>NC_090375.1:4976755-5276755 GCF_036365525.1 Heterodontus francisci | reverse complement strand
CAGGCCCTCAAGAGGGTGTCAGTAATTTCAGGGGCCCCCAGGAGGGTGTCAGTAAATTCAGGGGCCCCCAGGAGGGTGTCATTAATTTCAGGGGCCCCCAGGAGTGTGTCAGTAATTTCAGGCCTCCGGGAGATTGTCAGTAATTTCAGGGGCCCCCGGGAGGGTGTCACTAATTTCAGGGCCCCCGGGATGGTGTCAGTAACTTCAGGCCCTCGGGAGGGTGTCAGTAATTTCAGGGGCCCCAGGGAGGGTGTCAGTAATTTCAGCCCCCGGGTGGGTGTCAGTAATTTCAGGGGCCCCCAGGAGGGTGTCACCAATTTCAGGGGCCCCCAGGAGGGTGTCAGTAATTTCAGGCCCCCGGGAGGGTGTCAGTAATTTCAGGCCCCCGGGAGGGTGTCAGTAATTTCAGGGGCCCCAGGAGGGTGTCAGTAATTTCAGGCCCCCAGGAGGGTTTCAGTAATTTCAGGGTTCCCCAGGAGGGTGTCAGCAATTTCAGGGGCCCCCAGGAGGGTGTCAGTAATTTCAGGGGCCCCCAGGAGGTGTCAGTAATTTCAGGGGCCGCCGGGAGGGTGTCAGTAATTTCAGGGGCCCCAAGGAGGGTGTCAGTAATTTCAGGCCCCGGGATGGTGTCAGTAATTTCAGGCCCTGGAGGGGGTGTCAGTAATTTAAGGTGCCTTGGGAGGGTGTCAGAAATTTCAGGAGCCCCAGGAGGGTGTCAGTTATTTCAGGGGCCCCCGGGAGGGTGTCAGTAATTTCAGGGGCCCCGGGAGGGTGTCAGTAATGTCAGGCCCTCGAGAGGGTGTCAGTAATTTCAGGGGCCCCCAGGAGGGTGTCAGTAAATTCAGGGGCCCCCAGGAGGGTGTCAGTAATTTCAGGGGCCCCCAGGAGTGTGTCAGTAATTTCAGGCCTCCGGGAGATTGTCAGTAATTTCAGGGGCCCCCGGGAGGGTGTCACTAATTTCAGGGCCCCCGGGATGGTGTCAGTAACTTCAGGCCCTCGGGAGGGTGTCAGTAATTTCAGGGGCCCCAGGGAGGGTGTCAGTAATTTCAGGCCCCGGGAGGGTGTCAGTAATTTCAGGCCCCTGGGAGGATGTCAGTAATTTCAGGGGCCCCCAGGAGGGTGTCACCAATTTCAGGGGCCCCCAGGAAGGTGTCAGTAATTTCAGGCCCCCGGGAGGGTGTCAGTAATTTCAGGCCCCCGGGAGGGTGTCAGTAATTTCAGGGGCCCCGGGAGGGTGTCAGTAATTTCAGGCCCCCAGGAGGGTTTCAGTAATTTCAGGGTTCCCCAGGAGGGTGTCAGCAATTTCAGGGGCCCCCAGGAGGGTGTCAGTAATTTCAGGGGCCCCCAGGAGGTGTCAGTAATTTCAGGGGCCGCCGGGAGGGTGTCAGTAATTTCAGGCCCTCGGGAGGGTGTCAGTAATTTCAGGGGCCCTCAGGAGGTTGTCAGTAATTTCAGGGGCCCCCAGGAGGTGTCAGTAATTTCAGGAGCCCCGGGAGGGTGTCAGTAATGTCAGGCCCTCGAGAGGGTGTCAGTAATTTCAGGGGCCCCCAGGAGGGTGTCAGTAATTTCAGGGGCCCGGGAGGGTGTCAGTAATTCTAGGGGCCCTTTGGAGGGTGTCAGTAATTTCAGGGGCCCCCAGGAGGGTGTCAGTAAATTCAGGAGCCCCCAGAAGGATGTCAGTAATTTCAGGGGCCCCGGGAACGTGTCAGTAATTTCAGGTGCCCCCAGGAGCTGTCAGTAATTTCAGGGGCCCCGGGAGAGTGTCAGTAATTTCAGGCCCCCGGGAGGGTGTCAGTAATTTCAGGGGCCCCGGGAGGGTGTCAGTAATTTCAGGGCCCCCACGAGGTGTCAGTAATTTCAGGGCGCCCGGGAGGGTGTCAGTAATTTCAGGGCCCCCAGGAGTGTGTCAGTAATTTTAGGCCCCCGGGAGGGTGTCAGTAATTTCAGGGCCCCCGGGAGGGTGTCAGTAATTTCATGTCCCGGGGAGGGTGTCAGTAATTTCAGGGCCCTGGGAGGATGTCGGTAATTTCAGGCCCCTGGGAGGGTGTCAGTAATTTCAGGGCCCCCGGGAGGGTGTCAGTAATTTCAGGGCCCTGGGAGGATGTCGGTAATTTCAGGCCCCTGGGAGGGTGTCAGTAATTTCAGGGCCCCCGGGAGAGGTTCATTAATTTCAGGGGCCCTGGGAGGATGTCAGTAATTTCAGGGCCTCCGGGAGGGTTTCAGTAATTTCAGGGCCCCTCAGGAAGTTGTCAGTAATTTCAGGCCCCCGGGAGGGTGTCAGTAATTTCAGGGCCCCTCAGGAAGTTGTCAGTAATTTCAGGGGCCCCCCGGAGGGTGTCAGTAATTTCAGGGCCCCCGGGAGGATGGCGGTAATTTCTGCCCCCGGGTGGGTGTCGGTAATTTCAGGCCCCCGGGAGGGTGTCAGTAATTTCAGGGGCCCCGGGAGGGTGTCAGTAATTTCAGGGGCCACGGGAGTATGTCCGTAATTTCAGCCCCCGGGTGGGTGTCGGTAATTTCAGGCCCCCGGGAGGATTTCAGTAATTTCAGGGGCCCCGGGAGGGTGTCAGTAATTTCAGGCCCTCGGGAGGGTGTCAGTAATTTCAGGGGCCCCCAGAAGGGTGTCAGTAATTTCAGGCCCCCGGGAGGGTGTCAGTAATTTCAGGGGCCCCCGGGAGGGTGCCAGTAATTTCAGGCCCCCGGGAGGGTGTCAGTAATTTCAGGGGCCCCCAGGAGGGTGTCAGTAATTTCAGGGGCTTCCAGGACGAGTCAGTAATTTCAGGGGCCCCCTGGAGGGTGTCAGTAATTTCAGGGGCCCCCGGGAGGGTGTCAGTAATTTCAGGCCCCCGGGAGGGTGTCAGTAATTTCAGGCCCTCGAGAGGGTGTCAGTAATTTCAGGGGCCTCGGAAGGGTGTCAGTAATTTAAGAAGCCCCGGGAGGGTGTCAGTAATTTCAGGCCCTCGAGGGGATGTCAGTAATTTCAGGGGCCTTGGGAGGGTGTCAGTAATTTCAGGAGGCCCGGGAGGGTGTCAGTAATTTCAGGCCCTCGAGAGGGTGTCAGTAATTTCAGAAGCCCCGGGAGGGTGTCAGTAATTTCAGGCCCTCGATGGGGTGTCAGTAATTTCAGGGGCCTCGGAAGGGTGTCAGTAATTTCAGAAGCCCCGGGAGGGTGTCAGTAATTTCAGGCCCTCGATGGGGTGTCAGTAATTTCAGGTGCCTTGGGAGGGTGTCATTTCAGTAATTTCAGGCCCTCTGAGGGTGTCAGTAATTTCAGGGGCCCCCGGGAGAGTGTCAGTAATTTCAGGGGCCCGGGAGGGTGTCAGTAATTTCAGGGGCCCCCGAGGGGGTGTCAGTAATTTCAGGTGCCTTGGGAGGGTGTCATTTCTGTAATTTCAGGCCCTCTGAGGGTGTCAGTAATTTCAGGGGCCCCTGGGAGAGTGTCAGTAATTTCAGGGGCCCGGGAGGGTGTCAGTAATTTCAGGGGCCCCCGGGAGGGTGTCAGTAATTTCCGGCCCTCTGGAGGGTGTCAGTAATTTCAGGGGCTCGGGAGGGTGTCAGCAATTTCAGGAGCCCTGGGAGGGTGTCAGTAATTTCAGGCCCTCTGGAGGGTGTCAGTCATTTCAGGGGCCCCGGGAGGGTGTCAGTAATTTCAGGGTCCCCGGAGGATGTCAGTAATTTCAGGGGCCTCCTGGAGGGTGTCAGTAATTTCAGAGCCCCCGGGAGGGTGTCACTAATTTCAGGCCCTCTGGAGGATGTCAGTAATTTCAGGGGCCCCCAGGAGGATGTCAGTAATTTCAGAGGCCCCGGGAGGGTGTCACTAATTTCAGGCCCTCTGGAGGGTGTCAGTAATTTCAGGGGCCCCGGGAGGGTGTCAGTAATTTCAGGGCCCCCGGGATGGTGTCAGTAAATTCAGGCCCTCGGGAGGGTGTCAGTAATTTCAGGGGCCTTGGGAGGGTGTCAGTAATTTCAGGGGCCCTCGGGAGGGAGTCAGTAATTTCAGGGGCCCCGGGATGGTGTTAGTAATTTCAGGGGCCTCGGGAGGGTGTCAGTAATTTCAGGGGCCTTGGGAGGGTGTCAGTAATTTCAGGAGGCCCGGGAGGGTGTCAGTAATTTCAGGCCTTCGAGAGGGTGTCAGTAATTTCAGGGGCCTTGGGAGGGTGTCAGTAATTTCAGGAGGCCCGGGAGGGTGTCAGTAATTTCAGGCCCTCTGGAGGTTGTCAGTAATTTCAGGGGCCCTCGGGAGGGAGTCAGTAATTTCAGGGGCCCCGGGATGGTGTTAGTAATTTCAGGGGCCTCGGGAGGGTGTCAGTAATTTCAGGGGCCTTGGGAGGGTGTCAGTAATTTCAGGAGGCCCGGGAGGGTGTCAGTAATTTCAGGCCCTCGAGAGGTTGTCAGTAATTTCAGGGGCCTCGGAAGGGTGTCAGTAATTTCAGGAGCCCCGGGAAGGTGTCAGTAATTTCAGGCCCTGGAGGGGGTGTCAGTAATTTAAGGTGCCTTGGGAGGGTGTCAGAAATTTCAGGAGCCCCAGGAGGGTGTCAGTAATTTCAGGCCCTCTGGAGGTTGTCAGTAATGTCAGGCCCTCGAGAGGGTGTCAGTAATTTCAGGGGCCCCCAGGAGTGTGTCAGTAATTTCAGGCCTCCGGGAGATTGTCAGTAATTTCAGGGGCCCCCGGGAGGGTGTCACTAATTTCAGGGGCCGCCGGGAGGGTGTCAGTAATTTCAGGGGCCCCCAGGAGGGTGTCACCAATTTCAGGGGCCCCCAGGAGGGTGTCAGTAACTTCAGGCCCTCGGGAGGGTGTCAGTAATTTCAGGGGCCCCAGGGAGGGTGTCAGTAATTTCAGCCCCCGGGAGGGTGTCAGTAATTTCAGGGGCCCCCAGGAGGGTGTCACCAATTTCAGGGGCCCCCAGGAGGGTGTCAGTAATTTCAGGCCCCCGGGAGGGTGTCAGTAATTTCAGGCCCCCGGGAGGGTGTCAGTAATTTCAGGGGCCCTTTGAGGGTGTCAGTAATTTCAGGCCCCCAGGAGGGTTTCAGTAATTTCAGGGTTCCCCAGGAGGGTGTCAGCAATTTCAGGGGCCCCCAGGAGGGTGTCAGTAATTTCAGGGGCCCCCCAGGAGGTGTCAGTAATTTCAGGGGCCGCCGGGAGGGTGTCAGTAATTTCAGGGGCCCCCAGGAGGGTGTCAGTAATTTCAGGCCCCGGGATGGTGTCAGTAATTTCAGGCCCTGGAGGGGGTGTCAGTAATTTAAGATGCCTTGGGAGGGTGTCAGAAATTTCAGGAGCCCCAGGAGGGTGTCAGTTATTTCAGGCCCTCGGGAGGTTGTCAGAAATTTCAGGGGCCTTCGGGAGGGTGTCAGTAATTTCAGGCCCTCGGGAGGGTGTCAGTAATTTCAGGGGCCCTCAGGAGGTTGTCAGTAATTTCAGGGGCCCCAGGAGTGTGTCAGTAATTTCAGGAGCCCCGGGAGGGTGTCAGTAAATTCAGGGGCCCCCAGGAGGGTGTCAGTAATTTCAGGGGCCCCCAGGAGTGTGTCAGTAATTTCAGGCCTCCGGGAGATTGTCAGTAATTTCAGGGGCCCCCGGGAGGGTGTCACTAATTTCAGGGCCCCCGGGATGGTGTCAGTAACTTCAGGCCCTCGGGAGGGTGTCAGTAATTTCAGGGGCCCCAGGGAGGGTGTCAGTAATTTCAGGCCCCGGGAGGGTGTCAGTAATTTCAGGCCCCTGGGAGGATGTCAGTAATTTCAGGGGCCCCCAGGAGGTGTCAGTAATTTCAGGGGCCCCCGGGAGGGTGTCAGTAATTTCCGGGGCCCCCAGGAGGGTGTCAGTAATTTCAGGCCGCGGGAGGGTGTCACTAATTTCAGGAGCCCCGGGAGGGTGTCAGTAATTTCAGGGGCCCGGGAGGGTGTCAGTAATTCTAGGGGCCCTCTGGAGGGTGTCAGTAATTTCAGGGGCCCCGGGAAGGTGTCAGTAATTTCAGGGGCCCCCGGGAGGGTGTCAGTAATTTCCGGGGCCCCCAGGAGGGTGTCAGTAATTTCAGGCCGCGGGAGGGTGTCAGTAATTCTAGGGGCCCGGGAGGGTGTCAGTAATTCTAGGGGCCCTCTGGAGGGTGTCAGTAATTTCAGGTGCCCCCAGGAGCTGTCAGTAATTTCAGGGGCCCCGGGAGAGTGTCAGTAATTTCAGGCCCCCGGGAGGGTGACAGTAATTTCAGGGGCCCCGGGAGGGTGTCAGTAATTTCAGGGCCCCCACGAGGTGTCAGTAATTTCAGGGCGCCCGGGAGGGTGTCAGTAATTTCAGGGCCCCCAGGAGTGTGTCAGTAATTTTAGGCCCCCGGGAGGGTGTCAGTAATTTCATGTCCCGGGGAGGGTGTCAGTAATTTCAGGGCCCTGGGAGGGTGTCAGTAATTTCAGGGCCCCCGGGAGAGGTTCATTAATTTCAGGGGCCCTGGGAGGGTGTCAGTAATTTCAGGGCCCCCGGGAGAGGTTCATTAATTTCAGGGGCCCTGGGAGGGTGTCAGTAATTTCAGGGGCCCCCAGGAGGGTGTCAGTAATTTCAGTGCCCCGGGAGGGTGTCAGTAATTTCAGGGCCCCTCAGGAAGTTGTCAGTAATTTCAGGGGCCCCCAGGAGGGTGTCAGTAATTTCAGTGCCCCGGGAGGGTGTCAGTAATTTCAGGGCCCCTCAGGAAGTTGTCAGTAATTTCAGGCCCCCAGGAGGGTGTCAGTAATTTCAGGGGCCCCCAGGAGGGTGTCAGTAATTTCAGGGCCCCGGGAGGGTGTCAGTAATTTCAGGGGCCCCCAGGAGGGTGTCAGCAATTTCAGGGCCCCGGGAGGGTTTCAGTAATTTCAGGGGCCCCCGGGAGGGTGTCAGTAATTTCAGGGCCCCTCAGGAAGTTGTCAGTAATTTCAGGCCCCCGGGAGGGTGTCAGTAATTTCAGGGCCCCTCAGGAAGTTGTCAGTAATTTCAGGCCCCCGGGAGGGTGTCAGTAATTTCAGGGCCCCTCAGGAAGTTGTCAGTAATTTCAGGGGCCCCCCGGAGGGTGTCAGTAATTTCAGGGCCCCCGGGAGGATGGCGGTAATTTCTGCCCCCGGGTGGGTGTCGGTAATTTCAGGGGGCCCCAGGAGGGTGTCACCAATTTCAGGGGCCCCCAGTAGGGTGTCAGTAATTTCAGGGGCCTCGGAAGGGTGTCAGTAATTTCAGGAGCCCCGGGAAGGTGTCAGTAATTTCAGGCCCTGGAGGGGGTGTCAGTAATTTAAGGTGCCTTGGGAGGGTGTCAGAAATTTCAGGAGCCCCAGGAGGGTGTCAGTTATTTCAGGGGCCCCCGGGAGGGTGTCAGTAATTTCAGGCCCTCGGGAGGTTGTCAGAAATTTCAGGGGCCTTCGGGAGGGTGTCAGTAATTTCAAGCCCTCGGGAGGGTGTCAGTAATTTCAGGGGCCCTCAGGAGTGTGTCAGTAATTTCAGGAGCCCCGGGAGGGTGTCAGTAATGTCAGGCCCTCGAGAGTGTGTCAGTAATTTCAGGGGCCCCCAGGAGGGTGTCAGTAAATTCAGGGGCCCCCAGGAGGGTGTCAGTAATTTCAGGGGCCCCCAGGAGTGTGTCAGTAATTTCAGGGCCCCGGCAGGGTGTCAGTAATTTCAGGGGCCCCCAGGAGGGTGTCACCAATTTCAGGGGCCCCAGGAGGGTGTCAGTAATTTCAGGCCCCCGGGAGGGTGTCAGTAATTTCAGGCCCCCGGGAGGGTGTCAGTAATTTCAGGGGCCCCAGGAGGGTGTCAGTAATTTCAGGCCCCCAGGAGGGATTCAGTAATTTCAGGGTTCCCCAGGAGGGTGTCAGCAATTTCAGGGGCCCCCAGGAGGGTGTCAGTAATTTCAGGGGCCCCCAGGAGGTGTCAGTAATTTCAGGGGCCGCCGGGAGGGTGTCAGTAATTTCAGGGGCCCCCAGGAGGGTGTCAGTAATTTCAGGCCCCGGGATGGTGTCAGTAATTTCAGGCCCTCGAGGGGGTGTCAGTAATTTAAGATGCCTTGGGAGGGTGTCAGAAATTTCAGGAGCCCCAGGAGGGTGTCAGTTATTTCAGGGGCCCCCGGGAGGGTGTCAGTAATTTCAGGCCCTCGGGAGGTTGTCAGAAATTTCAGGGGCCTTCGGGAGGGTGTCAGTAATTTCAGGCCCTCGGGAGGGTGTCAGTAATTTCAGGGGCCCTCAGGAGGTTGTCAGTAATTTCAGGGGCCCCAGGAGTGTGTCAGTAATTTCAGGAGCCCCGGGAGGGTGTCAGTAATGTCAGGCCCTCGAGAGGGTGTCAGTAATTTCAGGGGCCCCCAGGAGGGTGTCAGTAAATTCAGGGGCCCCCAAGAGGGTGTCAGTAATTTCAGGGGCCCCCAGGAGTGTGTCAGTAATTTCAGGGGCCCCCGGGATGGTGTCAGTAATTTCCGTGGCCCCCAGGAGGGTGTCACTAATTTCAGGGCCCCCGGGATGGTGTCAGTAACTTCAGGCCCTCGGGAGGGTGTCAGTAATTTCAGGGGCCCCAGGGAGGGTGTCAGTAATTTCAGGCCACGGGAGGGTGTCAGTAATTTCAGGCCCCTGGGAGGATGTCAGTAATTTCAGGGGCCCCCAGGAGGTGTCAGTAATTTCAGGGGCCCCCGGGAGGGTGTCAGTAATTTCCGGGGCCCCCAGGAGGGTGTCAGTAATTTCAGGCCGCGGGAGGGTGTCACTAATTTCAGGAGCCCCGGGAGGGTGTCAGTAATTTCAGGGGCCCGGGAGGGTGTCAGTAATTCCAGGGGCCCTCTGGAGGGTGTCAGTAATTTCAGGGGCCCAGGGAAGGTGTCAGTAATTTCAGGTGCCCCCAGGAGCTGTCAGTAATTTCAGGGGCCCCGGGAGAGTGTCAGTAATTTCAGGCCCCCGGGAGGGTGACAGGAATTTCAGGGGCCCCGGGAGGGTGTCAGTAATTTCAGGGCCCCCACGAGGTGTCAGTAATTTCAGGGCGCCCGGGAGGGTGTCAGTAATTTCAGGGCCCCCAGGAGTGTGTCAGTAATTTTAGGCCCCCGGGAGGGTGTCAGTAATTTCATGTCCCGGGGAGGGTGTCAGTAATTTCAGGGCCCTGGGAGGATGTCGGTAATTTCAGGCCCCTGGGAGGGTGTCAGTAATTTCAGGGCCCCCGGGAGAGGTTCATTAATTTCAGGGGCCCTGGGAGAGGTTCATTAATTTCAGGGGCCCTGGGAGGATGTCAGTAATTTCAGGGCCTCCGGGAGGGTTTCAGTAATTTCAGGGGCCCCGGGAGAGGTTCATTAATTTCAGGGGCCCTGGGAGGATGTCAGTAATTTCAGGGCCTCCGGGAGGGTTTCAGTAATTTCAGGGGCCCCCAGGAGGGTGTCAGTAATTTCAGGGCCTCCGGGAGGGTTTCAGTAATTTCAGGGGCCCCCGGGAGGGTGTCAGTAATTTCAGGGCCCCTCAGGAAGTTGTCAGTAATTTCAGGGGCCCTGGGAGGATGTCAGTAATTTCAGGGCCTCCGGGAGGGTTTCAGTAATTTCAGGGGCCCCCGGGAGGGTGTCAGTAATTTCAGGGCCCCTCAGGAAGTTGTCAGTAATTTCAGGCCCCCGGGAGGGTGTCAGTAATTTCAGGGGCCCTGGGAGGATGACGGTAATTTCAGATCCCCAGGAGGGTGTCAGTAATTTCAGGGGCCCCCAGGAGGGTGTCAGTAATTTCAGGGCCCCGGGAGGGTGTCAGTAATTTCAGGGCCCCTCAGGAAGTTGTCAGTAATTTCAGGCCCCCGGGAGGGTGTCAGTAATTTCAGGGCCCCTCAGGAAGTTGTCAGTAATTTCAGGGGCCCCCCGGAGGGTGTCAGTAATTTCAGGGCCCCCGGGAGGATGGCGGTAATTTCTGCCCCCGGGTGGGTGTCGGTAATTTCAGGGGCCCCCAGGAGGGTGTCACCAATTTCAGGGGCCCCCAGTAGGGTGTCAGTAATTTCAGGCCCCCGGGAGGGTGTCAGTAATTTCAGGCCCCCGGGAGGGTGTCAGTAGTTTCAGGGGCCCCGGGAGGGTGTCAGTAATTTCAGGCCCCCAGGAGGGTTTCAGTAATTTCAGGGGCCCCCAGGAGGGTGTCAGTAATTTCAGGGGCCCCCAGGAGGTGTCAGTAATTTCAGGGGCCGCCGGGAGGGTGTCAGTAATTTCAGGGCCCCCCAGGAGGGTGTCAGTAATTTCAGGCCCCGGGATGGTGTCAGTAATTTCAGGGGCCCCCAGGAGGTGTCAGTAATTTCAGGGGCCCCCGGGAGGGTGTCAGTAATTTCCGGGGCCCCCAGGAGGGTGTCAGTAATTTCAGGCCGCGGGAGGGTGTCACTAATTTCAGGAGCCCCGGGAGGGTGTCAGTAATTTCAGGGGCCCGGGAGGGTGTCAGTAATTCTAGGGGCCCTTTGGAGGGTGTCAGTAATTTCAGGGGCTCCCAGGAGGGTGTCAGTAAATTCAGGAGCCCCCAGAAGGATGTCAGTAATTTCAGGGGCCCCGGGAAGGTGTCAGTAATTTCAGGTGCCCCCAGGAGCTGTCAGTAATTTCAGGGGCCCCGGGAGAGTGTCAGTAATTTCAGGCCCCCGGGATGGTGTCAGTAATTTCAGGGGCCCCGGGAGGGTGTCAGTAATTTCAGGGCCCCCACGAGGTGTCAGTAATTTCAGGGCGCCCGGGAGGGTGTCAGTAATTTCAGGGCCCCCAGGAGTGTGTCAGTAATTTTAGGCCCCCGGGAGGGTGTCAGTAATTTCAGGGCCCCCGGGAGGGTGTCAGTAATTTCATGTCCCGGGGAGGGTGTCAGTAATTTCAGGGCCCTGGGAGGATGTCGGTAATTTCAGGCCCCTGGGAGGGTGTCAGTAATTTCAGGGCCCCCGGGAGAGGTTCATTAATTTCAGGGGCCCTGGGAGGATGTCAGTAATTTCAGGGCCTCCGGGAGGGTTTCAGTAATTTCAGGGGCCCCCAGGAGGGTGTCAGTAATTGCAGGCCCCGGGATGGTGTCAGTAATTTCAGGGGCCCCCAGGAGGTGTCAGTAATTTCAGGGGCCCCCGGGAGGGTGTCAGTAATTTCCGGGGCCCCCAGGAGGGTGTCAGTAATTTCAGGCCGCGGGAGGGTGTCACTAATTTCAGGAGCCCCGGGAGGGTGTCAGTAATTTCAGGGGCCCGGGAGGGTGTCAGTAATTCTAGGGGCCCTTTGGAGGGTGTCAGTAATTTCAGGGGCTCCCAGGAGGGTGTCAGTAAATTCAGGAGCCCCCAGAAGGATGTCAGTAATTTCAGGGGCCCCGGGAAGGTGTCAGTAATTTCAGGTGCCCCCAGGAGCTGTCAGTAATTTCAGGGGCCCCGGGAGAGTGTCAGTAATTTCAGGCCCCCGGGATGGTGTCAGTAATTTCAGGGCCCCCGGGAGGGTGTCAGTAATTTCAGGCCCTCGGGAGGTTGTCAGAAATTTCAGGGGCCTTCGGGAGGGTGTCAGTAATTTCAGGCCCTCGGGAGGGTGTCAGTAATTTCAGGGGCCCTCAGGAGGTTGTCAGTAATTTCAGGGGCCCCCGGGAGGGTGTCAGTAATTTCAGGAGCCCCGGGAGGGTGTCAGTAATGTCAGGCCCTCGAGAGGGTGTCAGTAATTTCAGGGGCCCCAGGAGGGTGTCAGTAAATTCAGGGGCCCCCAGGAGGGTGTCAGTAATTTCAGGGGCCCCCAGGAGTGTGTCAGTAATTTCAGGCCTCCGGGAGATTGTCAGTAATTTCAGGGGCCCCCGGGAGGGTGTCACTAATTTCAGGGCCCCCGGGATGGTGTCAGTAACTTCAGGCCCTCGGGAGGGTGTCAGTAATTTCAGGGGCCCCAGGGAGGGTGTCAGTAATTTCAGGCCCCGGGAGGGTGTCAGTAATTTCAGGCCGCGGGAGGGTGTCACTAATTTCAGGAGCCCCGGGAGGGTGTCAGTAATTTCAGGGGCCCGGGAGGGTGTCAGTAATTCTAGGGGCCCTCTGGAGGGTGTCAGTAATTTCAGGGGCCCCGGGAAGGTGTCAGTAATTTCAGGTGCCCCCAGGAGCTGTCAGTAATTTCAGGGGCCCCGGGAGAGTGTCAGTAATTTCAGGCCCCCGGGAGGGTGACAGTAATTTCAGGGGCCCCGGGAGGGTGTCAGTAATTTCAGGGCCCCCACGAGGTGTCAGTAATTTCAGGGCGCCCGGGAGGGTGTCAGTAATTTCAGGGCCCCCAGGAGTGTGTCAGTAATTTTAGGCCCCCGGGAGGGTGTCAGTAATTTCATGTCCCGGGGAGGGTGTCAGTAATTTCAGGGCCCTGGGAGGATGTCGGTAATTTCAGGCCCCTGGGAGGGTGTCAGTAATTTCAGGGCCCCCGGGAGAGGTTCATTAATTTCAGGGGCCCTGGGAGAGGTTCATTAATTTCAGGGGCCCTGGGAGGATGTCAGTAATTTCAGGGCCTCCGGGAGGGTTTCAGTAATTTCAGGGGCCCCGGGAGAGGTTCATTAATTTCAGGGGCCCTGGGAGGATGTCAGTAATTTCAGGGCCTCCGGGAGGGTTTCAGTAATTTCAGGGGCCCCCAGGAGGGTGTCAGTAATTTCAGTGCCCCGGGAGGGTGTCAATAATTTCAGGGCCTCCGGGAGGGTTTCAGTAATTTCAGGGGCCCCCGGGAGGGTGTCAGTAATTTCAGGGCCTCCGGGAGGGTTTCAGTAATTTCAGGGGCCCCCGGGAGGGTGTCAGTAATTTCAGGGCCCCGGGAGGGTGTCAGTAATTTCAGGGCCTCCGGGAGGGTTTCAGTAATTTCAGGGGCCCCCAGGAGGGTGTCAGTAATTTCAGGGCCCCGGGAGGGTGTCAGTAATTTCAGGGGCCCCCAGGAGGGTGTCAGTAATTTCAGGGCCCCGGGAGGGTGTCAGTAATTTCAGGGCCCCTCAGGAAGTTGTCAGTAATTTCAGGCCCCCGGGAGGGTGTCAGTAATTTCAGGGCCCCTCAGGAAGTTGTCAGTAATTTCAGGGGCCCCTCGGAGGGTGTCAGTAATTTCAGGGCCCCCGGGAGGATGGCGGTAATTTCTGCCCCCGGGTGGGTGTCGGTAATTTCAGGCCCCCGGGAGGGTGTCAGTAATTTCAGGGGCCCCGGGAGGGTGTCAGTAATTTCAGGGGCCCCGGGAGGGTGTCAGTATTTTCAGGTGCCCCCAGGAGCTGTCAGTAATTTCAGGGGCCCCAGGAGAGTGTCAGTAATTTCAGGGGCCCCGGGAGGGTGTCAGTAATTTCAGGGGCCCCCGGGAGGGTGTCAGTAATTTCAGGTGCCCCCAGGAGGATGTCAGTAATTTCAGAGGCCCCGGGAGGGTGTCACTAATTACAGGCCCTCTGGAGGGTGTCAGTAATTTCAGGGGCCCCGGGAGGGTGTCAGTAATTTCAGGCCCCCGGGAGGGTGTCAGTAATTTCAGGCCCTCGGGAGGGTGTCAGTAATTGCAGGGGCCTTCGGGAGGGAGTCAGTAATTTCAGGGGCCCCGGGATGGTGTTAGTAATTTCAGGGGCCTCGGGAGGGTGTCAGTAATTTCAGGAGCCCCAGGAGGGTGTCAGTAATTTCAGGCCCTCGAGAGGGTGTCAGTAATTTCAGGGGCCTTGGGAGGGTGTCAGTAATTTCAGGAGGCCCGGGAGGGTGTCAGTAATTTCAGGCCCTCGAGAGGGTGTCAGTAATTTCAGGGGCCTCGGAAGGGTGTCAGTAATTTCAGGAGCCCCGGGAGGGTGTCAGTAATTTCAGGCCCTCGAGGGGGTGTCAGTAATTTCAGGTGCCTTGGGAGGGTGTCAGTAATTTCAGGAGCACCAGGAGGGTGTCAGTTATTTCAGGGGCCCCCGGGAGGGTGTCAGTAATTTCAGGCCCTCGGGAGGTTGTCAGAAATTTCAGGGGCCTTCGGGAGGGTGTCAGTAATTTCAGGCCCTCGGGAGGGTGTCAGTAATTTCAGGGGCCCTCAGGAGGTTGTCAGTAATTTCAGGGGCCCCAGGAGGGTGTCAGTAATGTCAGGGGCCCCGGGAGGGTGTCAGTAATTTCAGGGCCCCCGGGAGGGTGTCAGTAATATCAGGGGCCTCCTGGAGGGTGTCAGTAACTTCAGGCCCTTGGGAGGGTGTCAGTAATTTCACGGGCCCCAGGGAGGGTGTCAGTAATTTCAGGCCCTCGGGAGGGTGTCAGATATTTCAGGGGCCACGGGAGGGTGTCAGTAATTTCAGCCCCCGGGTGGGTGTCGGTAATTTCAGGCCCCCGGGAGGATGTCAGTAATTTCAGGGGCCCCGGGAGGGTGTCAGTAATTTCAGGCCCTGGGAGGGTGTCAGTAATTTCAGACCCCTGGGAGGGTGTCAGTAATTTCAGGGGCCCCCAGGAGGGTGTCAGCAATTTCAGGGGCCCCCCAGGAGATGTCAGTAATTTCAGGGGCCCCCGGGAGGGTGTCAGTAAATTCAGGCCCCCGGGGGGGTGTCAGTAATTTCAGGCCCCGGGAGGGTGTCACTAATTTCAGGAGCCCCGGGAGGGTGTCAGTAATTTCAGGGGCCCCGGGAGGGTGTCAGGAATTTCAGGGCGCCCGGGAGGGTGTCAGTAATTTCAGGGCCCCCAGGTGTGTGTCAGTAATTTTAGGCCCCCGGGAGGGTGTCAGGAATTTCAGGAGCCCCGGGAGGCTGTCAGTAATTTCAGGGCCCTCGGGAGGATGTCGGTAATTTCAGGCCCCTGGGAGGGTGTCAGTAATTTCAGGGCCCTCGGGAGGGTGTCAGTAATTTCAGGGGCCCCAGGGAGGGTGTCAGTAATTTCAGGCCCTCGGGAGGGTGTCAGATATTTCAGGGGCCACGGGAGTATGTCCGTAATTTCAGCCCCCGGGTGGGTGTTGGTAATTTCAGGCCCCCGGGAGGATGTCAGTAATTTCAGGGGCCCCGGGAGGGTGTCAGTAATTTCAGACCCCCGGGAGGGTGTCAGTAATTTCAGGGGCCCCCAGGAGGGTGTCAGCAATTTCAGGGGCCCCCAGGAGGTGTCAGTAATTTCAGGGGCCGCCGGGAGGGTGTCAGTAATTTCAGGGGCCCCCAGGAGGCTGTCAGTAAATTCAGGCCCCCGGGGGGGTGTCAGTAATTTCAGGCCCCGGGAGGGTGTCACTAATTTCAGGAGCACCGGGAGGGTGTCAGTAATTTTAGGCCCCCGGGAGGGTGTCAGGAATTTCAGGGCCCCCGGGAGGGTGTCAGTAATTTCATGTCCCCGGGAGGGTGTCAGTAATTTCAGGGCCCTGGGAGGGTGTCGGTAATTTCAGGCCCCTGGGAGGGTGTCAGTAATTTCAGGGCCCCCGGGAGAGGTTCATTAATTTCTGGGGCCCTGGGAGGGTTTCAGTAATTTCAGGGGCCCCCAGGAGGGTGTCAGTAATTTCAGGGCCCCGGGAGGGTGTCAGTAATTTCAGGGGCCCCGGGAGGGTGTCAGTATTTTCAGGTGCCCCCAGGAGCTGTCAGTAATTTCAGGGGCCCCGGGAGAGTGTCAGTAATTTCAGGGGCCCCGGGAGGGTGTCAGTAATTTCAGGGGCCCCCGGGAGGGTGTCAGTAATTTCAGGTGCCCCTAGAGAGTGTCAGTAATTTCAGGCCCTCTGGAGGGTGTCAGTAATTTCAGGGGCCCTCGGGAGGGTGTCAGTAATTTCAGGGGCCCCCGGGAGGGTGTCAATAATTTCAGGCCCTCGGGAGAGTGTTCGTAATTTCAGGGCCCCCCGGGAGGGAGTCACTAATTTCAGCGGCCCGCGGGATGGTGTCAGTAACTTCAGGCCCTCGGAAGGGTGTCAGTAATTTCAGGGGCCGCAGAGAGGGTGTCGGTAATTTCAGGCCCCCGGGAGGATGTCAGTAATTTCAGGGGCCCCGGGAGGGTGTCAGTAATTTCAGGCCACCGGGAGGGTGTCAGTAATTTCAGGGGCCCCCAGGAGGGTGTCAGTAATTTCAGGCCCCCGGGAGGGTGTCAGTAATTTCAGGCCCCCGGGATGGTGTCAGTAATTTCAGGGGCCCCCAGGAGGGTGTCAGTAATTTCAGGGGCCCCCAGGAGGAGTCAGTAATTTCAGGGGCCCCCGGGAGGGTGTCAGTAATTTCAGGGGCCCCCGGAAGGGTGTCAGTAATTTCAGGCCCCCGGGAGGGTGTCAGTAATTTCAGGGGCCCCCAGGAGGGTGTCAGTAATTTCAGGGGCCCCCAGGAGGAGTCAGTAATTTCAGGGGCCTCGGGAGGGTGTCAGTAATTTCAGGGGCCCCAGGATGGTGTTAGTAATTTCAGGCCCTCGAGAGGGTGTCAGTAATTTCAGGGGCCCCCAGGAGGAGTCAGTAATTTCAGGAGGCCCGGGAGGGTGTCAGTAATTTCAGGGCCCCCGGGAGGGTGTCAGTAATTTCAGGGCCCTGGGAGGATGTCGGTAATTTCATGTCCCGGGGAGGATGTCGGTAATTTCAGGCCCCTGGGAGGGTGTCATTAATTTCAGGGCCCCCGGGAGAGGTTCATTAATTTCAGGGGCCCTGGGAGGATGTCAGTAATTTCAGGGCCTCCGGGAGGGTTTCAGTAATTTCAGGGGCCCCCAGGAGGGTGTCAGTAATTTCAGGGCCCCGGGAGGGTGTCAGTAATTTCAGGGCCCCTCAGGAAGTTGTCAGTAATTTCAGGCCCCCGGGAGGGTGTCAGTAATTTCAGGGGCCCTGGGAGGATGACGGTAATTTCAGGGTCCGGGGAGGGTGTCAGTAATTTCAGGGCCCCTCAGGAAGTTGTCAGTAATTTCAGGCCCCCGGGAGGGTGTCAGTAATTTCAGGGCCCCTCAGGAAGTTGTCAGTAATTTCAGGGGCCCCCCGGAGGGTGTCAGTAATTTCAGGGCCCCCGGGAGGATGGCGGTAATTTCTGCCCCCGGGTGGGTGTCGGTAATTTCAGGGGCCCCCAGGAGGGTGTCACCAATTTCAGGGGCCCCCAGTAGGGTGTCAGTAATTTCAGGCCCCCGGGACGGTGTCAGTAATTTCAGGCCCCCGGGAGGGTGTCAGTAGTTTCAGGGGCCCCGGGAGGGTGTCAGTAATTTCAGGCCCCCAGGAGGGTTTCAGTAATTTCAGGGTTCCCCAGGAGGGTGTCAGCAATTTCAGGGGCCCCCCGGGAGGGTGTCAGTAATTTCAGGGCCCCCGGGAGGGTGTCAGTAATTCTAGGGGCCCTTTGGAGGGTGTCAGTAATTTCAGGGGCTCCCAGGAGGGTGTCAGTAAATTCAGGAGCCCCCAGAAGGATGTCAGTAATTTCAGGGGCCCCGGGAAGGTGTCAGTAATTTCAGGTGCCCCCAGGAGCTGTCAGTAATTTCAGGGGCCCCGGGAGAGTGTCAGTAATTTCAGGCCCCCGGGATGGTGTCAGTAATTTCAGGGGCCCCGGGAGGGTGTCAGTAATTTCAGGGCCCCCACGAGGTGTCAGTAATTTCAGGGCGCCCGGGAGGGTGTCAGTAATTTCAGGGCCCCCAGGAGTGTGTCAGTAATTTTAGGCCCCCGGGAGGGTGTCAGTAATTTCAGGGCCCCCGGGAGGGTGTCAGTAATTTCATGTCCCGGGGAGGGTGTCAGTAATTTCAGGGCCCTGGGAGGATGTCGGTAATTTCAGGCCCCTGGGAGGGTGTCAGTAATTTCAGGGCCCCCGGGAGAAGGTTCATTAATTTCAGGGGCCCTGGGAGGATGTCAGTAATTTCAGGGCCTCCGGGAGGGTTTCAGTAATTTCAGGGGCCCCCAGGAGGGTGTCAGTAATTTCAGGCCCCGGGATGGTGTCAGTAATTTCAGGGGCCCCCAGGAGGTGTCAGTAATTTCAGGGGCCCCCGGGAGGGTGTCAGTAATTTCCGGGGCCCCCAGGAGGGTGTCAGTAATTTCAGGCCGCGGGAGGGTGTCACTAATTTCAGGAGCCCCGGGAGGGTGTCAGTAATTTCCGGGGCCCGGGAGGGTGTCAGTAATTCTAGGGGCCCTTTGGAGGGTGTCAGTAATTTCAGGGGCTCCCAGGAGGGTGTCAGTAAATTCAGGAGCCCCCAGAAGGATGTCAGTAATTTCAGGGGCCCCGGGAAGGTGTCAGTAATTTCAGGTGCCCCCAGGAGCTGTCAGTAATTTCAGGGGCCCCGGGAGAGTGTCAGTAATTTCAGGCCCCCGGGATGGTGTCAGTAATTTCAGGGGCCCCGGGAGGGTGTCAGTAATTTCAGGGCCCCCACGAGGTGTCAGTAATTTCAGGGCGCCCGGGAGGGTGTCAGTAATTTCAGGGCCCCCAGGAGTGTGTCAGTAATTTTAGGCCCCCGGGAGGGTGTCAGTAATTTCAGGGCCCCCGGGAGGGTGTCAGTAATTTCATGTCCCGGGGAGGGTGTCAGTAATTTCAGGGCCCTGGGAGGATGTCGGTAATTTCAGGCCCCTGGGAGGGTGTCAGTAATTTCAGGGCCCCCGGGAGAGGTTCATTAATTTCAGGGGCCCTGGGAGGATGTCAGTAATTTCAGGGCCTCCGGGAGGGTTTCAGTAATTTCAGGGGCCCCCAGGAGGGTGTCAGTAATTTCAGGGCCCCGGGAGGGTGTCAGTAATTTCAGGGCCCCTCAGGAAGTTGTCAGTAATTTCAGGCCCCCGGGAGGGTGTCAGTAATTTCAGGGCCCCTCAGGAAGTTGTCAGTAATTTCAGGGGCCCCTCGGAGGGTGTCAGTAATTTCAGGGCCCCCGGGAGGATGGCGGTAATTTCTGCCCCCGGGTGGGTGTCGGTAATTTCAGGCCCCCGGGAGGGTGTCAGTAATTTCAGGGGCCCCGGGAGGGTGTCAGTAATTTCAGGGGCCCCGGGAGGGTGTCAGTATTTTCAGGTGCCCCCAGGAGCTGTCAGTAATTTCAGGGGCCCCAGGAGAGTGTCAGTAATTTCAGGGGCCCCGGGAGGGTGTCAGTAATTTCAGGGGCCCCCGGGAGGGTGTCAGTAATTTCAGGTGCCCCCAGGAGGATGTCAGTAATTTCAGAGGCCCCGGGAGGGTGTCACTAATTACAGGCCCTCTGGAGGGTGTCAGTAATTTCAGGGGCCCCGGGAGGGTGTCAGTAATTTCAGGCCCCCGGGAGGGTGTCAGTAATTTCAGGCCCTCGGGAGGGTGTCAGTAATTGCAGGGGCCTTCGGGAGGGAGTCAGTAATTTCAGGGGCCCCGGGATGGTGTTAGTAATTTCAGGGGCCTCGGGAGGGTGTCAGTAATTTCAGGAGCCCCAGGAGGGTGTCAGTAATTTCAGGCCCTCGAGAGGGTGTCAGTAATTTCAGGGGCCTTGGGAGGGTGTCAGTAATTTCAGGAGGCCCGGGAGGGTGTCAGTAATTTCAGGCCCTCGAGAGGGTGTCAGTAATTTCAGGGGCCTCGGAAGGGTGTCAGTAATTTCAGGAGCCCCGGGAGGGTGTCAGTAATTTCAGGCCCTCGAGGGGGTGTCAGTAATTTCAGGTGCCTTGGGAGGGTGTCAGTAATTTCAGGAGCACCAGGAGGGTGTCAGTTATTTCAGGGGCCCCCGGGAGGGTGTCAGTAATTTCAGGCCCTCGGGAGGTTGTCAGAAATTTCAGGGGCCTTCGGGAGGGTGTCAGTAATTTCAGGCCCTCGGGAGGGTGTCAGTAATTTCAGGGGCCCTCAGGAGGTTGTCAGTAATTTCAGGGGCCCCAGGAGGGTGTCAGTAATGTCAGGGGCCCCGGGAGGGTGTCAGTAATTTCAGGGCCCCCGTGAGGGTGTCAGTAATATCAGGGGCCTCCTGGAGGGTGTCAGTAACTTCAGGCCCTTGGGAGGGTGTCAGTAATTTCACGGGCCCCAGGGAGGGTGTCAGTAATTTCAGGCCCTCGGGAGGGTGTCAGATATTTCAGGGGCCACGGGAGGGTGTCAGTAATTTCAGCCCCCGGGTGGGTGTCGGTAATTTCAGGCCCCCGGGAGGATGTCAGTAATTTCAGGGGCCCCGGGAGGGTGTCAGTAATTTCAGGCCCTGGGAGGGTGTCAGTAATTTCAGACCCCCGGGAGGGTGTCAGTAATTTCAGGGGCCCCCAGGAGGGTGTCAGCAATTTCAGGGGCCCCCCAGGAGATGTCAGTAATTTCAGGGGCCCCCGGGAGGGTGTCAGTAAATTCAGGCCCCCGGGGGGGTGTCAGTAATTTCAGGCCCCGGGAGGGTGTCACTAATTTCAGGAGCCCCGGGAGGGTGTCAGTAATTTCAGGGGCCCCGGGAGGGTGTCAGGAATTTCAGGGCGCCCGGGAGGGTGTCAGTAATTTCAGGGCCCTCAGGTGTGTGTCAGTAATTTTAGGCCCCCGGGAGGGTGTCAGGAATTTCAGGAGCCCCGGGAGGCTGTCAGTAATTTCAGGGCCCTCGGGAGGATGTCGGTAATTTCAGGCCCCTGGGAGGGTGTCAGTAATTTCAGGGCCCTCGGGAGGGTGTCAGTAATTTCAGGGGCCCCAGGGAGGGTGTCAGTAATTTCAGGCCCTCGGGAGGGTGTCAGATATTTCAGGGGCCACGGGAGTATGTCCGTAATTTCAGCCCCCGGGTGGGTGTTGGTAATTTCAGGCCCCCGGGAGGATGTCAGTAATTTCAGGGGCCCCGGGAGGGTGTCAGTAATTTCAGACCCCCGGGAGGGTGTCAGTAATTTCAGGGGCCCCCAGGAGGGTGTCAGCAATTTCAGGGGCCCCCAGGAGGTGTCAGTAATTTCAGGGGCCGCCGGGAGGGTGTCAGTAATTTCAGGGGCCCCCAGGAGGCTGTCAGTAAATTCAGGCCCCCGGGGGGGTGTCAGTAATTTCAGGCCCCGGGAGGGTGTCACTAATTTCAGGAGCACCGGGAGGGTGTCAGTAATTTTAGGCCCCCGGGAGGGTGTCAGGAATTTCAGGGCCCCCGGGAGGGTGTCAGTAATTTCATGTCCCCGGGAGGGTGTCAGTAATTTCAGGGCCCTGGGAGGGTGTCGGTAATTTCAGGCCCCTGGGAGGGTGTCAGTAATTTCAGGGCCCCCGGGAGAGGTTCATTAATTTCTGGGGCCCTGGGAGGGTTTCAGTAATTTCAGGGGCCCCCAGGAGGGTGTCAGTAATTTCAGGGCCCCGGGAGGGTGTCAGTAATTTCAGGGGCCCCGGGAGGGTGTCAGTATTTTCAGGTGCCCCCAGGAGCTGTCAGTAATTTCAGGGGCCCCGGGAGAGTGTCAGTAATTTCAGGGGCCCCGGGAGGGTGTCAGTAATTTCAGGGGCCCCCGGGAGGGTGTCAGTAATTTCAGGTGCCCCTAGAGAGTGTCAGTAATTTCAGGCCCTCTGGAGGGTGTCAGTAATTTCAGGGGCCCTCGGGAGGGTGTCAGTAATTTCAGGGGCCCCCGGGAGGGTGTCAATAATTTCAGGCCCTCGGGAGAGTGTTCGTAATTTCAGGGCCCCCCGGGAGGGAGTCACTAATTTCAGCGGCCCGCGGGATGGTGTCAGTAACTTCAGGCCCTCGGAAGGGTGTCAGTAATTTCAGGGGCCGCAGAGAGGGTGTCGGTAATTTCAGGCCCCCGGGAGGATGTCAGTAATTTCAGGGGCCCCGGGAGGGTGTCAGTAATTTCAGGCCACCGGGAGGGTGTCAGTAATTTCAGGGGCCCCCAGGAGGGTGTCAGTAATTTCAGGCCCCCGGGAGGGTGTCAGTAATTTCAGGCCCCCGGGATGGTGTCAGTAATTTCAGGGGCCCCCAGGAGGGTGTCAGTAATTTCAGGGGCCCCCAGGAGGAGTCAGTAATTTCAGGGGCCCCCGGGAGGGTGTCAGTAATTTCAGGGGCCCCCGGAAGGGTGTCAGTAATTTCAGGCCCCCGGGAGGGTGTCAGTAATTTCAGGGGCCCCCAGGAGGGTGTCAGTAA
Organism: Heterodontus francisci; assembly: GCF_036365525.1. NCBI lineage: Eukaryota > Metazoa > Chordata > Chondrichthyes > Heterodontiformes > Heterodontidae > Heterodontus > Heterodontus francisci. Next base: position 5,255,016 of record NC_090375.1, on the reverse strand, counting down.
TTTCAGGGGCCCCCAGGAGGAGTCAGTAATTTCAGGGGCCTCGGGAGGGTGTCAGTAATTTCAGGGGCCCCAGGATGGTGTTAGTAATTTCAGGCCCTCGAGAGGGTGTCAGTAATTTCAGGGGCCCCCAGGAGGAGTCAGTAATTTCAGGAGGCCCGGGAGGGTGTCAGTAATTTCAGGGCCCCCGGGAGGGTGTCAGTAATTTCAGGGCCCTGGGAGGATGTCGGTAATTTCATGTCCCGGGGAGGATGTCGGTAATTTCAGGCCCCTGGGAGGGTGTCATTAATTTCAGGGCCCCCGGGAGAGGTTCATTAATTTCAGGGGCCCTGGGAGGATGTCAGTAATTTCAGGGCCTCCGGGAGGGTTTCAGTAATTTCAGGGGCCCCCAGGAGGGTGTCAGTAATTTCAGGGCCCCGGGAGGGTGTCAGTAATTTCAGGGCCCCTCAGGAAGTTGTCAGTAATTTCAGGCCCCCGGGAGGGTGTCAGTAATTTCAGGGGCCCTGGGAGGATGACGGTAATTTCAGGGTCCGGGGAGGGTGTCAGTAATTTCAGGGCCCCTCAGGAAGTTGTCAGTAATTTCAGGCCCCCGGGAGGGTGTCAGTAATTTCAGGGGCCCTCAGGAAGTTGTCAGTAATTTCAGGGGCCCCCCGGAGGGTGTCAGTAATTTCAGGGCCCCCGGGAGGATGGCGGTAATTTCTGCCCCCGGGTGGGTGTCGGTAATTTCAGGGGCCCCCAGGAGGGTGTCACCAATTTCAGGGGCCCCCAGTAGGGTGTCAGTAATTTCAGGCCCCCGGGACGGTGTCAGTAATTTCAGGCCCCCGGGAGGGTGTCAGTAGTTTCAGGGGCCCCGGGAGGGTGTCAGTAATTTCAGGCCCCCAGGAGGGTTTCAGTAATTTCAGGGTTCCCCAGGAGGGTGTCAGCAATTTCAGGGGCCCCCAGGGAGGGTGTTAGTAATTTCAGGGGCCCCCAGGAGGTGTCAGTAATTTCAGGGGCCGCCGGGAGGGTGTCAGTAATTTCAGGGGCCCCCAGGAGGGTGTCAGTAATTTCAGGCCCCGGGATGGTGTCAGTAATTTCAGGGGCCCGCAGGAGGTGTCAGTAATTTCAGGGGCCCCCGGGAGGGTGTCAGTAATTTCCGGGGCCCCCAGGAGGGTGTCAGTAATTTCAGGCCGCGGGAGGGTGTCACTAATTTCAGGAGCCCCGGGAGGGTGTCAGTAATTTCAGGGGCCCGGGAGGGTGTCAGTAATTCTAGGGGCCCTTTGGAGGGTGTCAGTAATTTCAGGGGCCCCCAGGAGGGTGTCAGTAAATTCAGGAGCCCCCAGAAGGATGTCAGTAATTTCAGGGGCCCCGGGAAGGTGTCAGTAATTTCAGGTGCCCCCAGGAGCTGTCAGTAATTTCAGGGGCCCCGGGAGGGTGTCAGTAATTTCAGGGGCCCCGGGAGGGTGTCAGTAATTTCAGGGGCCCCGGGATGGTGTCAGTAATTTCAGGTGCCCCCACGAGGTGTCAGTAATTTCAGGGCGCCCGGGAGGGTGTCAGTAATTTCAGGTGCCCCCACGAGGTGTCAGTAATTTCAGGGCGCCCGGGAGGGTGTCAGTAATTTCAGGGCCCCCAGGAGTGTGTCAGTAATTTTAGGCCCCCGGGAGGGTGTCAGTAATTTCAGGGCCCCCGGGAGGGTGTCAGTAATTTCATGTCCCGGGGAGGGTGTCAGTAATTTCAGGGCCCTGGGAGGATGTCGGTAATTTCAGGCCCCTGGGAGGGTGTCAGTAATTTCAGGGCCCCCGGGAGGGTGTCAGTAATTTCAGGGCCCTGGGAGGATGTCGGTAATTTCAGGCCCCTGGGAGGGTGTCAGTAATTTCATGTCCCCGGGAGGGTGTCAGTAATTTCAGGCCCCTGGGAGGGTGTCAGTAATTTCAGGGCCCCCGGGAGAGGTTCATTAATTTCAGGGGCCCTGGGAGGATGTCAGTAATTTCAGGGCCTCCGGGAGGGTTTCAGTAATTTCAGGGGCCCCCAGGAGGGTGTCAGTAATTTCAGGGCCCCGGGAGGGTTTCAGTAATTTCAGGGGCCCCCAGGAGGGTGTCAGTAATTTCAGGCCCCCGGGAGGGTGTCAGTAATTTCAGGGGCCCCGGGAGGGTGTCAGTAATTTCAGGGGCCACGGGAGTATGTCCGTAATTTCAGCCCCCGGGTGGGTGTCGGTAATTTCAGGCCCCCGGGAGGATTTCAGTAATTTCAGGGGCCCCGGGAGGGTGTCAGTAATTTCAGGCCCCCGGGAGGGTGTCAGTAATTTCAGGGGCCCCCAGAAGGGTGTCAGTAATTTCAGGGCCCCGGGAGGATGTCAGTAATTTCAGGGCCTCCGGGAGGGTTTCAGTAATTTCAGGGGCCCCCAGGAGGGTGTCAGTAATTTCAGGGCCCCGGGAGGTTGTCAGTAATTTCAGGGCCCCTCAGGAAGTTGTCAGTAATTTCAGGCCCCCGGGAGGGTGTCAGTAATTTCAGGGCCCCCGGGAGGATGGCGGTAATTTCTGCCCCCGGGTGGGTGTCGGTAAATTCAGGCCCCCGGGAGGGTGTCAGTAATTTCAGGGGCCCCGGGAGGGTGTCAGTAATTTCAGGGGCCCCGGGAGGATGTCAGTAATTTCAGGGGCCCCGGGAGGGTGTCAGTAATTTCAGGCCCCCGGGAGGGTGTCAGTAATTTCAGGGGCCCCCAGAAGGGTGTCAGTAATTTCAGGCCCCCGGGAGGGTGTCAGTAATTTCAGGGGCCCCCGGGAGGGTGCCAGTAATTTCAGGCCCCCGGGAGGGTGTCAGTAATTTCAGGGGCCCCCAGGAGGGTGTCAGTAATTTCAGGCCCCCGGGAGGATTTCAGTAATTTCAGGGGCCCCGGGAGGGTGTCAGTAATTTCAGGCCCCCGGGAGGGTGTCAGTAATTTCAGGGGCCCCCGGGAGGGTGTCAGTAATTTCAGGCCCCCGGGAGGATTTCAGTAATTTCAGGGGCCCCGGGAGGGTGTCAGTAATTTCAGGCCCCCGGGAGGGTGTCAGTAACTTCAGGGGCCCCCAGAAGGGTGTCAGTAATTTCAGGCCCCCGGGAGGGTGTCAGTAATTTCAGGGGCCCCCGGGAGGGTGCCAGTAATTTCAGGCCCCCGGGAGGGTGTCAGTAATTTCAGGGGCCCCCAGGAGGGTGTCAGTAATTTCAGGGGCCCCCAGGACGAGTCAGTAATTTCAGGGGCCCCCTGGAGGGTGTCAGTAATTTCAGGGGCCCCCGGGAGGGTGTCAGTAATTTCAGGCCCCCGGGAGGGTGTCAGTAATTTCAGGCCCTCGAGAGGGTGTCAGTAATTTCAGGGGCCTCGGAAGGGTGTCAGTAATTTCAGAAGCCCCGGGAGGGTGTCAGTAATTTCAGGCCCTCGAGGGGATGTCAGTAATTTCAGGGGCCTTGGGAGGGTGTCAGTAATTTCAGGAGGCCCGGGAGGGTGTCAGTAATTTCAGGCCCTCGAGAGGGTGTCAGTAATTTCAGGGGCCTCGGAAGGGTGTCAGTAATTTCAGAAGCCCCGGGAGGGTGTCAGTAATTTCAGGCCCTCGATGGGGTGTCAGTAATTTCAGGTGCCTTGGGAGGGTGTCATTTCAGTAATTTCAGGCCCTCTGAGGGTGTCAGTAATTTCAGGGGCCCCCGGGAGAGTGTCAGTAATTTCAGGGGCCCGGGAGGGTGTCAGTAATTTCAGGGGCCCCCGAGGGGGTGTCAGTAATTTCAGGTGCCTTGGGAGGGTGTCATTTCAGTAATTTCAGGCCCTCTGAGGGTGTCAGTAATTTCAGGGGCCCCTGGGAGAGTGTCAGTAATTTCAGGGGCCCGGGAGGGTGTCAGTAATTTCAGGGGCCCCCGGGAGGGTGTCAGTAATTTCCGGCCCTCTGGAGGGTGTCAGTAATTTCAGGGGCTCGGGAGGGTGTCAGCAATTTCAGGAGCCCTGGGAGGGTGTCAGTAATTTCAGGCCCTCTGGAGGGTGTCAGTCATTTCAGGGGCCCCGGGAGGGTGTCAGTAATTTCAGGGTCCCCGGAGGATGTCAGTAATTTCAGGGGCCTCCTGGAGGGTGTCAGTAATTTCAGAGCCCCCGGGAGGGTGTCACTAATTTCAGGCCCTCTGGAGGATGTCAGTAATTTCAGGGGCCCCCAGGAGGATGTCAGTAATTTCAGAGGCCCCGGGAGGGTGTCACTAATTTCAGGCCCTCTGGAGGGTGTCAGTAATTTCAGGGGCCCCGGGAGGGTGTCAGTAATTTCAGGGCCCCCGGGAGGGTGTCAGTAATTTCAGGCCCTCGGGAGGGTGTCAGTAATTTCAGGGGCCCTCGGGAGGGAGTCAGTAATTTCAGGGGCCCCGGGATGGTGTTAGTAATTTCAGGGGCCTCGGGAGGGTGTCAGTAATTTCAGGAGCCCCAGGAGGGTGTCAGTAATTTCAGGCCCTCGAGAGGGTGTCAGTAATTTCAGGGGCCTTGGGAGGGTGTCAGTAATTTCAGGGGCCTCGGAAGGGTGTCAGTAATTTCAGGAGCCCCGGGAAGGTGTCAGTAATTTCAGGGCCCTGGGAGGATGTCGGTAATTTCATGTCCCCGGGAGGGTGTCAGTAATTTCATGTCCCCGGGAGGGTGTCAGTAATTTCAGGCCCCTGGGAGGGTGTCAGTAATTTCAGGGCCCCCGGGAGAGGTTCATTAATTTCAGGGGCCCTGGGAGGATGTCAGTAATTTCAGGGCCTCCGGGAGGGTTTCAGTAATTTCAGGGGCCCCCAGGAGGGTGTCAGTAATTTCAGGGCCCCGGGAGGGTGTCAGTAATTTCAGGGCCCCTCAGGAAGTTGTCAGTAATTTCAGGCCCCCGGGAGGGTGTCAGTAATTTCAGGGCCCCCGGGAGGATGGCGGTAATTTCTGCCCCCGGGTGGGTGTCGGTAATTTCAGGCCCCCGGGAGGGTGTCAGTAATTTCAGGGGCCCCGGGAGGGTGTCAGTAATTTCAGGGGCCACTTGAGTATGTCCGTAATTTCAGCCCCCGGGTGGGTGTCGGTAATTTCAGGCCCCCGGGAGGATTTCAGTAATTTCAGGGGCCCCGGGAGGGTGTCAGTAATTTCAGGCCCCCGGGAGGGTGTCAGTAATTTCAGGGGCCCCCAGAAGGGTGTCAGTAATTTCAGGCCCCCGGGAGGGTGTCAGTAATTTCAGGGGCCCCCGGGAGGGTGCCAGTAATTTCAGGCCCCCGGGAGGGTGTCAGTAATTTCAGGGGCCCCCAGGAGGGTGTCAGTAATTTCAGGGGCCCCCAGGACGAGTCAGTAATTTCAGGGGCCCCCTGGAGGGTGTCAGTAATTTCAGGGGCCCCCGGGAGGGTGTCAGTAATTTCAGGCCCCCGGGAGGGTGTCAGTAATTTCAGGCCCTCGAGAGGGTGTCAGTAATTTCAGGGGCCTCGGAAGGGTGTCAGTAATTTCAGAAGCCCCGGGAGGGTGTCAGTAATTTCAGGCCCTCGAGGGGATGTCAGTAATTTCAGGGGCCTTGGGAGGGTGTCAGTAATTTCAGGAGGCCCGGGAGGGTGTCAGTAATTTCAGGCCCTCGAGAGGGTGTCAGTAATTTCAGGGGCCTCGGAAGGGTGTCAGTAATTTCAGAAGCCCCGGGAGGGTGTCAGTAATTTCAGGCCCTCGATGGGGTGTCAGTAATTTCAGGTGCCTTGGGAGGGTGTCATTTCAGTAATTTCAGGCCCTCTGAGGGTGTCAGTAATTTCAGGGGCCCCCGGGAGAGTGTCAGTAATTTCAGGGGCCCGGGAGGGTGTCAGTAATTTCAGGGGCCCCCGAGGGGGTGTCAGTAATTTCAGGTGCCTTGGGAGGGTGTCATTTCAGTAATTTCAGGCCCTCTGAGGGTGTCAGTAATTTCAGGGGCCCCTGGGAGAGTGTCAGTAATTTCAGGGGCCCGGGAGGGTGTCAGTAATTTCAGGGGCCCCCGGGAGGGTGTCAGTAATTACCGGCCCTCTGGAGGGTGTCAGTAATTTCAGGGGCTCGGGAGGGTGTCAGCAATTTCAGGAGCCCTGGGAGGGTGTCAGTAATTTCAGGCCCTCTGGAGGGTGTCAGTCATTTCAGGGGCCCCGGGAGGGTGTCAGTAATTTCAGGGGCCCCGGGAGAGTGTCAGTAATTTCAGGGTCCCCGGAGGATGTCAGTAATTTCAGGGGCCTCCTGGAGGGTGTCAGTAATTTCAGAGCCCCCGGGAGGGTGTCACTAATTTCAGGCCCTCTGGAGGATGTCAGTAATTTCAGGGGCCCCCAGGAGGATGTCAGTAATTTCAGAGGCCCCGGGAGGGTGTCACTAATTTCAGGCCCTCTGGAGGGTGTCAGTAATTTCAGGGGCCCCGGGATGGTGTCAGTAATTTCAGGGCCCCCGGGAGGGTGTCAGTAATTTCAGGCCCTCGGGAGGGTGTCAGTAATTTCAGGGGCCCTCGGGAGGGAGTCAGTAATTTCAGGGGCCCCGGGATGGTGTTAGTAATTTCAGGGGCCTCGGGAGGGTGTCAATAATTTCAGGAGCCCCAGGAGGGTGTCAGTAATTTCAGGCCCTCGAGAGGGTGTCAGTAATTTCAGGGGCCTTGGGAGGGTGTCAGTAATTTCAGGAGGCCCGGGAGGGTGTCAGTAATTTCAGGCCCTCGAGAGGGTGTCAGTAATTTCAGGGGCCCCCAGGAGGGTGTCAGTAATTTCAGGAGCCCCGGGAAGGTGTCAGTAATTTCAGGCCCTGGAGGGGGTGTCAGTAATTTAAGGTGCCTTGGGAGGGTGTCAGAAATTTCAGGAGCCCCAGGAGGGTGTCAGTTATTTCAGGGGCCCCCGGGAGGGTGTCAGTAATTTCAGGCCCTCGGGAGGTTGTCAGAAATTTCAGGGGCCTTCGGGAGGGTGTCAGTAATTTCAGGCCCTCGGGAGGGTGTCAGTAATTTCAGGGGCCCTCAGGAGGTTGTCAGTAATTTCAGGGGCCCCAGGAGTGTGTCAGTAATTTCAGGAGCCCCGGGAGGGTGTCAGTAATGTCAGGCCCTCGAGAGGGTGTCAGTAATTTCAGGGGCCCCCAGGAGGGTGTCAGTAAATTCAGGGGCCCCCAGGAGGGTGTCAGTAATTTCAGGGGCCCCCAGGAGTGTGTCAGTAATTTCAGGCCTCCGGGAGATTGTCAGTAATTTCAGGGGCCCCCGGGAGGGTGTCACTAATTTCAGGGCCCCCGGGATGGTGTCAGTAACTTCAGGCCCTCGGGAGGGTGTCAGTAATTTCAGGGGCCCCAGGGAGGGTGTCAGTAATTTCAGCCCCCGGGAGGGTGTCAGTAATTTCAGGGGCCCGCAGGAGGGTGTCACCAATTTCAGGGGCCCCCAGGAGGGTGTCAGTAATTTCAGGCCCCCGGGAGGGTGTCAGTAATTTCAGGGGCCCCAGGAGGGTGTCAGTAATTTCAGGCCCCCAGGAGGGTTTCAGTAATTTCAGGGTTCCCCAGGAGGGTGTCAGCAATTTCAGGGGCCCCCAGGAGGGTGTCTGTAATTTCAGGCCCCGGGATGGTGTCAGTAATTTCAGGCCCTGGAGGGGGTGTCAGTAATTTAAGATGCCTTGGGAGGGTGTCAGAAATTTCAGGAGCCCCAGGAGGGTGTCAGTTATTTCAGGGGCCCCCGGGAGGGTGTCAGTAATTTCAGGCCCTCGGGAGGTTGTCAGAAATTTCAGGGGCCTTCGGGAGGGTGTCAGTAATTTCAGGCCCTCGGGAGGGTGTCAGTAATTTCAGGGGCCCTCAGGAGGTTGTCAGTAATTTCAGGGGCCCCAGGAGTGTGTCAGTAATTTCAGGAGCCCCGGGAGGGTGTCAGTAATGTCAGGCCCTCGAGAGGGTGTCAGTAATTTCAGGGGCCCTCAGGAGGTTGTCAGTAATTTCAGGGGCCCCAGGAGTGTGTCAGTAATTTCAGGGGCCCCCAGGAGGGTGTCAGTAAATTCAGGGGCCCCCAGGAGGGTGTCAGTAATTTCAGGGGCCCCCAGGAGTGTGTCAGTAATTTCAGGCCTCCGGGAGATTGTCAGTAATTTCAGGGGCCCCCGGGAGGGTGTCACTAATTTCAGGGCCCCCGGGATGGTGTCAGTAACTTCAGGCCCTCGGGAGGGTGTCAGTAATTTCAGGGGCCCCAGGGAGGGTGTCAGTAATTTCAGGGGCCCCCAGGAGTGTGTCAGTAATTTCAGGCCTCCGGGAGATAGTCAGTAATTTCAGGGGCCCCCGGGAGGGTGTCACTAATTTCAGGGCCCCCGGGATGGTGTCAGTAACTTCAGGCCCTCGGGAGGGTGTCAGTAATTTCAGGGGCCCCAGGGAGGGTGTCAGTAATTTCAGGCCCCGGGAGGGTGTCAGTAATTTCAGGCCCCTGGGAGGATGTCAGTAATTTCAGGGGCCCCCAGGAGGTGTCAGTAATTTCAGGGGCCCCCGGGAGGGTGTCAGTAATTTCCGGGGCCCCCAGGAGGGTGTCAGTAATTTCAGGCCGCGGGAGGGTGTCACTAATTTCAGGAGCCCCGGGAGGGTGTCAGTAATTTCAGGGGCCTGGGAGGGTGTCAGTAATTCTAGGGGCCCTCTGGAGGGTGTCAGTAATTTCAGGGGCCCCGGGAGGGTGACAGTAATTTCAGGGGCCCCGGGAGGGTGTCAGTAATTTCAGGCCCCCGGGAGGGTGACAGTAATTTCAGGGGCCCCGGGAGGGTGTCAGTAATTTCAGGGCCCCCACGAGGTGTCAGTAATTTCAGGGCGCCCGGGAGGGTGTCAGTAATTTCAGGGCCCCCAGGAGTGTGTCAGTAATTTCAGGGGCCCCGGGAGAGTGTCAGTAATTTCAGGCCCCCGGGAGGGTGACAGTAATTTCAGGGGCCCCCAGGAGTGTGTCAGTAATTTCAGGCCTCCGGGAGATTGTCAGTAATTTCAGGGGCCCCCGGGAGGGTGTCAGTAATTTCAGGGCCCCCGGGATGGTGTCAGTAACTTCAGGCCCTCGGGAGGGTGTCAGTAATTTCAGGGGCCCCAGGGAGGGTGTCAGTAATTTCAGCCCCCGGGAGGGTGACAGTAATTTCAGGGGCCCCCACGAGGTGTCAGTAATTTCAGGGCGCCCGGGAGGGTGTCAGAAATTTCAGGGGCCTTCGGGAGGGTGTCAGTAATTTCAGGGCGCCCGGGAGGGTGTCAGTAATTTCAGGGCCCCCAGGAGGGTGTCAGTAATTTCAGGGGCCCCCAGGAGTGTGTCAGTAATTTCAGGCCTCCGGGAGATTGTCAGTAATTTCAGGGGCCCCCGGGAGGGTGTCACTAATTTCAGGGCCCCCGGGATGGTGTCAGTAACTACAGGCCCTCGGGAGGGTGTCAGTAATTTCAGGGGCCCCAGGGAGGGTGTCAGTAATTTCAGCCCCCGGGAGGGTGTCAGTAATTTCAGGGGCCCCCAGGAGGGTGTCACCAATTTCAGGGGCCCCCAGGAGGGTGTCAGTAATTTCAGGCCCCCGGGAGGGTGTCAGTAATTTCAGGCCCCCGGGAGGGTGTCAGTAATTTCAGGGGCCCCAGGAGGGTGTCAGTAATTTCAGGCCCCCAGGAGGGTTTCAGTAATTTCAGGGTTCCCCAGGAGGGTGTCAGCAATTTCAGGGGCCCCCAGGAGGGTGTCAGTAATTTCAGGGGCCCCCAGGAGGAGTCAGTAATTTCAGGGGCCGCCGGGAGGGTGTCAGTAATTTCAGGGGCCCCCAGGAGGGTGTCAGTAATTTCAGGCCCCGGGATGGTGTCAGTAATTTCAGGCCCTCGAGGGGGTGTCAGTAATTTAAGATGCCTTGGGAGGGTGTCAGAAATTTCAGGAGCCCCAGGAGGGTGTCAGTTATTTCAGGGGCCCCCGGGAGGGTGTCAGTAATTTCAGGCCCTCGGGAGGTTGTCAGAAATTTCAGGGGCCTTCGGGAGGGTGTCAGTAATTTCAGGCCCTCGGGAGGGTGTCAGTAATTTCAGGGGCCCTCAGGAGGTTGTCAGTAATTTCAGGGGCCCCAGGAGTGTGTCAGTAATTTCAGGAGCCCCGGGAGGGTGTCAGTAATGTCAGGCCCTCGAGAGGGTGTCAGTAATTTCAGGGGCCCCCAGGAGGGTGTCAGTAAATTCAGGGGCCCCCAGGAGGGTGTCAGTAATTTCAGGGGCCCCCAGGAGTGTGTCAGTAATTTCAGGCCTCCGGGAGATAGTCAGTAATTTCAGGGGCCCCCGGGAGGGTGTCACTAATTTCAGGGCCCCCGGGATGGTGTCAGTAACTTCAGGCCCTCGGGAGGGTGTCAGTAATTTCAGGGGCCCCAGGGAGGGTGTCAGTAATTTCAGGCCCCGGGAGGGTGTCAGTAATTTCAGGCCCCTGGGAGGATGTCAGTAATTTCAGGCCCCTGGGAGGATGTCAGTAATTTCAGGGGCCCCCAGGAGGTGTCAGTAATTTCAGGGGCCCCCGGGAGGGTGTCAGTAATTTCCGGGGCCCCCAGGAGGGTGTCAGTAATTTCAGGCCGCGGGAGGGTGTCACTAATTTCAGGAGCCCCGGGAGGGTGTCAGTAATTTCAGGCCCCTGGGAGGATGTCAGTAATTTCAGGGGCCCCCAGGAGGTGTCAGTAATTTCAGGGGCCCCCGGGAGGGTGTCAGTAATTTCCGGGGCCCCCAGGAGGGTGTCAGTAATTTCAGGCCGCGGGAGGGTGTCACTAATTTCAGGAGCCCCGGGAGGGTGTCAGTAATTTCAGGCCCCTGGGAGGATGTCAGCAATTTCAGGGGCCCCCAGGAGGTGTCAGTAATTTCAGGGGCCCCCGGGAGGGTGTCAGTAATTTCAGGCCCTCGGGAGGGTGTCAGTAATTTCAGGGGCCCCAGGGAGGGTGTCAGTAATTTCAGCCCCCGGGAGGGTGTCAGTAATTTCAGGGGCCCCCAGGAGGGTGTCACCAATTTCAGGGGCCCCCAGGAGGGTGTCAGTAATTTCAGGCCCCCGGGAGGGTGTCAGTAATTTCAGGCCCCCGGGAGGGTGTCAGTAATTTCAGGGGCCCCAGGAGGGTGTCAGTAATTTCAGGCCCCCAGGAGGGTTTCAGTAATTTCAGGGTTCCCCAGGAGGGTGTCAGCAATTTCAGGGGCCCCCAGGAGGGTGTCAGTAATTTCAGGGGCCCCCAGGAGGAGTCAGTAATTTCAGGGGCCGCCGGGAGGGTGTCAGTAATTTCAGGGGCCCCCAGGAGGGTGTCAGTAATTTCAGGCCCCGGGATGGTGTCAGTAATTTCAGGCCCTCGAGGGGGTGTCAGTAATTTAAGATGCCTTGGGAGGGTGTCAGAAATTTCAGGAGCCCCAGGAGGGTGTCAGTTATTTCAGGGGCCCCCGGGAGGGTGTCAGTAATTTCAGGCCCTCGGGAGGTTGTCAGAAATTTCAGGGGCCTTCGGGAGGGTGTCAGTAATTTCAGGCCCTCGGGAGGGTGTCAGTAATTTCAGGGGCCCTCAGGAGGTTGTCAGTAATTTCAGGGGCCCCAGGAGTGTGTCAGTAATTTCAGGAGCCCCGGGAGGGTGTCAGTAATGTCAGGCCCTCGAGAGGGTGTCAGTAATTTCAGGGGCCCCCAGGAGGGTGTCAGTAAATTCAGGGGCCCCCAGGAGGGTGTCAGTAATTTCAGGGGCCCCCAGGAGTGTGTCAGTAATTTCAGGCCTCCGGGAGATAGTCAGTAATTTCAGGGGCCCCCGGGAGGGTGTCACTAATTTCAGGGCCCCCGGGATGGTGTCAGTAACTTCAGGCCCTCGGGAGGGTGTCAGTAATTTCAGGGGCCCCAGGGAGGGTGTCAGTAATTTCAGGCCCCGGGAGGGTGTCAGTAATTTCAGGCCCCTGGGAGGATGTCAGTAATTTCAGGCCCCTGGGAGGATGTCAGTAATTTCAGGGGCCCCCAGGAGGTGTCAGTAATTTCAGGGGCCCCCGGGAGGGTGTCAGTAATTTCCGGGGCCCCCAGGAGGGTGTCAGTAATTTCAGGCCGCGGGAGGGTGTCACTAATTTCAGGAGCCCCGGGAGGGTGTCAGTAATTTCAGGCCCCTGGGAGGATGTCAGTAATTTCAGGGGCCCCCAGGAGGTGTCAGTAATTTCAGGGGCCCCCAGGAGGTGTCAGTAATTTCAGGGGCCCCCAGGAGGTGTCAGTAATTTCAGGGGCCCCCAGGAGGGTGTCAGTAATTTCAGGCCGCGGGAGGGTGTCACTAATTTCAGGAGCCCCGGGAGGGTGTCAGTAATTTCAGGCCCCTGGGAGGATGTCAGCAATTTCAGGGGCCCCCAGGAGGTGTCAGTAATTTCAGGGGCCCCCGGGAGGGTGTCAGTAATTTCCGGGGCCCCCAGGAGGGTGTCAGTAATTTCAGGCCGCGGGAGGGTGTCACTAATTTCAGGAGCCCCGGGAGGGTGACAGTAATTTCAGGGGCCCCGGGAGGGTGTCAGTAATTTCAGGCCCCCGGGAGGGTGACAGTAATTTCAGGGGCCCCGGGAGGGTGTCAGTAATTTCAGGGCCCCCACGAGGTGTCAGTAATTTCAGGGCGCCCGGGAGGGTGTCAGTAATTTCAGGGCCCCCAGGAGTGTGTCAGTAATTTCAGGGGCCCCGGGAGAGTGTCAGTAATTTCAGGCCCCCGGGAGGGTGACAGTAATTTCAGGGGCCCCCAGGAGTGTGTCAGTAATTTCAGGCCTCCGGGAGATTGTCAGTAATTTCAGGGGCCCCCGGGAGGGTGTCAGTAATTTCAGGGCCCCCGGGATGGTGTCAGTAACTTCAGGCCCTCGGGAGGGTGTCAGTAATTTCAGGGGCCCCAGGGAGGGTGTCAGTAATTTCAGCCCCCGGGAGGGTGACAGTAATTTCAGGGGCCCCCACGAGGTGTCAGTAATTTCAGGGCGCCCGGGAGGGTGTCAGAAATTTCAGGGGCCTTCGGGAGGGTGTCAGTAATTTCAGGGCGCCCGGGAGGGTGTCAGTAATTTCAGGGCCCCCAGGAGGGTGTCAGTAATTTCAGGGGCCCCCAGGAGTGTGTCAGTAATTTCAGGCCTCCGGGAGATTGTCAGTAATTTCAGGGGCCCCCGGGAGGGTGTCACTAATTTCAGGGCCCCCGGGATGGTGTCAGTAACTTCAGGCCCTCGGGAGGGTGTCAGTAATTTCAGGGGCCCCAGGGAGGGTGTCAGTAATTTCAGCCCCCGGGAGGGTGTCAGTAATTTCAGGGGCCCCCAGGAGGGTGTCACCAATTTCAGGGGCCCCCAGGAGGGTGTCAGTAATTTCAGGCCCCCGGGAGGGTGTCAGTAATTTCAGGCCCCCGGGAGGGTGTCAGTAATTTCAGGGGCCCCAGGAGGGTGTCAGTAATTTCAGGCCCCCAGGAGGGTTTCAGTAATTTCAGGGTTCCCCAGGAGGGTGTCAGCAATTTCAGGGGCCCCCAGGAGGGTGTCAGTAATTTCAGGGGCCCCCAGGAGGAGTCAGTAATTTCAGGGGCCGCCGGGAGGGTGTCAGTAATTTCAGGGGCCCCCAGGAGGGTGTCAGTAATTTCAGGCCCCGGGATGGTGTCAGTAATTTCAGGCCCTCGAGGGGGTGTCAGTAATTTAAGATGCCTTGGGAGGGTGTCAGAAATTTCAGGAGCCCCAGGAGGGTGTCAGTTATTTCAGGGGCCCCCGGGAGGGTGTCAGTAATTTCAGGCCCTCGGGAGGTTGTCAGAAATTTCAGGGGCCTTCGGGAGGGTGTCAGTAATTTCAGGCCCTCGGGAGGGTGTCAGTAATTTCAGGGGCCCTCAGGAGGTTGTCAGTAATTTCAGGGGCCCCAGGAGTGTGTCAGTAATTTCAGGAGCCCCGGGAGGGTGTCAGTAATGTCAGGCCCTCGAGAGGGTGTCAGTAATTTCAGGGGCCCCCAGGAGGGTGTCAGTAAATTCAGGGGCCCCCAGGAGGGTGTCAGTAATTTCAGGGGCCCCCAGGAGTGTGTCAGTAATTTCAGGCCTCCGGGAGATAGTCAGTAATTTCAGGGGCCCCCGGGAGGGTGTCACTAATTTCAGGGCCCCCGGGATGGTGTCAGTAACTTCAGGCCCTCGGGAGGGTGTCAGTAATTTCAGGGGCCCCAGGGAGGGTGTCAGTAATTTCAGGCCCCGGGAGGGTGTCAGTAATTTCAGGCCCCTGGGAGGATGTCAGTAATTTCAGGCCCCTGGGAGGATGTCAGTAATTTCAGGGGCCCCCAGGAGGTGTCAGTAATTTCAGGGGCCCCCGGGAGGGTGTCAGTAATTTCCGGGGCCCCCAGGAGGGTGTCAGTAATTTCAGGCCGCGGGAGGGTGTCACTAATTTCAGGAGCCCCGGGAGGGTGTCAGTAATTTCAGGCCCCTGGGAGGATGTCAGTAATTTCAGGGGCCCCCAGGAGGTGTCAGTAATTTCAGGGGCCCCCGGGAGGGTGTCAGTAATTTCCGGGGCCCCCAGGAGGGTGTCAGTAATTTCAGGCCGCGGGAGGGTGTCACTAATTTCAGGAGCCCCGGGAGGGTGTCAGTAATTTCAGGCCCCTGGGAGGATGTCAGCAATTTCAGGGGCCCCCAGGAGGTGTCAGTAATTTCAGGGGCCCCCGGGAGGGTGTCAGTAATTTCAGGCCCTCGGGAGGGTGTCAGTAATTTCAGGGGCCCCAGGGAGGGTGTCAGTAATTTCAGCCCCCGGGAGGGTGTCAGTAATTTCAGGGGCCCCCAGGAGGGTGTCACCAATTTCAGGGGCCCCCAGGAGGGTGTCAGTAATTTCAGGCCCCCGGGAGGGTGTCAGTAATTTCAGGCCCCCGGGAGGGTGTCAGTAATTTCAGGGGCCCCAGGAGGGTGTCAGTAATTTCAGGCCCCCAGGAGGGTTTCAGTAATTTCAGGGTTCCCCAGGAGGGTGTCAGCAATTTCAGGGGCCCCCAGGAGGGTGTCAGTAATTTCAGGGGCCCCCAGGAGGAGTCAGTAATTTCAGGGGCCGCCGGGAGGGTGTCAGTAATTTCAGGGGCCCCCAGGAGGGTGTCAGTAATTTCAGGCCCCGGGATGGTGTCAGTAATTTCAGGCCCTCGAGGGGGTGTCAGTAATTTAAGATGCCTTGGGAGGGTGTCAGAAATTTCAGGAGCCCCAGGAGGGTGTCAGTTATTTCAGGGGCCCCCGGGAGGGTGTCAGTAATTTCAGGCCCTCGGGAGGTTGTCAGAAATTTCAGGGGCCTTCGGGAGGGTGTCAGTAATTTCAGGCCCTCGGGAGGGTGTCAGTAATTTCAGGGGCCCTCAGGAGGTTGTCAGTAATTTCAGGGGCCCCAGGAGTGTGTCAGTAATTTCAGGAGCCCCGGGAGGGTGTCAGTAATGTCAGGCCCTCGAGAGGGTGTCAGTAATTTCAGGGGCCCCCAGGAGGGTGTCAGTAAATTCAGGGGCCCCCAGGAGGGTGTCAGTAATTTCAGGGGCCCCCAGGAGTGTGTCAGTAATTTCAGGCCTCCGGGAGATAGTCAGTAATTTCAGGGGCCCCCGGGAGGGTGTCACTAATTTCAGGGCCCCCGGGATGGTGTCAGTAACTTCAGGCCCTCGGGAGGGTGTCAGTAATTTCAGGGGCCCCAGGGAGGGTGTCAGTAATTTCAGGCCCCGGGAGGGTGTCAGTAATTTCAGGCCCCTGGGAGGATGTCAGTAATTTCAGGCCCCTGGGAGGATGTCAGTAATTTCAGGGGCCCCCAGGAGGTGTCAGTAATTTCAGGGGCCCCCGGGAGGGTGTCAGTAATTTCCGGGGCCCCCAGGAGGGTGTCAGTAATTTCAGGCCGCGGGAGGGTGTCACTAATTTCAGGAGCCCCGGGAGGGTGTCAGTAATTTCAGGCCCCTGGGAGGATGTCAGTAATTTCAGGGGCCCCCAGGAGGTGTCAGTAATTTCAGGGGCCCCCAGGAGGTGTCAGTAATTTCAGGGGCCCCCAGGAGGTGTCAGTAATTTCAGGGGCCCCCAGGAGGGTGTCAGTAATTTCAGGCCGCGGGAGGGTGTCACTAATTTCAGGAGCCCCGGGAGGGTGTCAGTAATTTCAGGCCCCTGGGAGGATGTCAGCAATTTCAGGGGCCCCCAGGAGGTGTCAGTAATTTCAGGGGCCCCCGGGAGGGTGTCAGTAATTTCCGGGGCCCCCAGGAGGGTGTCAGTAATTTCAGGCCGCGGGAGGGTGTCACTAATTTCAGGAGCCCCGGGAGGGTGTCAGTAATTTCAGGGGCCCGGGAGGGTGTCAGTAATTCTAGGGGCCCTCTGGAGGGTGTCAGTAATTTCAGGGGCCCCGGGAAGGTGTCAGTAATTTCAGGTGCCCCCAGGAGCTGTCAGTAATTTCAGGGGCCCCGGGAGAGTGTCAGTAATTTCAGGCCCCCGGGAGGGTGACAGTAATTTCAGGGGCCCCGGGAGGGTGTCAGTAATTTCAGGGCCCCCACGAGGTGTCAGTAATTTCAGGGCGCCCGGGAGGGTGTCAGTAATTTCAGGGCCCCCAGGAGTGTGTCAGTAATTTTAGGCCCCCGGGAGGGTGTCAGTAATTTCATGTCCCGGGGAGGGTGTCAGTAATTTCAGGGCCCTGGGAGGATGTCGGTAATTTCAGGCCCCTGGGAGGGTGTCAGTAATTTCAGGGCCCCCGGGAGAGGTTCATTAATTTCAGGGGCCCTGGGAGGATGTCAGTAATTTCAGGGCCTCCGGGAGGGTTTCAGTAATTTCAGGGGCCCCCAGGAGGGTGTCAGTAATTTCAGTGCCCCGGGAGGGTGTCAGTAATTTCAGGGCCCCTCAGGAAGTTGTCAGTAATTTCAGGCCCCCGGGAGGGTGTCAGTAATTTCAGGGGCCCTGGGAGGATGACGGTAATTTCAGATCCCCAGGAGGGTGTCAGTAATTTCAGGGGCCCCCAGGAGGGTGTCAGTAATTTCAGGGCCCCGGGAGGGTGTCAGTAATTTCAGGGCCCCTCAGGAAGTTGTCAGTAATTTCAGGCCCCCGGGAGGGTGTCAGTAATTTCAGGGCCCCTCAGGAAGTTGTCAGTAATTTCAGGGGCCCCCCGGAGGGTGTCACCAATTTCAGGGGCCCCCAGTAGGGTGTCAGTAATTTCAGGCCCCCGGGAGGGTGTCAGTAATTTCAGGCCCCCGGGAGGGTGTCAGTAGTTTCAGGGGCCCCGGGAGGGTGTCAGTAGTTTCAGGGGCCCCGGGAGGGTGTCACCAATTTCAGGGGCCCCCAGTAGGGTGTCAGTAATTTCAGGCCCCCGGGAGGGTGTCAGTAATTTCAGGCCCCCGGGAGGGTGTCAGTAGTTTCAGGGGCCCCGGGAGGGTGTCAGTAATTTCAGGCCCCCAGGAGGGTTTCAGTAATTTCAGGGTTCCCCAGGAGGGTGTCAGCAATTTCAGGGGCCCCCAGGAGGGTGTCAGTAATTTCAGGGGCCCCCAGGAGGTGTCAGTAATTTCAGGGGCCGCCGGGAGGGTGTCAGTAATTTCAGGGGCCCCCAGGAGGGTGTCAGTAATTTCAGGCCCCGGGATGGTGTCAGTAATTTCAGGGGCCCCCAGGAGGTGTCAGTAATTTCAGGGGCCCCCGGGAGGGTGTCAGTAATTTCCGGGGCCCCCAGGAGGGTGTCAGTAATTTCAGGCCGCGGGAGGGTGTCACTAATTTCAGGAGCCCCGGGAGGGTGTCAGTAATTTCAGGGGCCCGGGAGGGTGTCAGTAATTCTAGGGGCCCTTTGGAGGGTGTCAGTAATTTCAGGGGCTCCCAGGAGGGTGTCAGTAAATTCAGGAGCCCCCAGAAGGATGTCAGTAATTTCAGGGGCCCCGGGAGAGTGTCAGTAATTTCAGGCCCCCGGGAGGGTGTCAGTAATTTCAGGTGCCCCCAGGAGCTGTCAGTAATTTCAGGGGCCCCGGGAGAGTGTCAGTAATTTCAGGCCCCCGGGATGGTGTCAGTAATTTCAGGGGCCACGGGAGGGTGTCAGTAATTTCAGGGCCCCCACGAGGTGTCAGTAATTTCAGGGCGCCCGGGAGGGTGTCAGTAATTTCAGGGCCCCCAGGAGTGTGTCAGTAATTTTAGGCCCCCGGGAGGGTGTCAGTAATTTCAGGGCCCCCGGGAGGGTGTCAGTAATTTCAGGGCCCCCGGGAGGGTGTCAGTAATTTCATGTCCCGGGGAGGGTGTCAGTAATTTCAGGGCCCTGGGAGGATGTCGGTAATTTCAGGCCCCTGGGAGGGTGTCAGTAATTTCAGGGCCCCCGGGAGAGGTTCATTAATTTCAGGGGCCCTGGGAGGATGTCAGTAATTTCAGGGCCTCCGGGAGGGTTTCAGTAATTTCAGGGGCCCCCAGGAGGGTGTCAGTAATTTCAGGGCCCCTCAGGAAGTTGTCAGTAATTTCAGGCCCCCGGGAGGGTGTCAGTAATTTCAGGGCCCCTCAGGAAGTTGTCAGTAATTTCAGGGGCCCCCCGGAGGGTGTCAGTAATTTCAGGGCCCCCGGGAGGATGGCGGTAATTTCTGCCCCCGGGTGGGTGTCGGTAATTTCAGGCCCCCGGGAGGGTGTCAGTAATTTCAGGGGCCCCGGGAGGGTGTCAGTAATTTCAGGGGCCCCGGGAGGGTGTCAGTATTTTCAGGTGCCCCCAGGAGCTGTCAGTAATTTCAGGGGCCCCGGGAGAGTGTCAGTAATTTCAGGGGCCCCGGGAGGGTGTCAGTAATTTCAGGGGTCCCCGGGAGGGTGTCAGTAATTTCAGGGCCCCCGGGAGGATGGCGGTAATTTCTGCCCCCGGGTGGGTGTCGGTAATTTCAGGCCCCCGGGAGGGTGTCAGTAATTTCAGGGGCCCCGGGAGGGTGTCAGTAATTTCAGGGGCCCCGGGAGGGTGTCAGTATTTTCAGGTGCCCCCAGGAGCTGTCAGTAATTTCAGGGGCCCCGGGAGAGTGTCAGTAATTTCAGGGGCCCCGGGAGGGTGTCAGTAATTTCAGGGGCCCCCGGGAGGGTGTCAGTAATTTCAGGTGCCCCCAGGAGGATGTCAGTAATTTCAGAGGCCCCGGGAGAGTGTCACTAATTACAGGCCCTCTGGAGGGTGTCAGTAATTTCAGGGGCCCCGGGAGGGTGTCAGTAATTTCAGGGGCCCCAGGAGGGTGTCAGTAATGTCAGGGGCCCCGGGAGGGTGTCAGTAATTTCAGGGCCCCCGGGAGGGTGTCAGTAATATCAGGGGCCTCCTGGAGGGTGTCAGTAACTTCAGGCCCTTGGGAGGGTGTCAGTAATTTCACGGGCCCCAGGGAGGGTGTCAGTAATTTCAGGCCCTCGGGAGGGTGTCAGATATTTCAGGGGCCACGGGAGTATGTCCGTAATTTCAGCCCCCGGGTGGGTGTCGGTAATTTCAGGCCCCCGGGAGGATGTCAGTAATTTCAGGGGCCCCGGGAGGGTGTCAGTAATTTCAGGCCCTGGGAGGGTGTCAGTAATTTCAGACCCCCGGGAGGGTGTCAGTAATTTCAGGGGCCCCCAGGAGGGTGTCAGCAATTTCAGGGGCGCCCCAGGAGGTGTCAGTAATTTCAGGGGCCCCCGGGAGGGTGTCAGTAAATTCAGGCCCCCGGGGGGGTGTCAGTAATTTCAGGCCCCGGGAGGGTGTCACTAATTTCAGGAGCCCCGGGAGGGTGTCAGTAATTTCAGGGGCCCTGGGAGGATGTCGGTAATTTCAGGGCGCCCGGGAGGGTGTCAGTAATTTCAGGGCCCCCAGGTGTGTGTCAGTAATTTTAGGCCCCCGGGAGGGTGTCAGGAATTTCAGGGCGCCCGGGAGGGTGTCAGTAATTTCAGGGCCCCCAGGTGTGTGTCAGTAATTTTAGGCCCCCGGGAGTGTGTCAGGAATTTCAGGAGCCCCGGGAGGGTGTCAGTAATTTCAGGGGCCCTGGGAGGATGTCAGTAATTTCAGGGCGCCCGGGAGGGTGTCAGTAATTTCAGGGCCCCCAGGTGTGTGTCAGTAATTTTAGGCCCCCGGGAGGGTGTCAGTAATTTCAGGGCCCTCGGGAGGATGTCGGTAATTTCAGGCCCCTGGGAGGGTGTCAGTAATTTCAGGGCCCTCGGGAGGGTGTCAGTAATTTCAGGGGCCCCAGGGAGGGTGTCAGTAATTTCAGGCCCTCGGGAGGGTGTCAGATATTTCAGGGGCCACGGGAGTATGTCCGTAATTTCAGCCCCCGGGTGGGTGTTGGTAATTTCAGGCCCCCGGGAGGATGTCAGTAATTTCAGGGGCCCCGGGAGGGTGTCAGTAATTTCAGACCCCCGGGAGGGTGTCAGTAATTTCAGGGGCCCCCAGGAGGGTGTCAGCAATTTCAGGGGCCCCCAGGAGGTGTCAGTAATTTCAGGGGCCGCCGGGAGGGTGTCAGTAATTTCAGGGGCCCCCAGGAGGCTGTCAGTAAATTCAGGCCCCCGGGAGGATGTCAGTAATTTCAGGGGCCCCGGGAGGGTGTCAGTAATTTCAGACCCCCGGGAGGGTGTCAGTAATTTCAGGGGCCCCCAGGAGGGTGTCAGCAATTTCAGGGGCCCCCAGGCGGTGTCAGTAATTTCAGGGGCCGCCGGGAGGGTGTCAGTAATTTCAGGGGCCCCCAGGAGGCTGTCAGTAAATTCAGGTCCCCGGGAGCGTGTCAGTAATTTTAGGCCCCCGGGAGGGTGTCAGGAATTTCAGGGCCCCCGGGAGGGTGTCAGTAATTTCATGTCCCGGGGAGGGTGTCAGTAATTTCAGGGCCCTGGGAGGGTGTCGGTAATTTCAGGCCCCTGGGAGGGTGTCAGTAATTTCAGGGCCCCCGGGAGAGGTTCATTAATTTCTGGGGCCCTGGGAGGGTGTCAGTAATTTCAGGGCCCCTGGGAGGGTTTCAGTAATTTCAGGGGCCCCCAGGAGGGTGTCAGTAATTTCAGGGCCCCGGGAGGGTGTCAGTAATTTCAGGGGCCCCGGGAGGGTGTCAGTATTTTCAGGTGCCCCCAGGAGCTGTCAGTAATTTCAGGGGCCCCGGGAGAGTGTCAGTAATTTCAGGGGCCCCGGGAGGGTGTCAGTAATTTCAGGGGCCCCCGGGAGGGTGTCAGTAATTTCAGGTGCCCCTAGAGAGTGTCAGTAATTTCAGGCCCTCTGGAGGGTGTCAGTAATTTCAGGGGCCCTCGGGAGGGTGTCAGTAATTTCAGGGGCCCCCGGGAGGGTGTCAATAATTTCAGGCCCTCGGGAGAGTGTTCGTAATTTCAGGGCCCCCCGGGAGGGAGTCACTAATTTCAGCGGCCCCCGGGATGGTGTCAGTAACTTCAGGCCCTCGGAAGGGTGTCAGTAATTTCAGGGGCCGCAGGGAGGGTGTCGGTAATTTCAGGCCCCCGGGAGGATGTCAGTAATTTCAGGGGCCCCGGGAGGGTGTCAGTAATTTCAGGCCACCGGGAGGGTGTCAGTAATTTCAGGGGCCCCCAGGAGGGTGTCAGTAATTTCAGGCCCCCGGGAGGGTGTCAGTAATTTCAGGCCCCCGGGATGGTGTCAGTAATTTCAGGGGCCCCCAGGAGGGTGTCAGTAATTTCAGGGGCCCCCAGGAGGAGTCAGTAATTTCAGGGGCCCCCGGGAGGGTGTCAGTAATTTCAGGTGCCCCCAGGAGCTGTCAGTAATTTCAGGGGCCCCGGGAGAGTGTCAGTAATTTCAGGCCCCCGGGAGGGTGACAGTAATTTCAGGGGCCCCGGGAGGGTGTCAGTAATTTCAGGGCCCCCACGAGGTGTCAGTAATTTCAGGGCGCCCGGGAGGGTGTCAGTAATTTCAGGGCCCCCAGGAGTGTGTCAGTAATTTTAGGCCCCCGGGAGGGTGTCAGTAATTTCATGTCCCGGGGAGGGTGTCAGTAATTTCAGGGCCCTGGGAGGATGTCGGTAATTTCAGGCCCCTGGGAGGGTGTCAGTAATTTCAGGGCCCCCGGGAGAGGTTCATTAATTTCAGGGGCCCTGGGAGAGGTTCATTAATTTCAGGGGCCCTGGGAGGATGTCAGTAATTTCAGGGCCTCCGGGAGGGTTTCAGTAATTTCAGGGGCCCCGGGAGAGGTTCATTAATTTCAGGGGCCCTGGGAGGATGTCAGTAATTTCAGGGCCTCCGGGAGGGTTTCAGTAATTTCAGGGGCCCCCAGGAGGGTGTCAGTAATTTCAGTGCCCCGGGAGGGTGTCAATAATTTCAGGGCCTCCGGGAGGGTTTCAGTAATTTCAGGGGCCCCCGGGAGGGTGTCAGTAATTTCAGGGCCTCCGGGAGGGTTTCAGTAATTTCAGGGGCCCCCGGGAGGGTGTCAGTAATTTCAGGGCCCCGGGAGGGTGTCAGTAATTTCAGGGCCTCCGGGAGGGTTTCAGTAATTTCAGGGGCCCCCAGGAGGGTGTCAGTAATTTCAGGGCCCCGGGAGGGTGTCAGTAATTTCAGGGGCCCCCAGGAGGGTGTCAGTAATTTCAGGGCCCCGGGAGGGTGTCAGTAATTTCAGGGCCCCTCAGGAAGTTGTCAGTAATTTCAGGCCCCCGGGAGGGTGTCAGTAATTTCAGGGCCCCTCAGGAAGTTGTCAGTAATTTCAGGGGCCCCTCGGAGGGTGTCAGTAATTTCAGGGCCCCCGGGAGGATGGCGGTAATTTCTGCCCCCGGGTGGGTGTCGGTAATTTCAGGCCCCCGGGAGGGTGTCAGTAATTTCAGGGGCCCCGGGAGGGTGTCAGTAATTTCAGGGGCCCCGGGAGGGTGTCAGTATTTTCAGGTGCCCCCAGGAGCTGTCAGTAATTTCAGGGGCCCCAGGAGAGTGTCAGTAATTTCAGGGGCCCCGGGAGGGTGTCAGTAATTTCAGGGGCCCCCGGGAGGGTGTCAGTAATTTCAGGTGCCCCCAGGAGGATGTCAGTAATTTCAGAGGCCCCGGGAGGGTGTCACTAATTACAGGCCCTCTGGAGGGTGTCAGTAATTTCAGGGGCCCCGGGAGGGTGTCAGTAATTTCAGGCCCCCGGGAGGGTGTCAGTAATTTCAGGCCCTCGGGAGGGTGTCAGTAATTGCAGGGGCCTTCGGGAGGGAGTCAGTAATTTCAGGGGCCCCGGGATGGTGTTAGTAATTTCAGGGGCCTCGGGAGGGTGTCAGTAATTTCAGGAGCCCCAGGAGGGTGTCAGTAATTTCAGGCCCTCGAGAGGGTGTCAGTAATTTCAGGGGCCTTGGGAGGGTGTCAGTAATTTCAGGAGGCCCGGGAGGGTGTCAGTAATTTCAGGCCCTCGAGAGGGTGTCAGTAATTTCAGGGGCCTCGGAAGGGTGTCAGTAATTTCAGGAGCCCCGGGAGGGTGTCAGTAATTTCAGGCCCTCGAGGGGGTGTCAGTAATTTCAGGTGCCTTGGGAGGGTGTCAGTAATTTCAGGAGCACCAGGAGGGTGTCAGTTATTTCAGGGGCCCCCGGGAGGGTGTCAGTAATTTCAGGCCCTCGGGAGGTTGTCAGAAATTTCAGGGGCCTTCGGGAGGGTGTCAGTAATTTCAGGCCCTCGGGAGGGTGTCAGTAATTTCAGGGGCCCTCAGGAGGTTGTCAGTAATTTCAGGGGCCCCAGGAGGGTGTCAGTAATGTCAGGGGCCCCGGGAGGGTGTCAGTAATTTCAGGGCCCCCGGGAGGGTGTCAGTAATATCAGGGGCCTCCTGGAGGGTGTCAGTAACTTCAGGCCCTTGGGAGGGTGTCAGTAATTTCACGGGCCCCAGGGAGGGTGTCAGTAATTTCAGGCCCTCGGGAGGGTGTCAGATATTTCAGGGGCCACGGGAGGGTGTCAGTAATTTCAGCCCCCGGGTGGGTGTCGGTAATTTCAGGCCCCCGGGAGGATGTCAGTAATTTCAGGGGCCCCGGGAGGGTGTCAGTAATTTCAGGCCCTGGGAGGGTGTCAGTAATTTCAGACCCCTGGGAGGGTGTCAGTAATTTCAGGGGCCCCCAGGAGGGTGTCAGCAATTTCAGGGGCCCCCCAGGAGATGTCAGTAATTTCAGGGGCCCCCGGGAGGGTGTCAGTAAATTCAGGCCCCCGGGGGGGTGTCAGTAATTTCAGGCCCCGGGAGGGTGTCACTAATTTCAGGAGCCCCGGGAGGGTGTCAGTAATTTCAGGGGCCCCGGGAGGGTGTCAGGAATTTCAGGGCGCCCGGGAGGGTGTCAGTAATTTCAGGGCCCCCAGGTGTGTGTCAGTAATTTTAGGCCCCCGGGAGGGTGTCAGGAATTTCAGGAGCCCCGGGAGGCTGTCAGTAATTTCAGGGCCCTCGGGAGGATGTCGGTAATTTCAGGCCCCTGGGAGGGTGTCAGTAATTTCAGGGCCCTCGGGAGGGTGTCAGTAATTTCAGGGGCCCCAGGGAGGGTGTCAGTAATTTCAGGCCCTCGGGAGGGTGTCAGATATTTCAGGGGCCACGGGAGTATGTCCGTAATTTCAGCCCCCGGGTGGGTGTTGGTAATTTCAGGCCCCCGGGAGGATGTCAGTAATTTCAGGGGCCCCGGGAGGGTGTCAGTAATTTCAGACCCCCGGGAGGGTGTCAGTAATTTCAGGGGCCCCCAGGAGGGTGTCAGCAATTTCAGGGGCCCCCAGGAGGTGTCAGTAATTTCAGGGGCCGCCGGGAGGGTGTCAGTAATTTCAGGGGCCCCCAGGAGGCTGTCAGTAAATTCAGGCCCCCGGGGGGGTGTCAGTAATTTCAGGCCCCGGGAGGGTGTCACTAATTTCAGGAGCACCGGGAGGGTGTCAGTAATTTTAGGCCCCCGGGAGGGTGTCAGGAATTTCAGGGCCCCCGGGAGGGTGTCAGTAATTTCATGTCCCCGGGAGGGTGTCAGTAATTTCAGGGCCCTGGGAGGGTGTCGGTAATTTCAGGCCCCTGGGAGGGTGTCAGTAATTTCAGGGCCCCCGGGAGAGGTTCATTAATTTCTGGGGCCCTGGGAGGGTTTCAGTAATTTCAGGGGCCCCCAGGAGGGTGTCAGTAATTTCAGGGCCCCGGGAGGGTGTCAGTAATTTCAGGGGCCCCGGGAGGGTGTCAGTATTTTCAGGTGCCCCCAGGAGCTGTCAGTAATTTCAGGGGCCCCGGGAGAGTGTCAGTAATTTCAGGGGCCCCGGGAGGGTGTCAGTAATTTCAGGGGCCCCCGGGAGGGTGTCAGTAATTTCAGGTGCCCCTAGAGAGTGTCAGTAATTTCAGGCCCTCTGGAGGGTGTCAGTAATTTCAGGGGCCCTCGGGAGGGTGTCAGTAATTTCAGGGGCCCCCGGGAGGGTGTCAATAATTTCAGGCCCTCGGGAGAGTGTTCATAATTTCAGGGCCCCCCGGGAGGGAGTCACTAATTTCAGCGGCCCGCGGGATGGTGTCAGTAACTTCAGGCCCTCGGAAGGGTGTCAGTAATTTCAGGGGCCGCAGAGAGGGTGTCGGTAATTTCAGGCCCCCGGGAGGATGTCAGTAATTTCAGGGGCCCCGGGAGGGTGTCAGTAATTTCAGGCCACCGGGAGGGTGTCAGTAATTTCAGGGGCCCCCAGGAGGGTGTCAGTAATTTCAGGCCCCCGGGAGGGTGTCAGTAATTTCAGGCCCCCGGGATGGTGTCAGTAATTTCAGGGGCCCCCAGGAGGGTGTCAGTAATTTCAGGGGCCCCCAGGAGGAGTCAGTAATTTCAGGGGCCCCCGGGAGGGTGTCAGTAATTTCAGGGGCCCCCGGAAGGGTGTCAGTAATTTCAGGCCCCCGGGAGGGTGTCAGTAATTTCAGGGGCCCCCAGGAGGGTGTCAGTAATTTCAGGGGCCCCCAGGAGGAGTCAGTAATTTCAGGGGCCTCGGGAGGGTGTCAGTAATTTCAGGGGCCCCAGGATGGTGTTAGTAATTTCAGGCCCTCGAGAGGGTGTCAGTAATTTCAGGGGCCCCCAGGAGGAGTCAGTAATTTCAGGAGGCCCGGGAGGGTGTCAGTAATTTCAGGGCCCCCGGGAGGGTGTCAGTAATTTCAGGGCCCTGGGAGGATGTCGGTAATTTCATGTCCCGGGGAGGATGTCGGTAATTTCAGGCCCCTGGGAGGGTGTCATTAATTTCAGGGCCCCCGGGAGAGGTTCATTAATTTCAGGGGCCCTGGGAGGATGTCAGTAATTTCAGGGCCTCCGGGAGGGTTTCAGTAATTTCAGGGGCCCCCAGGAGGGTGTCAGTAATTTCAGGGCCCCGGGAGGGTGTCAGTAATTTCAGGGCCCCTCAGGAAGTTGTCAGTAATTTCAGGCCCCCGGGAGGGTGTCAGTAATTTCAGGGGCCCTGGGAGGATGACGGTAATTTCAGGGTCCGGGGAGGGTGTCAGTAATTTCAGGGCCCCTCAGGAAGTTGTCAGTAATTTCAGGCCCCCGGGAGGGTGTCAGTAATTTCAGGGCCCCTCAGGAAGTTGTCAGTAATTTCAGGGGCCCCCCGGAGGGTGTCAGTAATTTCAGGGCCCCCGGGAGGATGGCGGTAATTTCTGCCCCCGGGTGGGTGTCGGTAATTTCAGGGGCCCCCAGGAGGGTGTCACCAATTTCAGGGGCCCCCAGTAGGGTGTCAGTAATTTCAGGCCCCCGGGACGGTGTCAGTAATTTCAGGCCCCCGGGAGGGTGTCAGTAGTTTCAGGGGCCCCGGGAGGGTGTCAGTAATTTCAGGCCCCCAGGAGGGTTTCAGTAATTTCAGGGTTCCCCAGGAGGGTGTCAGCAATTTCAGGGGCCCCCCGGGAGGGTGTCAGTAATTTCAGGGCCCCCGGGAGGGTGTCAGTAATTCTAGGGGCCCTTTGGAGGGTGTCAGTAATTTCAGGGGCTCCCAGGAGGGTGTCAGTAAATTCAGGAGCCCCCAGAAGGATGTCAGTAATTTCAGGGGCCCCGGGAAGGTGTCAGTAATTTCAGGTGCCCCCAGGAGCTGTCAGTAATTTCAGGGGCCCCGGGAGAGTGTCAGTAATTTCAGGCCCCCGGGATGGTGTCAGTAATTTCAGGGGCCCCGGGAGGGTGTCAGTAATTTCAGGGCCCCCACGAGGTGTCAGTAATTTCAGGGCGCCCGGGAGGGTGTCAGTAATTTCAGGGCCCCCAGGAGTGTGTCAGTAATTTTAGGCCCCCGGGAGGGTGTCAGTAATTTCAGGGCCCCCGGGAGGGTGTCAGTAATTTCATGTCCCGGGGAGGGTGTCAGTAATTTCAGGGCCCTGGGAGGATGTCGGTAATTTCAGGCCCCTGGGAGGGTGTCAGTAATTTCAGGGCCCCCGGGAGAAGGTTCATTAATTTCAGGGGCCCTGGGAGGATGTCAGTAATTTCAGGGCCTCCGGGAGGGTTTCAGTAATTTCAGGGGCCCCCAGGAGGGTGTCAGTAATTTCAGGCCCCGGGATGGTGTCAGTAATTTCAGGGGCCCCCAGGAGGTGTCAGTAATTTCAGGGGCCCCCGGGAGGGTGTCAGTAATTTCCGGGGCCCCCAGGAGGGTGTCAGTAATTTCAGGCCGCGGGAGGGTGTCACTAATTTCAGGAGCCCCGGGAGGGTGTCAGTAATTTCCGGGGCCCGGGAGGGTGTCAGTAATTCTAGGGGCCCTTTGGAGGGTGTCAGTAATTTCAGGGGCTCCCAGGAGGGTGTCAGTAAATTCAGGAGCCCCCAGAAGGATGTCAGTAATTTCAGGGGCCCCGGGAAGGTGTCAGTAATTTCAGGTGCCCCCAGGAGCTGTCAGTAATTTCAGGGGCCCCGGGAGAGTGTCAGTAATTTCAGGCCCCCGGGATGGTGTCAGTAATTTCAGGGGCCCCGGGAGGGTGTCAGTAATTTCAGGGCCCCCACGAGGTGTCAGTAATTTCAGGGCGCCCGGGAGGGTGTCAGTAATTTCAGGGCCCCCAGGAGTGTGTCAGTAATTTTAGGCCCCCGGGAGGGTGTCAGTAATTTCAGGGCCCCCGGGAGGGTGTCAGTAATTTCATGTCCCGGGGAGGGTGTCAGTAATTTCAGGGCCCTGGGAGGATGTCGGTAATTTCAGGCCCCTGGGAGGGTGTCAGTAATTTCAGGGCCCCCGGGAGAGGTTCATTAATTTCAGGGGCCCTGGGAGGATGTCAGTAATTTCAGGGCCTCCGGGAGGGTTTCAGTAATTTCAGGGGCCCCCAGGAGGGTGTCAGTAATTTCAGGGCCCCGGGAGGGTGTCAGTAATTTCAGGGCCCCTCAGGAAGTTGTCAGTAATTTCAGGCCCCCGGGAGGGTGTCAGTAATTTCAGGGCCCCTCAGGAAGTTGTCAGTAATTTCAGGGGCCCCTCGGAGGGTGTCAGTAATTTCAGGGCCCCCGGGAGGATGGCGGTAATTTCTGCCCCCGGGTGGGTGTCGGTAATTTCAGGCCCCCGGGAGGGTGTCAGTAATTTCAGGGGCCCCGGGAGGGTGTCAGTAATTTCAGGGGCCCCGGGAGGGTGTCAGTATTTTCAGGTGCCCCCAGGAGCTGTCAGTAATTTCAGGGGCCCCAGGAGAGTGTCAGTAATTTCAGGGGCCCCGGGAGGGTGTCAGTAATTTCAGGGGCCCCCGGGAGGGTGTCAGTAATTTCAGGTGCCCCCAGGAGGATGTCAGTAATTTCAGAGGCCCCGGGAGGGTGTCACTAATTACAGGCCCTCTGGAGGGTGTCAGTAATTTCAGGGGCCCCGGGAGGGTGTCAGTAATTTCAGGCCCCCGGGAGGGTGTCAGTAATTTCAGGCCCTCGGGAGGGTGTCAGTAATTGCAGGGGCCTTCGGGAGGGAGTCAGTAATTTCAGGGGCCCCGGGATGGTGTTAGTAATTTCAGGGGCCTCGGGAGGGTGTCAGTAATTTCAGGAGCCCCAGGAGGGTGTCAGTAATTTCAGGCCCTCGAGAGGGTGTCAGTAATTTCAGGGGCCTTGGGAGGGTGTCAGTAATTTCAGGAGGCCCGGGAGGGTGTCAGTAATTTCAGGCCCTCGAGAGGGTGTCAGTAATTTCAGGGGCCTCGGAAGGGTGTCAGTAATTTCAGGAGCCCCGGGAGGGTGTCAGTAATTTCAGGCCCTCGAGGGGGTGTCAGTAATTTCAGGTGCCTTGGGAGGGTGTCAGTAATTTCAGGAGCACCAGGAGGGTGTCAGTTATTTCAGGGGCCCCCGGGAGGGTGTCAGTAATTTCAGGCCCTCGGGAGGTTGTCAGAAATTTCAGGGGCCTTCGGGAGGGTGTCAGTAATTTCAGGCCCTCGGGAGGGTGTCAGTAATTTCAGGGGCCCTCAGGAGGTTGTCAGTAATTTCAGGGGCCCCAGGAGGGTGTCAGTAATGTCAGGGGCCCCGGGAGGGTGTCAGTAATTTCAGGGCCCCCGTGAGGGTGTCAGTAATATCAGGGGCCTCCTGGAGGGTGTCAGTAACTTCAGGCCCTTGGGAGGGTGTCAGTAATTTCACGGGCCCCAGGGAGGGTGTCAGTAATTTCAGGCCCTCGGGAGGGTGTCAGATATTTCAGGGGCCACGGGAGGGTGTCAGTAATTTCAGCCCCCGGGTGGGTGTCGGTAATTTCAGGCCCCCGGGAGGATGTCAGTAATTTCAGGGGCCCCGGGAGGGTGTCAGTAATTTCAGGCCCTGGGAGGGTGTCAGTAATTTCAGACCCCCGGGAGGGTGTCAGTAATTTCAGGGGCCCCCAGGAGGGTGTCAGCAATTTCAGGGGCCCCCCAGGAGATGTCAGTAATTTCAGGGGCCCCCGGGAGGGTGTCAGTAAATTCAGGCCCCCGGGGGGGTGTCAGTAATTTCAGGCCCCGGGAGGGTGTCACTAATTTCAGGAGCCCCGGGAGGGTGTCAGTAATTTCAGGGGCCCCGGGAGGGTGTCAGGAATTTCAGGGCGCCCGGGAGGGTGTCAGTAATTTCAGGGCCCTCAGGTGTGTGTCAGTAATTTTAGGCCCCCGGGAGGGTGTCAGGAATTTCAGGAGCCCCGGGAGGCTGTCAGTAATTTCAGGGCCCTCGGGAGGATGTCGGTAATTTCAGGCCCCTGGGAGGGTGTCAGTAATTTCAGGGCCCTCGGGAGGGTGTCAGTAATTTCAGGGGCCCCAGGGAGGGTGTCAGTAATTTCAGGCCCTCGGGAGGGTGTCAGATATTTCAGGGGCCACGGGAGTATGTCCGTAATTTCAGCCCCCGGGTGGGTGTTGGTAATTTCAGGCCCCCGGGAGGATGTCAGTAATTTCAGGGGCCCCGGGAGGGTGTCAGTAATTTCAGACCCCCGGGAGGGTGTCAGTAATTTCAGGGGCCCCCAGGAGGGTGTCAGCAATTTCAGGGGCCCCCAGGAGGTGTCAGTAATTTCAGGGGCCGCCGGGAGGGTGTCAGTAATTTCAGGGGCCCCCAGGAGGCTGTCAGTAAATTCAGGCCCCCGGGGGGGTATCAGTAATTTCAGGCCCCGGGAGGGTGTCACTAATTTCAGGAGCACCGGGAGGGTGTCAGTAATTTTAGGCCCCCGGGAGGGTGTCAGGAATTTCAGGGCCCCCGGGAGGGTGTCAGTAATTTCATGTCCCCGGGAGGGTGTCAGTAATTTCAGGGCCCTGGGAGGGTGTCGGTAATTTCAGGCCCCTGGGAGGGTGTCAGTAATTTCAGGGCCCCCGGGAGAGGTTCATTAATTTCTGGGGCCCTGGGAGGGTTTCAGTAATTTCAGGGGCCCCCAGGAGGGTGTCAGTAATTTCAGGGCCCCGGGAGGGTGTCAGTAATTTCAGGGGCCCCGGGAGGGTGTCAGTATTTTCAGGTGCCCCCAGGAGCTGTCAGTAATTTCAGGGGCCCCGGGAGAGTGTCAGTAATTTCAGGGGCCCCGGGAGGGTGTCAGTAATTTCAGGGGCCCCCGGGAGGGTGTCAGTAATTTCAGGTGCCCCTAGAGAGTGTCAGTAATTTCAGGCCCTCTGGAGGGTGTCAGTAATTTCAGGGGCCCTCGGGAGGGTGTCAGTAATTTCAGGGGCCCCCGGGAGGGTGTCAATAATTTCAGGCCCTCGGGAGAGTGTTCGTAATTTCAGGGCCCCCCGGGAGGGAGTCACTAATTTCAGCGGCCCGCGGGATGGTGTCAGTAACTTCAGGCCCTCGGAAGGGTGTCAGTAATTTCAGGGGCCGCAGAGAGGGTGTCGGTAATTTCAGGCCCCCGGGAGGATGTCAGTAATTTCAGGGGCCCCAGGAGGGTGTCAGTAATTTCAGGCCACCGGGAGGGTGTCAGTAATTTCAGGGGCCCCCAGGAGGGTGTCAGTAATTTCAGGCCCCCGGGAGGGTGTCAGTAATTTCAGGCCCCCGGGATGGTGTCAGTAATTTCAGGGGCCCCCAGGAGGGTGTCAGTAATTTCAGGGGCCCCCAGGAGGAGTCAGTAATTTCAGGGGCCCCCGGGAGGGTGTCAGTAATTTCAGGGGCCCCCGGAAGGGTGTCAGTAATTTCAGGCCCCCGGGAGGGTGTCAGTAATTTCAGGGGCCCCCAGGAGGGTGTCAGTAATTTCAGGGGCCCCCAGGAGGAGTCAGTAATTTCAGGGGCCTCGGGAGGGTGTCAGTAATTTCAGGGGCCCCAGGATGGTGTTAGTAATTTCAGGCCCTCGAGAGGGTGTCAGTAATTTCAGGGGCCCCCAGGAGGAGTCAGTAATTTCAGGAGGCCCGGGAGGGTGTCAGTAATTTCAGGGCCCCCGGGAGGGTGTCAGTAATTTCAGGGCCCTGGGAGGATGTCGGTAATTTCATGTCCCGGGGAGGATGTCGGTAATTTCAGGCCCCTGGGAGGGTGTCATTAATTTCAGGGCCCCCGGGAGAGGTTCATTAATTTCAGGGGCCCTGGGAGGATGTCAGTAATTTCAGGGCCTCCGGGAGGGTTTCAGTAATTTCAGGGGCCCCCAGGAGGGTGTCAGTAATTTCAGGGCCCCGGGAGGGTGTCAGTAATTTCAGGGCCCCTCAGGAAGTTGTCAGTAATTTCAGGCCCCCGGGAGGGTGTCAGTAATTTCAGGGGCCCTGGGAGGAT
This sequence comes from Heterodontus francisci, assembly GCF_036365525.1. Classification (NCBI taxonomy): domain Eukaryota; kingdom Metazoa; phylum Chordata; class Chondrichthyes; order Heterodontiformes; family Heterodontidae; genus Heterodontus; species Heterodontus francisci. The sequence continues at coordinate 5,223,309 of NC_090375.1, read as the reverse complement.
GACGGTAATTTCAGGGTCCGGGGAGGGTGTCAGTAATTTCAGGGCCCCTCAGGAAGTTGTCAGTAATTTCAGGCCCCCGGGAGGGTGTCAGTAATTTCAGGGGCCCTCAGGAAGTTGTCAGTAATTTCAGGGGCCCCCCGGAGGGTGTCAGTAATTTCAGGGCCCCCGGGAGGATGGCGGTAATTTCTGCCCCCGGGTGGGTGTCGGTAATTTCAGGGGCCCCCAGGAGGGTGTCACCAATTTCAGGGGCCCCCAGTAGGGTGTCAGTAATTTCAGGCCCCCGGGACGGTGTCAGTAATTTCAGGCCCCCGGGAGGGTGTCAGTAGTTTCAGGGGCCCCGGGAGGGTGTCAGTAATTTCAGGCCCCCAGGAGGGTTTCAGTAATTTCAGGGTTCCCCAGGAGGGTGTCAGCAATTTCAGGGGCCCCCAGGGAGGGTGTTAGTAATTTCAGGGGCCCCCAGGAGGTGTCAGTAATTTCAGGGGCCGCCGGGAGGGTGTCAGTAATTTCAGGGGCCCCCAGGAGGGTGTCAGTAATTTCAGGCCCCGGGATGGTGTCAGTAATTTCAGGGGCCCGCAGGAGGTGTCAGTAATTTCAGGGGCCCCCGGGAGGGTGTCAGTAATTTCCGGGGCCCCCAGGAGGGTGTCAGTAATTTCAGGCCGCGGGAGGGTGTCACTAATTTCAGGAGCCCCGGGAGGGTGTCAGTAATTTCAGGGGCCCGGGAGGGTGTCAGTAATTCTAGGGGCCCTTTGGAGGGTGTCAGTAATTTCAGGGGCCCCCAGGAGGGTGTCAGTAAATTCAGGAGCCCCCAGAAGGATGTCAGTAATTTCAGGGGCCCCGGGAAGGTGTCAGTAATTTCAGGTGCCCCCAGGAGCTGTCAGTAATTTCAGGGGCCCCGGGAGGGTGTCAGTAATTTCAGGGGCCCCGGGAGGGTGTCAGTAATTTCAGGGGCCCCGGGATGGTGTCAGTAATTTCAGGTGCCCCCACGAGGTGTCAGTAATTTCAGGGCGCCCGGGAGGGTGTCAGTAATTTCAGGTGCCCCCACGAGGTGTCAGTAATTTCAGGGCGCCCGGGAGGGTGTCAGTAATTTCAGGGCCCCCAGGAGTGTGTCAGTAATTTTAGGCCCCCGGGAGGGTGTCAGTAATTTCAGGGCCCCCGGGAGGGTGTCAGTAATTTCATGTCCCGGGGAGGGTGTCAGTAATTTCAGGGCCCTGGGAGGATGTCGGTAATTTCAGGCCCCTGGGAGGGTGTCAGTAATTTCAGGGCCCCCGGGAGGGTGTCAGTAATTTCAGGGCCCTGGGAGGATGTCGGTAATTTCAGGCCCCTGGGAGGGTGTCAGTAATTTCATGTCCCCGGGAGGGTGTCAGTAATTTCAGGCCCCTGGGAGGGTGTCAGTAATTTCAGGGCCCCCGGGAGAGGTTCATTAATTTCAGGGGCCCTGGGAGGATGTCAGTAATTTCAGGGCCTCCGGGAGGGTTTCAGTAATTTCAGGGGCCCCCAGGAGGGTGTCAGTAATTTCAGGGCCCCGGGAGGGTTTCAGTAATTTCAGGGGCCCCCAGGAGGGTGTCAGTAATTTCAGGCCCCCGGGAGGGTGTCAGTAATTTCAGGGGCCCCGGGAGGGTGTCAGTAATTTCAGGGGCCACGGGAGTATGTCCGTAATTTCAGCCCCCGGGTGGGTGTCGGTAATTTCAGGCCCCCGGGAGGATTTCAGTAATTTCAGGGGCCCCGGGAGGGTGTCAGTAATTTCAGGCCCCCGGGAGGGTGTCAGTAATTTCAGGGGCCCCCAGAAGGGTGTCAGTAATTTCAGGGCCCCGGGAGGATGTCAGTAATTTCAGGGCCTCCGGGAGGGTTTCAGTAATTTCAGGGGCCCCCAGGAGGGTGTCAGTAATTTCAGGGCCCCGGGAGGTTGTCAGTAATTTCAGGGCCCCTCAGGAAGTTGTCAGTAATTTCAGGCCCCCGGGAGGGTGTCAGTAATTTCAGGGCCCCCGGGAGGATGGCGGTAATTTCTGCCCCCGGGTGGGTGTCGGTAATTTCAGGCCCCCGGGAGGGTGTCAGTAATTTCAGGGGCCCCGGGAGGGTGTCAGTAATTTCAGGGGCCCCGGGAGGATGTCAGTAATTTCAGGGGCCCCGGGAGGGTGTCAGTAATTTCAGGCCCCCGGGAGGGTGTCAGTAATTTCAGGGGCCCCCAGAAGGGTGTCAGTAATTTCAGGCCCCCGGGAGGGTGTCAGTAATTTCAGGGGCCCCCGGGAGGGTGCCAGTAATTTCAGGCCCCCGGGAGGGTGTCAGTAATTTCAGGGGCCCCCAGGAGGGTGTCAGTAATTTCAGGCCCCCGGGAGGATTTCAGTAATTTCAGGGGCCCCGGGAGGGTGTCAGTAATTTCAGGCCCCCGGGAGGGTGTCAGTAATTTCAGGGGCCCCCGGGAGGGTGTCAGTAATTTCAGGCCCCCGGGAGGATTTCAGTAATTTCAGGGGCCCCGGGAGGGTGTCAGTAATTTCAGGCCCCCGGGAGGGTGTCAGTAACTTCAGGGGCCCCCAGAAGGGTGTCAGTAATTTCAGGCCCCCGGGAGGGTGTCAGTAATTTCAGGGGCCCCCGGGAGGGTGCCAGTAATTTCAGGCCCCCGGGAGGGTGTCAGTAATTTCAGGGGCCCCCAGGAGGGTGTCAGTAATTTCAGGGGCCCCCAGGACGAGTCAGTAATTTCAGGGGCCCCCTGGAGGGTGTCAGTAATTTCAGGGGCCCCCGGGAGGGTGTCAGTAATTTCAGGCCCCCGGGAGGGTGTCAGTAATTTCAGGCCCTCGAGAGGGTGTCAGTAATTTCAGGGGCCTCGGAAGGGTGTCAGTAATTTCAGAAGCCCCGGGAGGGTGTCAGTAATTTCAGGCCCTCGAGGGGATGTCAGTAATTTCAGGGGCCTTGGGAGGGTGTCAGTAATTTCAGGAGGCCCGGGAGGGTGTCAGTAATTTCAGGCCCTCGAGAGGGTGTCAGTAATTTCAGGGGCCTCGGAAGGGTGTCAGTAATTTCAGAAGCCCCGGGAGGGTGTCAGTAATTTCAGGCCCTCGATGGGGTGTCAGTAATTTCAGGTGCCTTGGGAGGGTGTCATTTCAGTAATTTCAGGCCCTCTGAGGGTGTCAGTAATTTCAGGGGCCCCCGGGAGAGTGTCAGTAATTTCAGGGGCCCGGGAGGGTGTCAGTAATTTCAGGGGCCCCCGAGGGGGTGTCAGTAATTTCAGGTGCCTTGGGAGGGTGTCATTTCAGTAATTTCAGGCCCTCTGAGGGTGTCAGTAATTTCAGGGGCCCCTGGGAGAGTGTCAGTAATTTCAGGGGCCCGGGAGGGTGTCAGTAATTTCAGGGGCCCCCGGGAGGGTGTCAGTAATTTCCGGCCCTCTGGAGGGTGTCAGTAATTTCAGGGGCTCGGGAGGGTGTCAGCAATTTCAGGAGCCCTGGGAGGGTGTCAGTAATTTCAGGCCCTCTGGAGGGTGTCAGTCATTTCAGGGGCCCCGGGAGGGTGTCAGTAATTTCAGGGTCCCCGGAGGATGTCAGTAATTTCAGGGGCCTCCTGGAGGGTGTCAGTAATTTCAGAGCCCCCGGGAGGGTGTCACTAATTTCAGGCCCTCTGGAGGATGTCAGTAATTTCAGGGGCCCCCAGGAGGATGTCAGTAATTTCAGAGGCCCCGGGAGGGTGTCACTAATTTCAGGCCCTCTGGAGGGTGTCAGTAATTTCAGGGGCCCCGGGAGGGTGTCAGTAATTTCAGGGCCCCCGGGAGGGTGTCAGTAATTTCAGGCCCTCGGGAGGGTGTCAGTAATTTCAGGGGCCCTCGGGAGGGAGTCAGTAATTTCAGGAGCCCCAGGAGGGTGTCAGTAATTTCAGGCCCTCGAGAGGGTGTCAGTAATTTCAGGGGCCTTGGGAGGGTGTCAGTAATTTCAGGGGCCTCGGAAGGGTGTCAGTAATTTCAGGAGCCCCGGGAAGGTGTCAGTAATTTCAGGGCCCTGGGAGGATGTCGGTAATTTCATGTCCCCGGGAGGGTGTCAGTAATTTCATGTCCCCGGGAGGGTGTCAGTAATTTCAGGCCCCTGGGAGGGTGTCAGTAATTTCAGGGCCCCCGGGAGAGGTTCATTAATTTCAGGGGCCCTGGGAGGATGTCAGTAATTTCAGGGCCTCCGGGAGGGTGTCAGTAATTTCAGGGGCCCCTCAGGAAGTTGTCAGTAATTTCAGGCCCCCGGGAGGGTGTCAGTAATTTCAGGGCCCCCGGGAGGATGGCGGTAATTTCTGCCCCCGGGTGGGTGTCGGTAATTTCAGGCCCCCGGGAGGGTGTCAGTAATTTCAGGGGCCCCGGGAGGGTGTCAGTAATTTCAGGGGCCACGGGAGTATGTCCGTAATTTCAGCCCCCGGGTGGGTGTCGGTAATTTCAGGCCCCCGGGAGGATTTCAGTAATTTCAGGGGCCCCGGGAGGGTGTCAGTAATTTCAGGCCCCCGGGAGGGTGTCAGTAATTTCAGGGGCCCCCAGAAGGGTGTCAGTAATTTCAGGCCCCCGGGAGGGTGTCAGTAATTTCAGGGGCCCCCGGGAGGGTGCCAGTAATTTCAGGCCCCCGGGAGGGTGTCAGTAATTTCAGGGGCCCCCAGGAGGGTGTCAGTAATTTCAGGGGCCCCCAGGACGAGTCAGTAATTTCAGGGGCCCCCTGGAGGGTGTCAGTAATTTCAGGGGCCCCCGGGAGGGTGTCAGTAATTTCAGGCCCCCGGGAGGGTGTCAGTAATTTCAGGCCCTCGAGAGGGTGTCAGTAATTTCAGGGGCCTCGGAAGGGTGTCAGTAATTTCAGAAGCCCCGGGAGGGTGTCAGTAATTTCAGGCCCTCGAGGGGATGTCAGTAATTTCAGGGGCCTTGGGAGGGTGTCAGTAATTTCAGGAGGCCCGGGAGGGTGTCAGTAATTTCAGGCCCTCGAGAGGGTGTCAGTAATTTCAGGGGCCTCGGAAGGGTGTCAGTAATTTCAGAAGCCCCGGGAGGGTGTCAGTAATTTCAGGCCCTCGATGGGGTGTCAGTAATTTCAGGTGCCTTGGGAGGGTGTCATTTCAGTAATTTCAGGCCCTCTGAGGGTGTCAGTAATTTCAGGGGCCCCCGGGAGAGTGTCAGTAATTTCAGGGGCCCGGGAGGGTGTCAGTAATTTCAGGGGCCCCCGAGGGGGTGTCAGTAATTTCAGGTGCCTTGGGAGGGTGTCATTTCAGTAATTTCAGGCCCTCTGAGGGTGTCAGTAATTTCAGGGGCCCCTGGGAGAGTGTCAGTAATTTCAGGGGCCCGGGAGGGTGTCAGTAATTTCAGGGGCCCCCGGGAGGGTGTCAGTAATTACCGGCCCTCTGGAGGGTGTCAGTAATTTCAGGGGCTCGGGAGGGTGTCAGCAATTTCAGGAGCCCTGGGAGGGTGTCAGTAATTTCAGGCCCTCTGGAGGGTGTCAGTCATTTCAGGGGCCCCGGGAGGGTGTCAGTAATTTCAGGGGCCCCGGGAGAGTGTCAGTAATTTCAGGGTCCCCGGAGGATGTCAGTAATTTCAGGGGCCTCCTGGAGGGTGTCAGTAATTTCAGAGCCCCCGGGAGGGTGTCACTAATTTCAGGCCCTCTGGAGGATGTCAGTAATTTCAGGGGCCCCCAGGAGGATGTCAGTAATTTCAGAGGCCCCGGGAGGGTGTCACTAATTTCAGGCCCTCTGGAGGGTGTCAGTAATTTCAGGGGCCCCGGGATGGTGTCAGTAATTTCAGGGCCCCCGGGAGGGTGTCAGTAATTTCAGGCCCTCGGGAGGGTGTCAGTAATTTCAGGGGCCCTCGGGAGGGAGTCAGTAATTTCAGGGGCCCCGGGATGGTGTTAGTAATTTCAGGGGCCTCGGGAGGGTGTCAATAATTTCAGGAGCCCCAGGAGGGTGTCAGTAATTTCAGGCCCTCGAGAGGGTGTCAGTAATTTCAGGGGCCTTGGGAGGGTGTCAGTAATTTCAGGAGGCCCGGGAGGGTGTCAGTAATTTCAGGCCCTCGAGAGGGTGTCAGTAATTTCAGGGGCCCCCAGGAGGGTGTCAGTAATTTCAGGAGCCCCGGGAAGGTGTCAGTAATTTCAGGCCCTGGAGGGGGTGTCAGTAATTTAAGGTGCCTTGGGAGGGTGTCAGAAATTTCAGGAGCCCCAGGAGGGTGTCAGTTATTTCAGGGGCCCCCGGGAGGGTGTCAGTAATTTCAGGCCCTCGGGAGGTTGTCAGAAATTTCAGGGGCCTTCGGGAGGGTGTCAGTAATTTCAGGCCCTCGGGAGGGTGTCAGTAATTTCAGGGGCCCTCAGGAGGTTGTCAGTAATTTCAGGGGCCCCAGGAGTGTGTCAGTAATTTCAGGAGCCCCGGGAGGGTGTCAGTAATGTCAGGCCCTCGAGAGGGTGTCAGTAATTTCAGGGGCCCCCAGGAGGGTGTCAGTAAATTCAGGGGCCCCCAGGAGGGTGTCAGTAATTTCAGGGGCCCCCAGGAGTGTGTCAGTAATTTCAGGCCTCCGGGAGATTGTCAGTAATTTCAGGGGCCCCCGGGAGGGTGTCACTAATTTCAGGGCCCCCGGGATGGTGTCAGTAACTTCAGGCCCTCGGGAGGGTGTCAGTAATTTCAGGGGCCCCAGGGAGGGTGTCAGTAATTTCAGCCCCCGGGAGGGTGTCAGTAATTTCAGGGGCCCGCAGGAGGGTGTCACCAATTTCAGGGGCCCCCAGGAGGGTGTCAGTAATTTCAGGCCCCCGGGAGGGTGTCAGTAATTTCAGGGGCCCCAGGAGGGTGTCAGTAATTTCAGGCCCCCAGGAGGGTTTCAGTAATTTCAGGGTTCCCCAGGAGGGTGTCAGCAATTTCAGGGGCCCCCAGGAGGGTGTCTGTAATTTCAGGCCCCGGGATGGTGTCAGTAATTTCAGGCCCTGGAGGGGGTGTCAGTAATTTAAGATGCCTTGGGAGGGTGTCAGAAATTTCAGGAGCCCCAGGAGGGTGTCAGTTATTTCAGGGGCCCCCGGGAGGGTGTCAGTAATTTCAGGCCCTCGGGAGGTTGTCAGAAATTTCAGGGGCCTTCGGGAGGGTGTCAGTAATTTCAGGCCCTCGGGAGGGTGTCAGTAATTTCAGGGGCCCTCAGGAGGTTGTCAGTAATTTCAGGGGCCCCAGGAGTGTGTCAGTAATTTCAGGAGCCCCGGGAGGGTGTCAGTAATGTCAGGCCCTCGAGAGGGTGTCAGTAATTTCAGGGGCCCTCAGGAGGTTGTCAGTAATTTCAGGGGCCCCAGGAGTGTGTCAGTAATTTCAGGGGCCCCCAGGAGGGTGTCAGTAAATTCAGGGGCCCCCAGGAGGGTGTCAGTAATTTCAGGGGCCCCCAGGAGTGTGTCAGTAATTTCAGGCCTCCGGGAGATTGTCAGTAATTTCAGGGGCCCCCGGGAGGGTGTCACTAATTTCAGGGCCCCCGGGATGGTGTCAGTAACTTCAGGCCCTCGGGAGGGTGTCAGTAATTTCAGGGGCCCCAGGGAGGGTGTCAGTAATTTCAGGGGCCCCCAGGAGTGTGTCAGTAATTTCAGGCCTCCGGGAGATAGTCAGTAATTTCAGGGGCCCCCGGGAGGGTGTCACTAATTTCAGGGCCCCCGGGATGGTGTCAGTAACTTCAGGCCCTCGGGAGGGTGTCAGTAATTTCAGGGGCCCCAGGGAGGGTGTCAGTAATTTCAGGCCCCGGGAGGGTGTCAGTAATTTCAGGCCCCTGGGAGGATGTCAGTAATTTCAGGGGCCCCCAGGAGGTGTCAGTAATTTCAGGGGCCCCCGGGAGGGTGTCAGTAATTTCCGGGGCCCCCAGGAGGGTGTCAGTAATTTCAGGCCGCGGGAGGGTGTCACTAATTTCAGGAGCCCCGGGAGGGTGTCAGTAATTTCAGGGGCCTGGGAGGGTGTCAGTAATTCTAGGGGCCCTCTGGAGGGTGTCAGTAATTTCAGGGGCCCCGGGAGGGTGACAGTAATTTCAGGGGCCCCGGGAGGGTGTCAGTAATTTCAGGCCCCCGGGAGGGTGACAGTAATTTCAGGGGCCCCGGGAGGGTGTCAGTAATTTCAGGGCCCCCACGAGGTGTCAGTAATTTCAGGGCGCCCGGGAGGGTGTCAGTAATTTCAGGGCCCCCAGGAGTGTGTCAGTAATTTCAGGGGCCCCGGGAGAGTGTCAGTAATTTCAGGCCCCCGGGAGGGTGACAGTAATTTCAGGGGCCCCCAGGAGTGTGTCAGTAATTTCAGGCCTCCGGGAGATTGTCAGTAATTTCAGGGGCCCCCGGGAGGGTGTCAGTAATTTCAGGGCCCCCGGGATGGTGTCAGTAACTTCAGGCCCTCGGGAGGGTGTCAGTAATTTCAGGGGCCCCAGGGAGGGTGTCAGTAATTTCAGCCCCCGGGAGGGTGACAGTAATTTCAGGGGCCCCCACGAGGTGTCAGTAATTTCAGGGCGCCCGGGAGGGTGTCAGAAATTTCAGGGGCCTTCGGGAGGGTGTCAGTAATTTCAGGGCGCCCGGGAGGGTGTCAGTAATTTCAGGGCCCCCAGGAGGGTGTCAGTAATTTCAGGGGCCCCCAGGAGTGTGTCAGTAATTTCAGGCCTCCGGGAGATTGTCAGTAATTTCAGGGGCCCCCGGGAGGGTGTCACTAATTTCAGGGCCCCCGGGATGGTGTCAGTAACTACAGGCCCTCGGGAGGGTGTCAGTAATTTCAGGGGCCCCAGGGAGGGTGTCAGTAATTTCAGCCCCCGGGAGGGTGTCAGTAATTTCAGGGGCCCCCAGGAGGGTGTCACCAATTTCAGGGGCCCCCAGGAGGGTGTCAGTAATTTCAGGCCCCCGGGAGGGTGTCAGTAATTTCAGGCCCCCGGGAGGGTGTCAGTAATTTCAGGGGCCCCAGGAGGGTGTCAGTAATTTCAGGCCCCCAGGAGGGTTTCAGTAATTTCAGGGTTCCCCAGGAGGGTGTCAGCAATTTCAGGGGCCCCCAGGAGGGTGTCAGTAATTTCAGGGGCCCCCAGGAGGAGTCAGTAATTTCAGGGGCCGCCGGGAGGGTGTCAGTAATTTCAGGGGCCCCCAGGAGGGTGTCAGTAATTTCAGGCCCCGGGATGGTGTCAGTAATTTCAGGCCCTCGAGGGGGTGTCAGTAATTTAAGATGCCTTGGGAGGGTGTCAGAAATTTCAGGAGCCCCAGGAGGGTGTCAGTTATTTCAGGGGCCCCCGGGAGGGTGTCAGTAATTTCAGGCCCTCGGGAGGTTGTCAGAAATTTCAGGGGCCTTCGGGAGGGTGTCAGTAATTTCAGGCCCTCGGGAGGGTGTCAGTAATTTCAGGGGCCCTCAGGAGGTTGTCAGTAATTTCAGGGGCCCCAGGAGTGTGTCAGTAATTTCAGGAGCCCCGGGAGGGTGTCAGTAATGTCAGGCCCTCGAGAGGGTGTCAGTAATTTCAGGGGCCCCCAGGAGGGTGTCAGTAAATTCAGGGGCCCCCAGGAGGGTGTCAGTAATTTCAGGGGCCCCCAGGAGTGTGTCAGTAATTTCAGGCCTCCGGGAGATAGTCAGTAATTTCAGGGGCCCCCGGGAGGGTGTCACTAATTTCAGGGCCCCCGGGATGGTGTCAGTAACTTCAGGCCCTCGGGAGGGTGTCAGTAATTTCAGGGGCCCCAGGGAGGGTGTCAGTAATTTCAGGCCCCGGGAGGGTGTCAGTAATTTCAGGCCCCTGGGAGGATGTCAGTAATTTCAGGCCCCTGGGAGGATGTCAGTAATTTCAGGGGCCCCCAGGAGGTGTCAGTAATTTCAGGGGCCCCCGGGAGGGTGTCAGTAATTTCCGGGGCCCCCAGGAGGGTGTCAGTAATTTCAGGCCGCGGGAGGGTGTCACTAATTTCAGGAGCCCCGGGAGGGTGTCAGTAATTTCAGGCCCCTGGGAGGATGTCAGTAATTTCAGGGGCCCCCAGGAGGTGTCAGTAATTTCAGGGGCCCCCGGGAGGGTGTCAGTAATTTCCGGGGCCCCCAGGAGGGTGTCAGTAATTTCAGGCCGCGGGAGGGTGTCACTAATTTCAGGAGCCCCGGGAGGGTGTCAGTAATTTCAGGCCCCTGGGAGGATGTCAGCAATTTCAGGGGCCCCCAGGAGGTGTCAGTAATTTCAGGGGCCCCCGGGAGGGTGTCAGTAATTTCAGGCCCTCGGGAGGGTGTCAGTAATTTCAGGGGCCCCAGGGAGGGTGTCAGTAATTTCAGCCCCCGGGAGGGTGTCAGTAATTTCAGGGGCCCCCAGGAGGGTGTCACCAATTTCAGGGGCCCCCAGGAGGGTGTCAGTAATTTCAGGCCCCCGGGAGGGTGTCAGTAATTTCAGGCCCCCGGGAGGGTGTCAGTAATTTCAGGGGCCCCAGGAGGGTGTCAGTAATTTCAGGCCCCCAGGAGGGTTTCAGTAATTTCAGGGTTCCCCAGGAGGGTGTCAGCAATTTCAGGGGCCCCCAGGAGGGTGTCAGTAATTTCAGGGGCCCCCAGGAGGAGTCAGTAATTTCAGGGGCCGCCGGGAGGGTGTCAGTAATTTCAGGGGCCCCCAGGAGGGTGTCAGTAATTTCAGGCCCCGGGATGGTGTCAGTAATTTCAGGCCCTCGAGGGGGTGTCAGTAATTTAAGATGCCTTGGGAGGGTGTCAGAAATTTCAGGAGCCCCAGGAGGGTGTCAGTTATTTCAGGGGCCCCCGGGAGGGTGTCAGTAATTTCAGGCCCTCGGGAGGTTGTCAGAAATTTCAGGGGCCTTCGGGAGGGTGTCAGTAATTTCAGGCCCTCGGGAGGGTGTCAGTAATTTCAGGGGCCCTCAGGAGGTTGTCAGTAATTTCAGGGGCCCCAGGAGTGTGTCAGTAATTTCAGGAGCCCCGGGAGGGTGTCAGTAATGTCAGGCCCTCGAGAGGGTGTCAGTAATTTCAGGGGCCCCCAGGAGGGTGTCAGTAAATTCAGGGGCCCCCAGGAGGGTGTCAGTAATTTCAGGGGCCCCCAGGAGTGTGTCAGTAATTTCAGGCCTCCGGGAGATAGTCAGTAATTTCAGGGGCCCCCGGGAGGGTGTCACTAATTTCAGGGCCCCCGGGATGGTGTCAGTAACTTCAGGCCCTCGGGAGGGTGTCAGTAATTTCAGGGGCCCCAGGGAGGGTGTCAGTAATTTCAGGCCCCGGGAGGGTGTCAGTAATTTCAGGCCCCTGGGAGGATGTCAGTAATTTCAGGCCCCTGGGAGGATGTCAGTAATTTCAGGGGCCCCCAGGAGGTGTCAGTAATTTCAGGGGCCCCCGGGAGGGTGTCAGTAATTTCCGGGGCCCCCAGGAGGGTGTCAGTAATTTCAGGCCGCGGGAGGGTGTCACTAATTTCAGGAGCCCCGGGAGGGTGTCAGTAATTTCAGGCCCCTGGGAGGATGTCAGTAATTTCAGGGGCCCCCAGGAGGTGTCAGTAATTTCAGGGGCCCCCAGGAGGTGTCAGTAATTTCAGGGGCCCCCAGGAGGTGTCAGTAATTTCAGGGGCCCCCAGGAGGGTGTCAGTAATTTCAGGCCGCGGGAGGGTGTCACTAATTTCAGGAGCCCCGGGAGGGTGTCAGTAATTTCAGGCCCCTGGGAGGATGTCAGCAATTTCAGGGGCCACCAGGAGGTGTCAGTAATTTCAGGGGCCCCCGGGAGGGTGTCAGTAATTTCCGGGGCCCCCAGGAGGGTGTCAGTAATTTCAGGCCGCGGGAGGGTGTCACTAATTTCAGGAGCCCCGGGAGGGTGACAGTAATTTCAGGGGCCCCGGGAGGGTGTCAGTAATTTCAGGCCCCCGGGAGGGTGACAGTAATTTCAGGGGCCCCGGGAGGGTGTCAGTAATTTCAGGGCCCCCACGAGGTGTCAGTAATTTCAGGGCGCCCGGGAGGGTGTCAGTAATTTCAGGGCCCCCAGGAGTGTGTCAGTAATTTCAGGGGCCCCGGGAGAGTGTCAGTAATTTCAGGCCCCCGGGAGGGTGACAGTAATTTCAGGGGCCCCCAGGAGTGTGTCAGTAATTTCAGGCCTCCGGGAGATTGTCAGTAATTTCAGGGGCCCCCGGGAGGGTGTCAGTAATTTCAGGGCCCCCGGGATGGTGTCAGTAACTTCAGGCCCTCGGGAGGGTGTCAGTAATTTCAGGGGCCCCAGGGAGGGTGTCAGTAATTTCAGCCCCCGGGAGGGTGACAGTAATTTCAGGGGCCCCCACGAGGTGTCAGTAATTTCAGGGCGCCCGGGAGGGTGTCAGAAATTTCAGGGGCCTTCGGGAGGGTGTCAGTAATTTCAGGGCGCCCGGGAGGGTGTCAGTAATTTCAGGGCCCCCAGGAGGGTGTCAGTAATTTCAGGGGCCCCCAGGAGTGTGTCAGTAATTTCAGGCCTCCGGGAGATTGTCAGTAATTTCAGGGGCCCCCGGGAGGGTGTCACTAATTTCAGGGCCCCCGGGATGGTGTCAGTAACTTCAGGCCCTCGGGAGGGTGTCAGTAATTTCAGGGGCCCCAGGGAGGGTGTCAGTAATTTCAGCCCCCGGGAGGGTGTCAGTAATTTCAGGGGCCCCCAGGAGGGTGTCACCAATTTCAGGGGCCCCCAGGAGGGTGTCAGTAATTTCAGGCCCCCGGGAGGGTGTCAGTAATTTCAGGCCCCCGGGAGGGTGTCAGTAATTTCAGGGGCCCCAGGAGGGTGTCAGTAATTTCAGGCCCCCAGGAGGGTTTCAGTAATTTCAGGGTTCCCCAGGAGGGTGTCAGCAATTTCAGGGGCCCCCAGGAGGGTGTCAGTAATTTCAGGGGCCCCCAGGAGGAGTCAGTAATTTCAGGGGCCGCCGGGAGGGTGTCAGTAATTTCAGGGGCCCCCAGGAGGGTGTCAGTAATTTCAGGCCCCGGGATGGTGTCAGTAATTTCAGGCCCTCGAGGGGGTGTCAGTAATTTAAGATGCCTTGGGAGGGTGTCAGAAATTTCAGGAGCCCCAGGAGGGTGTCAGTTATTTCAGGGGCCCCCGGGAGGGTGTCAGTAATTTCAGGCCCTCGGGAGGTTGTCAGAAATTTCAGGGGCCTTCGGGAGGGTGTCAGTAATTTCAGGCCCTCGGGAGGGTGTCAGTAATTTCAGGGGCCCTCAGGAGGTTGTCAGTAATTTCAGGGGCCCCAGGAGTGTGTCAGTAATTTCAGGAGCCCCGGGAGGGTGTCAGTAATGTCAGGCCCTCGAGAGGGTGTCAGTAATTTCAGGGGCCCCCAGGAGGGTGTCAGTAAATTCAGGGGCCCCCAGGAGGGTGTCAGTAATTTCAGGGGCCCCCAGGAGTGTGTCAGTAATTTCAGGCCTCCGGGAGATAGTCAGTAATTTCAGGGGCCCCCGGGAGGGTGTCACTAATTTCAGGGCCCCCGGGATGGTGTCAGTAACTTCAGGCCCTCGGGAGGGTGTCAGTAATTTCAGGGGCCCCAGGGAGGGTGTCAGTAATTTCAGGCCCCGGGAGGGTGTCAGTAATTTCAGGCCCCTGGGAGGATGTCAGTAATTTCAGGCCCCTGGGAGGATGTCAGTAATTTCAGGGGCCCCCAGGAGGTGTCAGTAATTTCAGGGGCCCCCGGGAGGGTGTCAGTAATTTCCGGGGCCCCCAGGAGGGTGTCAGTAATTTCAGGCCGCGGGAGGGTGTCACTAATTTCAGGAGCCCCGGGAGGGTGTCAGTAATTTCAGGCCCCTGGGAGGATGTCAGTAATTTCAGGGGCCCCCAGGAGGTGTCAGTAATTTCAGGGGCCCCCGGGAGGGTGTCAGTAATTTCCGGGGCCCCCAGGAGGGTGTCAGTAATTTCAGGCCGCGGGAGGGTGTCACTAATTTCAGGAGCCCCGGGAGGGTGTCAGTAATTTCAGGCCCCTGGGAGGATGTCAGCAATTTCAGGGGCCCCCAGGAGGTGTCAGTAATTTCAGGGGCCCCCGGGAGGGTGTCAGTAATTTCAGGCCCTCGGGAGGGTGTCAGTAATTTCAGGGGCCCCAGGGAGGGTGTCAGTAATTTCAGCCCCCGGGAGGGTGTCAGTAATTTCAGGGGCCCCCAGGAGGGTGTCACCAATTTCAGGGGCCCCCAGGAGGGTGTCAGTAATTTCAGGCCCCCGGGAGGGTGTCAGTAATTTCAGGCCCCCGGGAGGGTGTCAGTAATTTCAGGGGCCCCAGGAGGGTGTCAGTAATTTCAGGCCCCCAGGAGGGTTTCAGTAATTTCAGGGTTCCCCAGGAGGGTGTCAGCAATTTCAGGGGCCCCCAGGAGGGTGTCAGTAATTTCAGGGGCCCCCAGGAGGAGTCAGTAATTTCAGGGGCCGCCGGGAGGGTGTCAGTAATTTCAGGGGCCCCCAGGAGGGTGTCAGTAATTTCAGGCCCCGGGATGGTGTCAGTAATTTCAGGCCCTCGAGGGGGTGTCAGTAATTTAAGATGCCTTGGGAGGGTGTCAGAAATTTCAGGAGCCCCAGGAGGGTGTCAGTTATTTCAGGGGCCCCCGGGAGGGTGTCAGTAATTTCAGGCCCTCGGGAGGTTGTCAGAAATTTCAGGGGCCTTCGGGAGGGTGTCAGTAATTTCAGGCCCTCGGGAGGGTGTCAGTAATTTCAGGGGCCCTCAGGAGGTTGTCAGTAATTTCAGGGGCCCCAGGAGTGTGTCAGTAATTTCAGGAGCCCCGGGAGGGTGTCAGTAATGTCAGGCCCTCGAGAGGGTGTCAGTAATTTCAGGGGCCCCCAGGAGGGTGTCAGTAAATTCAGGGGCCCCCAGGAGGGTGTCAGTAATTTCAGGGGCCCCCAGGAGTGTGTCAGTAATTTCAGGCCTCCGGGAGATAGTCAGTAATTTCAGGGGCCCCCGGGAGGGTGTCACTAATTTCAGGGCCCCCGGGATGGTGTCAGTAACTTCAGGCCCTCGGGAGGGTGTCAGTAATTTCAGGGGCCCCAGGGAGGGTGTCAGTAATTTCAGGCCCCGGGAGGGTGTCAGTAATTTCAGGCCCCTGGGAGGATGTCAGTAATTTCAGGCCCCTGGGAGGATGTCAGTAATTTCAGGGGCCCCCAGGAGGTGTCAGTAATTTCAGGGGCCCCCGGGAGGGTGTCAGTAATTTCCGGGGCCCCCAGGAGGGTGTCAGTAATTTCAGGCCGCGGGAGGGTGTCACTAATTTCAGGAGCCCCGGGAGGGTGTCAGTAATTTCAGGCCCCTGGGAGGATGTCAGTAATTTCAGGGGCCCCCAGGAGGTGTCAGTAATTTCAGGGGCCCCCAGGAGGTGTCAGTAATTTCAGGGGCCCCCAGGAGGTGTCAGTAATTTCAGGGGCCCCCAGGAGGGTGTCAGTAATTTCAGGCCGCGGGAGGGTGTCACTAATTTCAGGAGCCCCGGGAGGGTGTCAGTAATTTCAGGCCCCTGGGAGGATGTCAGCAATTTCAGGGGCCCCCAGGAGGTGTCAGTAATTTCAGGGGCCCCCGGGAGGGTGTCAGTAATTTCCGGGGCCCCCAGGAGGGTGTCAGTAATTTCAGGCCGCGGGAGGGTGTCACTAATTTCAGGAGCCCCGGGAGGGTGTCAGTAATTTCAGGGGCCCGGGAGGGTGTCAGTAATTCTAGGGGCCCTCTGGAGGGTGTCAGTAATTTCAGGGGCCCCGGGAAGGTGTCAGTAATTTCAGGTGCCCCCAGGAGCTGTCAGTAATTTCAGGGGCCCCGGGAGAGTGTCAGTAATTTCAGGCCCCCGGGAGGGTGACAGTAATTTCAGGGGCCCCGGGAGGGTGTCAGTAATTTCAGGGCCCCCACGAGGTGTCAGTAATTTCAGGGCGCCCGGGAGGGTGTCAGTAATTTCAGGGCCCCCAGGAGTGTGTCAGTAATTTTAGGCCCCCGGGAGGGTGTCAGTAATTTCATGTCCCGGGGAGGGTGTCAGTAATTTCAGGGCCCTGGGAGGATGTCGGTAATTTCAGGCCCCTGGGAGGGTGTCAGTAATTTCAGGGCCCCCGGGAGAGGTTCATTAATTTCAGGGGCCCTGGGAGGATGTCAGTAATTTCAGGGCCTCCGGGAGGGTTTCAGTAATTTCAGGGGCCCCCAGGAGGGTGTCAGTAATTTCAGTGCCCCGGGAGGGTGTCAGTAATTTCAGGGCCCCTCAGGAAGTTGTCAGTAATTTCAGGCCCCCGGGAGGGTGTCAGTAATTTCAGGGGCCCTGGGAGGATGACGGTAATTTCAGATCCCCAGGAGGGTGTCAGTAATTTCAGGGGCCCCCAGGAGGGTGTCAGTAATTTCAGGGCCCCGGGAGGGTGTCAGTAATTTCAGGGCCCCTCAGGAAGTTGTCAGTAATTTCAGGCCCCCGGGAGGGTGTCAGTAATTTCAGGGCCCCTCAGGAAGTTGTCAGTAATTTCAGGGGCCCCCCGGAGGGTGTCACCAATTTCAGGGGCCCCCAGTAGGGTGTCAGTAATTTCAGGCCCCCGGGAGGGTGTCAGTAATTTCAGGCCCCCGGGAGGGTGTCAGTAGTTTCAGGGGCCCCGGGAGGGTGTCAGTAGTTTCAGGGGCCCCGGGAGGGTGTCACCAATTTCAGGGGCCCCCAGTAGGGTGTCAGTAATTTCAGGCCCCCGGGAGGGTGTCAGTAATTTCAGGCCCCCGGGAGGGTGTCAGTAGTTTCAGGGGCCCCGGGAGGGTGTCAGTAATTTCAGGCCCCCAGGAGGGTTTCAGTAATTTCAGGGTTCCCCAGGAGGGTGTCAGCAATTTCAGGGGCCCCCAGGAGGGTGTCAGTAATTTCAGGGGCCCCCAGGAGGTGTCAGTAATTTCAGGGGCCGCCGGGAGGGTGTCAGTAATTTCAGGGGCCCCCAGGAGGGTGTCAGTAATTTCAGGCCCCGGGATGGTGTCAGTAATTTCAGGGGCCCCCAGGAGGTGTCAGTAATTTCAGGGGCCCCCGGGAGGGTGTCAGTAATTTCCGGGGCCCCCAGGAGGGTGTCAGTAATTTCAGGCCGCGGGAGGGTGTCACTAATTTCAGGAGCCCCGGGAGGGTGTCAGTAATTTCAGGGGCCCGGGAGGGTGTCAGTAATTCTAGGGGCCCTTTGGAGGGTGTCAGTAATTTCAGGGGCTCCCAGGAGGGTGTCAGTAAATTCAGGAGCCCCCAGAAGGATGTCAGTAATTTCAGGGGCCCCGGGAGAGTGTCAGTAATTTCAGGCCCCCGGGAGGGTGTCAGTAATTTCAGGTGCCCCCAGGAGCTGTCAGTAATTTCAGGGGCCCCGGGAGAGTGTCAGTAATTTCAGGCCCCCGGGATGGTGTCAGTAATTTCAGGGGCCACGGGAGGGTGTCAGTAATTTCAGGGCCCCCACGAGGTGTCAGTAATTTCAGGGCGCCCGGGAGGGTGTCAGTAATTTCAGGGCCCCCAGGAGTGTGTCAGTAATTTTAGGCCCCCGGGAGGGTGTCAGTAATTTCAGGGCCCCCGGGAGGGTGTCAGTAATTTCAGGGCCCCCGGGAGGGTGTCAGTAATTTCATGTCCCGGGGAGGGTGTCAGTAATTTCAGGGCCCTGGGAGGATGTCGGTAATTTCAGGCCCCTGGGAGGGTGTCAGTAATTTCAGGGCCCCCGGGAGAGGTTCATTAATTTCAGGGGCCCTGGGAGGATGTCAGTAATTTCAGGGCCTCCGGGAGGGTTTCAGTAATTTCAGGGGCCCCCAGGAGGGTGTCAGTAATTTCAGGGCCCCTCAGGAAGTTGTCAGTAATTTCAGGCCCCCGGGAGGGTGTCAGTAATTTCAGGGCCCCTCAGGAAGTTGTCAGTAATTTCAGGGGCCCCCCGGAGGGTGTCAGTAATTTCAGGGCCCCCGGGAGGATGGCGGTAATTTCTGCCCCCGGGTGGGTGTCGGTAATTTCAGGCCCCCGGGAGGGTGTCAGTAATTTCAGGGGCCCCGGGAGGGTGTCAGTAATTTCAGGGGCCCCGGGAGGGTGTCAGTATTTTCAGGTGCCCCCAGGAGCTGTCAGTAATTTCAGGGGCCCCGGGAGAGTGTCAGTAATTTCAGGGGCCCCGGGAGGGTGTCAGTAATTTCAGGGGTCCCCGGGAGGGTGTCAGTAATTTCAGGGCCCCCGGGAGGATGGCGGTAATTTCTGCCCCCGGGTGGGTGTCGGTAATTTCAGGCCCCCGGGAGGGTGTCAGTAATTTCAGGGGCCCCGGGAGGGTGTCAGTAATTTCAGGGGCCCCGGGAGGGTGTCAGTATTTTCAGGTGCCCCCAGGAGCTGTCAGTAATTTCAGGGGCCCCGGGAGAGTGTCAGTAATTTCAGGGGCCCCGGGAGGGTGTCAGTAATTTCAGGGGCCCCCGGGAGGGTGTCAGTAATTTCAGGTGCCCCCAGGAGGATGTCAGTAATTTCAGAGGCCCCGGGAGAGTGTCACTAATTACAGGCCCTCTGGAGGGTGTCAGTAATTTCAGGGGCCCCGGGAGGGTGTCAGTAATTTCAGGGGCCCCAGGAGGGTGTCAGTAATGTCAGGGGCCCCGGGAGGGTGTCAGTAATTTCAGGGCCCCCGGGAGGGTGTCAGTAATATCAGGGGCCTCCTGGAGGGTGTCAGTAACTTCAGGCCCTTGGGAGGGTGTCAGTAATTTCACGGGCCCCAGGGAGGGTGTCAGTAATTTCAGGCCCTCGGGAGGGTGTCAGATATTTCAGGGGCCACGGGAGTATGTCCGTAATTTCAGCCCCCGGGTGGGTGTCGGTAATTTCAGGCCCCCGGGAGGATGTCAGTAATTTCAGGGGCCCCGGGAGGGTGTCAGTAATTTCAGGCCCTGGGAGGGTGTCAGTAATTTCAGACCCCCGGGAGGGTGTCAGTAATTTCAGGGGCCCCCAGGAGGGTGTCAGCAATTTCAGGGGCGCCCCAGGAGGTGTCAGTAATTTCAGGGGCCCCCGGGAGGGTGTCAGTAAATTCAGGCCCCCGGGGGGGTGTCAGTAATTTCAGGCCCCGGGAGGGTGTCACTAATTTCAGGAGCCCCGGGAGGGTGTCAGTAATTTCAGGGGCCCTGGGAGGATGTCGGTAATTTCAGGGCGCCCGGGAGGGTGTCAGTAATTTCAGGGCCCCCAGGTGTGTGTCAGTAATTTTAGGCCCCCGGGAGGGTGTCAGGAATTTCAGGGCGCCCGGGAGGGTGTCAGTAATTTCAGGGCCCCCAGGTGTGTGTCAGTAATTTTAGGCCCCCGGGAGGGTGTCAGGAATTTCAGGAGCCCCGGGAGGGTGTCAGTAATTTCAGGGGCCCTGGGAGGATGTCAGTAATTTCAGGGCGCCCGGGAGGGTGTCAGTAATTTCAGGGCCCCCAGGTGTGTGTCAGTAATTTTAGGCCCCCGGGAGGGTGTCAGTAATTTCAGGGCCCTCGGGAGGATGTCGGTAATTTCAGGCCCCTGGGAGGGTGTCAGTAATTTCAGGGCCCTCGGGAGGGTGTCAGTAATTTCAGGGGCCCCAGGGAGGGTGTCAGTAATTTCAGGCCCTCGGGAGGGTGTCAGATATTTCAGGGGCCACGGGAGTATGTCCGTAATTTCAGCCCCCGGGTGGGTGTTGGTAATTTCAGGCCCCCGGGAGGATGTCAGTAATTTCAGGGGCCCCGGGAGGGTGTCAGTAATTTCAGACCCCCGGGAGGGTGTCAGTAATTTCAGGGGCCCCCAGGAGGGTGTCAGCAATTTCAGGGGCCCCCAGGAGGTGTCAGTAATTTCAGGGGCCGCCGGGAGGGTGTCAGTAATTTCAGGGGCCCCCAGGAGGCTGTCAGTAAATTCAGGCCCCCGGGAGGATGTCAGTAATTTCAGGGGCCCCGGGAGGGTGTCAGTAATTTCAGACCCCCGGGAGGGTGTCAGTAATTTCAGGGGCCCCCAGGAGGGTGTCAGCAATTTCAGGGGCCCCCAGGCGGTGTCAGTAATTTCAGGGGCCGCCGGGAGGGTGTCAGTAATTTCAGGGGCCCCCAGGAGGCTGTCAGTAAATTCAGGTCCCCGGGAGCGTGTCAGTAATTTTAGGCCCCCGGGAGGGTGTCAGGAATTTCAGGGCCCCCGGGAGGGTGTCAGTAATTTCATGTCCCGGGGAGGGTGTCAGTAATTTCAGGGCCCTGGGAGGGTGTCGGTAATTTCAGGCCCCTGGGAGGGTGTCAGTAATTTCAGGGCCCCCGGGAGAGGTTCATTAATTTCTGGGGCCCTGGGAGGGTGTCAGTAATTTCAGGGCCCCTGGGAGGGTTTCAGTAATTTCAGGGGCCCCCAGGAGGGTGTCAGTAATTTCAGGGCCCCGGGAGGGTGTCAGTAATTTCAGGGGCCCCGGGAGGGTGTCAGTATTTTCAGGTGCCCCCAGGAGCTGTCAGTAATTTCAGGGGCCCCGGGAGAGTGTCAGTAATTTCAGGGGCCCCGGGAGGGTGTCAGTAATTTCAGGGGCCCCCGGGAGGGTGTCAGTAATTTCAGGTGCCCCTAGAGAGTGTCAGTAATTTCAGGCCCTCTGGAGGGTGTCAGTAATTTCAGGGGCCCTCGGGAGGGTGTCAGTAATTTCAGGGGCCCCCGGGAGGGTGTCAATAATTTCAGGCCCTCGGGAGAGTGTTCGTAATTTCAGGGCCCCCCGGGAGGGAGTCACTAATTTCAGCGGCCCCCGGGATGGTGTCAGTAACTTCAGGCCCTCGGAAGGGTGTCAGTAATTTCAGGGGCCGCAGGGAGGGTGTCGGTAATTTCAGGCCCCCGGGAGGATGTCAGTAATTTCAGGGGCCCCGGGAGGGTGTCAGTAATTTCAGGCCACCGGGAGGGTGTCAGTAATTTCAGGGGCCCCCAGGAGGGTGTCAGTAATTTCAGGCCCCCGGGAGGGTGTCAGTAATTTCAGGCCCCCGGGATGGTGTCAGTAATTTCAGGGGCCCCCAGGAGGGTGTCAGTAATTTCAGGGGCCCCCAGGAGGAGTCAGTAATTTCAGGGGCCCCCGGGAGGGTGTCAGTAATTTCAGGGGCCCCCGGAAGGGTGTCAGTAATTTCAGGCCCCCGGGAGGGTGTCAGTAATTTCAGGGGCCCCCAGGAGGGTGTCAGTAATTTCAGGGGCCCCCAGGAGGAGTCAGTAATTTCAGGGGCCTCGGGAGGGTGTCAGTAATTTCAGGGGCCCCAGGATGGTGTTAGTAAGTTCAGGGGCCTCGGGAGGGTGTCAGTAATTTCAGGGGCCCCAGGATGGTGTCAGTAATTTCAGGGGCCTCGGGAGGGTGTCAGTAATTTCAGGGGCCCCAGGATGGTGTTAGTAATTTCAGGGGCCCCCGGAAGGGTGTCAGTAATTTCAGGCCCCCGGGAGGGTGTCAGTAATTTCAGGGGCCCCCAGGAGGGTGTCAGTAATTTCAGGCCCTCGAGAGGGTGTCAGTAATTTCAGGGGCCCCCAGGAGGAGTCACTAATTTCAGGAGGCCCGGGAGGGTGTAAGTAATTTCAGGCCCTCGAGGGGGTGTCAGTAATTTCAGGTGCCTTGGGAGGGTGTCAGTAATTTCAGGAGCCCCAGGAGGGTGTCAGTTATTTCAGGGGCCCCCGGGAGGGTGTCAGTAATTTCAGGCCCTCGGGAGGTTGTCAGAAATTTCAGGGGCCTTCGGGAGGGTGTCAGTAATTTCAGGCCCTCGGGAGGGTGTCAGTAATTTCAGGGGCCCTCAGGAGGTTGTCAGTAATTTCAGGGTCCCCAGGAGGGTGTCAGTAATGTCAGGGGCCCCGGGAGGGTGTCAGTAATTTCAGGGCCCCCGGGAGGGTGTCAGTAATATCAGGGGCCTCCTGGAGGGTGTCAGTAACTTCAGGCCCTCGGGAGGGTGTCAGTAATTTCAGGGGCCCCAGGGAGGGTGTCAGTAATTTCAGGCCCTCGGGAGGGTGTCAGATATTTCAGGGGCCACGGGACTATGTCCGTAATTTCAGCCCCCGGGTGGGTGTCGGTAATTTCAGGCCCCCGGGAGGATGTCAGTAATTTCAGGGGCCCCCGGAAGGGTGTCAGTAATTTCAGGCCCCCGGGAGGATGTCAGTAATTTCAGGGGTCCCGGGAGGGTGTCAGTAATTTCAGACCCCCGGGAGGGTGTCAGTAATTTCAGGGGCCCCCAGGAGGGTGTCAGCAATTTCAGGGGCCCCCAGGAGGTGTCAGTAATTTCAAGGGCCGCCGGGAGGGTGTCAGTAATTTCAGGGGCCCCCAGGAGGCTGTCAGTAAATTCAGGCCCCCAGGGGGGTGTCAGTAATTTCAGGCCCCGGGAGGGTGTCACTAATTTCAGGAGCCCCGGGAGGGTTTCAGTAATTTCAGGGCCCCCGGGAGGGTGTCAGTAATTTCATGTCCCCGGGAGGGTGTCAGTAATTTCAGGGCCCTGGGAGGGTGTCGGTAATTTCAGGCCCCTGGGAGGGTGTCAGTAATTTCAGGGCCCCCGGGAGAGGTTCATTAATTTCTGGGGCCCTGGGAGGGTGTCAGTAATTTCAGGGCCCCTGGGAGGGTTTCAGTAATTTCAGGGGCCCCCAGGAGGGTGTCAGTAATTTCAGGGCCCCGGGAGGGTGTCAGTAATTTCAGGGGCCCCGGGAGGGTGTCAGTATTTTCAGGTGCCCCCAGGAGCTGTCAGTAATTTCAGGGGCCCCGGGAGAGTGTCAGTAATTTCAGGGGCCCCGGGAGGGTGTCAGTAATTTCAGGGGCCCCCGGGAGGGTGTCAGTAATTTCAGGTGCCCCTAGAGAGTGTCAGTAATTTCAGGCCCTCTGGAGGGTGTCAGTAATTTCAGGAGCCCTCGGGAGGGTGTCAGTAATTTCAGGGGCCCCCGGGAGGGTGTCAATAATTTCAGGCCCTCGGGAGAGTGTTCGTAATTTCAGGGCCCCCCGGGAGGGAGTCACTAATTTCAGCGGCCCCCGGGATGGTGTCAGTAACTTCAGGCCCTCGGAAGGGTGTCAGTAATTTCAGGGGCCGCAGGGAGGGTGTCGGTAATTTCAGGCCCCCGGGCGGATGTCAGTAATTTCAGGGGCCCCGGGAGGGTGTCAGTAATTTCAGGCCACCGGGAGGGTGTCAGTAATTTCAGGGGCCCCCAGGAGGGTGTCAGTAATTTCAGGCCCCCGGGAGGGTGTCAGTAATTTCAGGCCCCCGGGATGGTGTCAGTAATTTCAGGGGCCCCCAGGAGGGTGTCAGTAATTTCAGGGGCCCCCAGGAGGAGTCAGTAATTTCAGGGGCCCCCGGGAGGGTGTCAGTAATTTCAGGGGCCCCCGGAAGAGTGTCAGTAATTTCAGGCCCCCGGGAGGGTGTCAGTAATTTCAGGGGCCCCCAGGAGGGTGTCAGTAATTTCAGGGGCCCCCAGGAGGAGTCAGTAATTTCAGGGGCCTCGGGAGGGTGTCAGTAATTTCAGGGGCCCCAGGATGGTGTTAGTAATTTCAGGGGCCTCGGGAGGGTGTCAGTCATTTCAGCAGCCCCAGGAGGGTGTCAGTAATTTCAGGCCCTCGAGAGGGTGTCAGTAATTTCAGGGGCCCCCAGGAGGAGTCAGTAATTTCAGGAGGCCCGGGAGGGTGTCAGTAATTTCAGGCCCTCGAGAGGGTGTCAGTAATTTCAGGGGCCTCGGATGGGTGTAAGTAATTTCAGGCCCTCGAGGGGGTGTCAGTAATTTCAGGTGCCTTGGGAGGGTGTCAGTAATTTCAGGAGCCCCAGGAGGGTGTCAGTTATTTCAGGGGCCCCCGGGAGGGTGTCAGTAATTTCAGGCCCTCGGGAGGTTGTCAGAAATTTCAGGGGCCTTCGGGAGGGTGTCAGTAATTTCAGGCCCTCGGGAGGGTGTCAGTAATTTCAGGGGCCCTCAGGAGGGTGTCAGTAATGTCAGGGGCCCCGGGAGGGTGTCAGTAATTTCAGGGCCCCCGGGAGGGTGTCAGTAATATCAGGGGCCTCCTGGAGGGTGTCAGTAACTTCAGGCCCTCGGGAGGGTGTCAGTAATTTCAGGGGCCCCAGGGAGGGTGTCAGTAATTTCAGGCCCTCGGGAGGGTGTCAGATATTTCAGGGGCCACGGGACTATGTCCGTAATTTCAGCCCCCGGGTGGGTGTCGGTAATTTCAGGCCCCCGGGAGGATGTCAGTAATTTCAGGGGTCCCGGGAGGGTGTCAGTAATTTCAGACCCCCGGGAGGGTGTCAGTAATTTCAGGGGCCCCCAGGAGGGTGTCAGCAATTTCAGGGGCCCCCAGGAGGTGTCAGTAATTTCAAGGGCCGCCGGGAGGGTGTCAGTAATTTCAGGGGCCCCCAGGAGGCTGTCAGTAAATTCAGGCCCCCAGGGGGGTGTCAGTAATTTCAGGCCCCGGGAGGGTGTCACTAATTTCAGGAGCCCCGGGAGGGTTTCAGTAATTTCAGGGGCCCCCAGGAGCGTGTCAGCAATTTCTGGGGCCCCCAGGAGGTGTCAGTAATTTCAGGGGCCGCGGGAGGTTGTCAGTGATATCTGGGACCTCCTGGAGGGTGTCAGTAACTTCAGGCCCTCGGGAGGGTGTCAGTAATTTCAGGGGCCCCAGGGAGGGTGTCAGTAATTTCAGGCCCTTGGGAGGGTGTCAGATATTTCAGGGGCCGCAGGGAGGGTGTCGGTAATTTCAGGCCCCCGGGAGGATGTCAGTAATTTCAGGGGCCCCGGGAGGGTGTCAGTAATTTCAGGCCACCGGGATGGTGTCAGTAATTTCAGGGGCCCCCAGGAGGCTGTCAGTAATTTCATGGGCCCCCAGGAGGAGTCAGTAATTTCAGGGGCCCCCGGGAGGGTGTCTGTAATTTCAGGGGCCCCCGGGAGGGTGTCAGTAATTTCAGGCCCCCGGGAGGGTGTCAGTAATTTCAGGGGCCCCCAGGAGGAGTCAGTAATTTCAGGGGCCTCGGGAGGGTGTCAGTAATTTCAGGGGCCCCAGGATGGTGTTAGTAATTTCAGGGGCCTCGGGAGGGTGTCAGTAATTTCAGGAGCCCCAGGAGGGTGTCAGTAATTTCAGGCCCTCGAGAGGGTGTCAGTAATTTCAGGGGCCCCCAGGAGGAGTCAGTAATTTCAGGAGGCCCGGGAGGGTGTCAGTAATTTCAGGCCCTCGAGAGGGTGTCAGTAATTTCAGGAGCCCCGGGAGGGTGTCAGTAATTTCAGGCCCTCGAGGGGGTGTCAGTAATTTCAGGTGCCTTGGGAGGGTGTCAGTAATTTCAGGAGCCCCAGGAGGGTGTCAGTTATTTCAGGGGCCCCCGGGAGGGTGTCAGTAATTTCAGGCCCTCAGGAGGTTGTCAGAAATTTCAGGGGCCTTCGGGAGGGTGTCAGTAATTTCAGGCCCTCGGGAGGGTGACAGTAATTTCAGGGGCCCTCAGGAGGTTGTCAGTAATTTCAGGGTCCCCAGGAGGGTGTCAGTAATGTCAGGGGCCCCGGGAGGGTGTCAGTAATTTCAGGGCCCCCGGGAGGGTGTCAGTAATATCAGGGGCCTCCTGGAGTGTGTCAGTAACTTCAGGCCCTCGGGAGGGTGTCAGTAATTTCAGGGGCCCCAGGGAGGGTGTCAGTAATTTCAGGCCCTCGGGAGGGTGTCAGATATTTCAGGGGCCACGGGAGTATGTCCGTAATTTCAGCCCCCGGGTGGGTGTCGGTAATTTCAGGCCCCCGGGAGGATGTCAGTAATTTCAGGGGCCCCGGGAGGGTGTCAGTAATTTCAGACCCCCGGGAGGGTGTCAGTAATTTCAGGGGCCCCCAGGAGGTGTCAGTAATTTCAAGGGCCGCCGGGAGGGTGTCAGTAATTTCAGGGGCCCCCAGGAGGCTGTCAGTAAATTCAGGCCCCCAGTGGGGTGTCAGTAATTTCAGGCCCCGGGACGGTGTCACTAATTTCAGGAGCCCCGGGAGCGTGTCAGCAATTTCTGGGGCCCCCAGGAGGTGTCAGTAATTTCAGGGGCCGCCGGGAGGTTGTCAGTAATATCAGGGACCTCCTGGATGGTGTCAGTAACTTCAGGCCCTCGGGAGGGTGTCAGTAATTTCAGGGGCCCCAGGGAGGGTGTCAGTAATTTCAGGCCCTTGGGAGGGTGTCAGATATTTCAGGGGCCACGGGAGTATGTCCGTAATTTCAGCCCCCGGGAGGGTGTCAGTGATTTCAGGGGGCCCCAGGAGGGTGTCAGCAATTTCAGGGGCCCCGGGAGGGTGTCAGTAATTTCAGGGCCCCCAGGAGGTTGTCAGCAATTTCAGGGGCCCCTAGGAGGTGTCAGTAATTTCAGGGGCCGCCGGGAGGTTGTCAGTAATATCAGGGACCTCCTGGAGGGTGTCAGTAACTTCAGGCACTCGGGAGGGTGTCAGTAATTTCAGGGGCCCCAGGGAGGGTGTCAGTAATTTCAGGCCCTCGGGAGGGTGTCAGTAATTTCAGGCCCTCGGGAGGGTGTCAGATATTTCAGGGGCCACGGGAGTATGTCCGTAATTTCAGCCCCCGGGTGGGTGTCGGTAATTTCAGGCCCCCAGGAGGATGTCAGTAATTTCAGGGGCCCCGGGAGGGTGTCAGTAATTTCAGGGGCTCCAGGAGCGTGTCAGCAATTTCAGCGGCCCCCAGGAGGTGTCAGTAATTTCAGGGGCCGCCGGGAGGGTGTCAGTAATTTCAGGGGCCCCCAGGAGGGTGTCAGTAAATTCAGGCCCCCGGGGGGGTGTCAGTAATTTCAGGCCCTCGGGAGGGTGTCAGTAATTTCAGGGGCCTTCGGGAGGGAGTCACCTGATTCAGGAGCCCCGGGAGGGAGTCAGTAATTTCAGGGGCCCGGGAGGGTGTCAGTAATTTTAGGGCCCTGGGAGGATGTCGGTAATTTCAGGCCCCTGGGAGGGTGTCATTAATTTCAGGGCCCCCGGGAGAGGTTCAGTAATTTCAGGGGCCCCGGGAGGGTGTCAGTAATTTCAGGACCCCCGGGAGGGTTTCAGTAATTTCAGGGGCCCCCAGGAGGGTGTCAGTAATTTCAGGGCCCCGGGAGGGTGTCAGTAATTTCAGGGGCCCTGGGAGTCTGTCAGTGATATCAGGGGCCTCCTGGAGGGTGTCAGTAATTTCAGGGGCCCTGGGAGGGTGTCAGTAATTACAGGCCCCCGGGAGGGTGTCAGTAATTTCAGGGGCCGCCAGGAGGGTGTCAGTAATTTCAGGGGCCCCCAGGAGGAGTCAGTAATTTCAGGGGCCCCCGGGAGGGTGTCAGTAATTTCAGGGGCCCCCGGGAGGGTGTCAGTAATTTCAGGCCCCGGGAGGGTGTCTGGAATTTCAGGAGCCCCGGGAGGGTGTCAGAAATTTCAGGCCCCGGGTGTGTGTCAGTAAATTCAGGGGCCCTCGGGAGGGAGTCAGTAATTTCAGGGGCCCCGGGATGGTGTTAGTAATTTCAGGGGCATCGGGAGGGTGTCAGTAATTTCAGGAGCCCCAGGAGGGTGTCAGTAATTTCAGGCCCTCGAGAGGGTGTCAGTAATTTCAGGGGCCTTGGGAGGGTGTCAGTAATTTCAGGAGGCCCGGGAGGGTGTCAGTAATTTTAGGCCCTCGAGAGGGTGTCAGTAATTTCATGGGCCTCGGAAGGGTGTCAGTAATTTCAGAAGCCCCGGGAGGGTGTCAGTAATTTCAGGCCCTCGAGGGGGTGTCAGTAATTTCAGGTGCCTTGGGAGGGTGTCATTTCAGTAATTTCAGGCCCTCGGGAGGGTGTCAGATATTTCAGGGGCCACGGGAGTATGTCCGTAATTTCAGCCCCCGGGTGGGTGTCGGTTATTTCAGGCCCCTGGGAGGATGTCAGTAATTTCAGGGGCCCCGGCAGGGTGTCAGTAATTTCAGACCCCCGGGAGGGTGTCACTAATTTCAGGGGCCCCCAGGAGGGTGTCAGTAATTTCAGGGGCCCCCAGGAGGCTGTCAGTAAATTCAGGCCCCCTGGGGGGTGTCAGTAATTTCAGGCCCCGGGAGGGTGTCACTAATTTCAGGAGCCCCGGGAGGGTGTCAGTAATTTCAGGGGCCCCCAGGAGCGTGTCAGCAATTTCTGGGGCCCCCAGGAGGTGTCAGTAATTTCAGGGGCCGCCGGGAGGTTGTCAGTAATATCAGGGACCTCCTGGAGGGTGTCAGTAACTTCAGGCCCTCGGGAGGGTGTCAGTAATTTCAGGGGCCCCAGGCAGGGTGTCAGTAATTTCAGGCCCTTGGGAGGGTGTCAGATATTTCAGGGGCCACGGGAGTATGTCCGTAATTTCAGCCCCCGGGAGGGTGTCAGTAATTTCAGGGGGCCCCAGGAGGGTGTCAGCAATTTCAGGGGCCCCGGGAGGGTGTCAGTAATTTCAGGGCCCCCGGGAGGGTTTCAGTAATTTCAGGGGCCCCCAGGAGGTTGTCAGCAATTTCAGGGGCCCCCAGGAGGTGTCAGTAATTTCAGGGGCCGCCGGGAGGTTGTCAGTAATATCAGGGACCTCCTGGAGGGTGTCAGTAACTTCAGGCACTCGGGAGGGTGTCAGTAATTTCAGGGGCCCCAGGGAGGGTGTCAGTAATTTCAGGCCCTCGGGAGGGTGTCAGTAATTTCAGGCCCTCGGGAGGGTGTCAGATATTTCAGGGGCCCCGGGAGGGTGTCAGTAATTTCAGGCCCTCGGGAGGGTGTCAGATATTTCAGGGGCCCCAGGGAGGGTGTCAGTAATTTCAGGCCCTCGGGAGGGTGTCAGTAATTTCAGGCCCTCGGGAGGGTGTCAGATATTTCAGGGGCCCCGGGAGTATGTCCGTAATTTCAGCCCCCGGGTGGGTGTCGGTAATTTCAGGCCCCCAGGAGGATGTCAGTAATTTCAGGGGCCCCGGGAGGGTGTCAGTAATTTCAGGCCCCCGCGAGGCTGTCAGTAATTTCAGGGGCTCCAGGAGCGTGTCAGCAATTTCAGCGGCCCCCAGGAGGTGTCAGTAATTTCAGGGGCCGCCGGGAGGGTGTCAGTAATTTCAGGGGCCCCAGGGAGGGTGTCAGTAATATCAGGCCCTCGGGAGGGTGTCAGTAAATTCAGGCCCTCGGGAGGGTGTCAGATATTTCAGGGGCCACGGGAGTATGTCCGTAATTTCAGCCCCCGGGTGGGTGTCGGTAATTTCAGGCCCCCAGGAGGATGTCAGTACTTTCAGGGGCCCCGGGAGGGTGTCAGTAATTTCAGGCCCCCGGGAGGGTGTCAGTAATTTCAGGGGCTCCAGGAGCGTGTCAGCAATTTCAGCGGCCCCCAGGAGGTGTCAGTAATTTCAGGGGCCGCCGGGAGGGTGTCAGTAATTTCAGGGGCCCCCAGGTGGGTGTCAGTAAATTCAGGCCCCCGGGGGGGTGTCAGTAATTTCAGGCCCCGGGAGGGTGTCACCTGATTCAGGAGCCCCGGGAGGGTGTCAGTAATTTTAGGGCCCTGGGAGGGTGTCGGTAATTTCAGGCCCTTGGGAGGGTGTCAGTAATTTCAGGGCCCCCGGGAGAGGTTCAGTAATTTCAGGGGCCCCGGGAGGGTGTCAGTAATTTCAGGACCCCCGGGAGGGTTTCAGTAATTTCAGGACCCCCGGGAGGGTGTCAGTAATTTCAGGACCCCCAGGAGGGTGTCAGTAATTTCAGGGCCCCGGGAGGGTGTCAGTAATTTCAGTGGCCCTGGGAGTCTGTCAGTAATATCAGGGGCCTCCTGGAGGGTGTCAGTAATTTCAGGGGCCGCCAGGAGGGTGTCAGTAATTTCAGGGGCCCCCGGGAGGGTGTCAGTAATTTCAGGGGCCCGGGAGGGTTTCAGTAATTTCAGGGGCCCCCGGGACGGTGTCAGTAATTTCCGAGGCCCCTGGGAGGGTGTCTGTAATTTCAGGGGCCCCCACGAGAGTATCAGTAATTTCAAGCCCCGGGAGGGTGTCTGTAATTTCAGGAGCCCCGGGAGGGTGTCAGTAATTTCAGGCCCCGGGTGTGTGTCAGTAAATGCAGGGGCCCTCGGGAGGGAGTCAGTAATTTCAGGGGCCCCGGGATGGTGTTAGTAATTTCAGGGGCCCTCGGGAGGGCGTCAGTAATTTCAGGCCCTCGAGAGGGTGTCAGTAATTTCAGGCCCTCGGGAGGGAGTCAGTAATTTCAGGGGCCTTGGGAGGGTGTCAGTAATTTCAGGAGGCCCGGGAGGGTGTCAGTAATTTCAGGCCCTCGAGAGGGTGTCAGTAATTTCAGGGGCCTCGGAAGGGTGTCAGTAATTTCAGAAGCCCCGGGAGGGTGTCAGTAATTTCAGGCCCTCGAGGGGGTGTCAGTAATTTCAGGTGCCTTGGGAGGGTGTCAGTAATTTCAGAAGCCCCGGGAGGATGTCAGTAATTTCAGGCCCTCGAGAGGGTGTCAGTAATTTCAGGGGCCTCGGAAGGGTGTCAGTAATTTCAGAAGCCCCGGGAGGGTGTCAGTAATTTCAGGCCCTCGAGGGGGTGTCAGTAATTTCAGGTGCCTTGGGAGGGTGTCATTTCAGTAATTTCAGGCCCTCTGAGGGTCAGTAATTTCAGGGGCCCCCGGGAGAGTGTCAGTAATTTCAGGGGCCCGGGAGGGTGTCAGTAATTTCAGGGGCCCTCGAGGGGGTGTCAGTAATTTCAGGTGCCTTGGGAGGGTGTCATGTCAGTAATTTCAGGCCCTCTGAAGGTGTCAGTAATTTCAGGGGCCCCCGGGAGAGTGTCAGTAATTTCAGGGGCCCCGGGAGGGTGTCAGTAATTTCAGGGGCCCCGGGAGGGTGTCAGTAATTTCAGGGTCCCCGGAGGATGTCAGTAATTTCAGGGGCCTCCTGGAGGGTGTCAGTAATTTCATGTCCCCGGGAGGGTGTCAGTAATTTCAGGGCCCCCGGGAGGGTGTCAGTAATTTCATGTCCCCGGGAGGGTGTCAGTAATTTCAGGGCCCTGGGAGGATGTCAGTAATTTCAGGCCCCTGGGAGGGTGTCAGTAATTTCAGGGGCTCGGGAGAGAGTCAGTAATTTCAGGAGCCCCAGGAGGGTGTCAGTAATTTCAGGCCCTCGAGAGGGTGTCAGTAATTTCAGGGGCCTTGGGAGGGTGTCAGTAATTTCAGGAGGCCCGGGAGGGTGTCAGTAATTTTAGGCCCTCGAGAGGGTGTCAGTAATTTCATGGGCCTCGGAAGGGTGTCAGTAATTTCAGAAGCCCCGGGAGGGTGTCAGTAATTTCAGGCCCTCGAGGGGGTGTCAGTAATTTCAGGTGCCTTGGGAGGGTGTCATTTCAGTAATTTCAGGCCCTCGGGAGGGTGTCAGATATTTCAGGGGCCACGGGAGTATGTCCGTAATTTCAGCCCCCGGGTGGGTGTCGGTTATTTCAGGCCCCTGGGAGGATGTCAGTAATTTCAGGGGCCCCGGCAGGGTGTCAGTAATTTCAGACCCCCGGGAGGGTGTCACTAATTTCAGGGGCCCCCAGGAGGGTGTCAGTAATTTCAGGGGCCCCCAGGAGGCTGTCAGTAAATTCAGGCCCCCTGGGGGGTGTCAGTAATTTCAGGCCCCGGGAGGGTGTCACTAATTTCAGGAGCCCCGGGAGGGTGTCAGTAATTTCAGGGGCCCCCAGGAGCGTGTCAGCAATTTCTGGGGCCCCCAGGAGGTGTCAGTAATTTCAGGGGCCGCCGGGAGGTTGTCAGTAATATCAGGGACCTCCTGGAGGGTGTCAGTAACTTCAGGCCCTCGGGAGGGTGTCAGTAATTTCAGGGGCCCCAGGCAGGGTGTCAGTAATTTCAGGCCCTTGGGAGGGTGTCAGATATTTCAGGGGCCACGGGAGTATGTCCGTAATTTCAGCCCCCGGGAGGGTGTCAGTAATTTCAGGGGGCCCCAGGAGGGTGTCAGCAATTTCAGGGGCCCCGGGAGGGTGTCAGTAATTTCAGGGCCCCCGGGAGGGTTTCAGTAATTTCAGGGGCCCCCAGGAGGTTGTCAGCAATTTCAGGGGCCCCCAGGAGGTGTCAGTAATTTCAGGGGCCGCCGGGAGGTTGTCAGTAATATCAGGGACCTCCTGGAGGGTGTCAGTAACTTCAGGCACTCGGGAGGGTGTCAGTAATTTCAGGGGCCCCAGGGAGGGTGTCAGTAATTTCAGGCCCTCGGGAGGGTGTCAGTAATTTCAGGCCCTCGGGAGGGTGTCAGATATTTCAGGGGCCCCGGGAGGGTGTCAGTAATTTCAGGCCCTCGGGAGGGTGTCAGATATTTCAGGGGCCCCAGGGAGGGTGTCAGTAATTTCAGGCCCTCGGGAGGGTGTCAGTAATTTCAGGCCCTCGGGAGGGTGTCAGATATTTCAGGGGCCCCGGGAGTATGTCCGTAATTTCAGCCCCCGGGTGGGTGTCGGTAATTTCAGGCCCCCAGGAGGATGTCAGTAATTTCAGGGGCCCCGGGAGGGTGTCAGTAATTTCAGGCCCCCGCGAGGCTGTCAGTAATTTCAGGGGCTCCAGGAGCGTGTCAGCAATTTCAGCGGCCCCCAGGAGGTGTCAGTAATTTCAGGGGCCGCCGGGAGGGTGTCAGTAATTTCAGGGGCCCCAGGGAGGGTGTCAGTAATATCAGGCCCTCGGGAGGGTGTCAGTAAATTCAGGCCCTCGGGAGGGTGTCAGATATTTCAGGGGCCACGGGAGTATGTCCGTAATTTCAGCCCCCGGGTGGGTGTCGGTAATTTCAGGCCCCCAGGAGGATGTCAGTACTTTCAGGGGCCCCGGGAGGGTGTCAGTAATTTCAGGCCCCCGGGAGGGTGTCAGTAATTTCAGGGGCTCCAGGAGCGTGTCAGCAATTTCAGCGGCCCCCAGGAGGTGTCAGTAATTTCAGGGGCCGCCGGGAGGGTGTCAGTAATTTCAGGGGCCCCCAGGTGGGTGTCAGTAAATTCAGGCCCCCGGGGGGGTGTCAGTAATTTCAGGCCCCGGGAGGGTGTCACCTGATTCAGGAGCCCCGGGAGGGTGTCAGTAATTTTAGGGCCCTGGGAGGGTGTCGGTAATTTCAGGCCCTTGGGAGGGTGTCAGTAATTTCAGGGCCCCCGGGAGAGGTTCAGTAATTTCAGGGGCCCCGGGAGGGTGTCAGTAATTTCAGGACCCCCGGGAGGGTTTCAGTAATTTCAGGACCCCCGGGAGGGTGTCAGTAATTTCAGGACCCCCAGGAGGGTGTCAGTAATTTCAGGGCCCCGGGAGGGTGTCAGTAATTTCAGTGGCCCTGGGAGTCTGTCAGTAATATCAGGGGCCTCCTGGAGGGTGTCAGTAATTTCAGGGGCCGCCAGGAGGGTGTCAGTAATTTCAGGGGCCCCCGGGAGGGTGTCAGTAATTTCAGGGGCCCGGGAGGGTTTCAGTAATTTCAGGGGCCCCCGGGACGGTGTCAGTAATTTCCGAGGCCCCTGGGAGGGTGTCTGTAATTTCAGGGGCCCCCACGAGAGTATCAGTAATTTCAAGCCCCGGGAGGGTGTCTGTAATTTCAGGAGCCCCGGGAGGGTGTCAGTAATTTCAGGCCCCGGGTGTGTGTCAGTAAATGCAGGGGCCCTCGGGAGGGAGTCAGTAATTTCAGGGGCCCCGGGATGGTGTTAGTAATTTCAGGGGCCCTCGGGAGGGCGTCAGTAATTTCAGGCCCTCGAGAGGGTGTCAGTAATTTCAGGCCCTCGGGAGGGAGTCAGTAATTTCAGGGGCCTTGGGAGGGTGTCAGTAATTTCAGGAGGCCCGGGAGGGTGTCAGTAATTTCAGGCCCTCGAGAGGGTGTCAGTAATTTCAGGGGCCTCGGAAGGGTGTCAGTAATTTCAGAAGCCCCGGGAGGGTGTCAGTAATTTCAGGCCCTCGAGGGGGTGTCAGTAATTTCAGGTGCCTTGGGAGGGTGTCAGTAATTTCAGAAGCCCCGGGAGGATGTCAGTAATTTCAGGCCCTCGAGAGGGTGTCAGTAATTTCAGGGGCCTCGGAAGGGTGTCAGTAATTTCAGAAGCCCCGGGAGGGTGTCAGTAATTTCAGGCCCTCGAGGGGGTGTCAGTAATTTCAGGTGCCTTGGGAGGGTGTCATTTCAGTAATTTCAGGCCCTCTGAGGGTCAGTAATTTCAGGGGCCCCCGGGAGAGTGTCAGTAATTTCAGGGGCCCGGGAGGGTGTCAGTAATTTCAGGGGCCCTCGAGGGGGTGTCAGTAATTTCAGGTGCCTTGGGAGGGTGTCATGTCAGTAATTTCAGGCCCTCTGAAGGTGTCAGTAATTTCAGGGGCCCCCGGGAGAGTGTCAGTAATTTCAGGGGCCCCGGGAGGGTGTCAGTAATTTCAGGGGCCCCGGGAGGGTGTCAGTAATTTCAGGGTCCCCGGAGGATGTCAGTAATTTCAGGGGCCTCCTGGAGGGTGTCAGTAATTTCATGTCCCCGGGAGGGTGTCAGTAATTTCAGGGCCCCCGGGAGGGTGTCAGTAATTTCATGTCCCCGGGAGGGTGTCAGTAATTTCAGGGCCCTGGGAGGATGTCAGTAATTTCAGGCCCCTGGGAGGGTGTCAGTAATTTCAGGGGCTCGGGAGAGAGTCAGTAATTTCAGGGGCACCCGGGAGGGTGTCAGTAATTTCAGGGTCCCCGGGAGGGTGTCAGTAATTTCAGGGACCCCGGGAGGGTGTCAGTAATTTCAGGCCCCCGGGTGGGTGTCAGTAATTTCAGGCCCCCGGGAGAGTTTCAGTAATTTCACGCCCCCGGGAGAGTGTCAGTAATTTCAGGGGCCCCCGGGAGATTGTCAGTAATTTCAGGTGCCCCTGGGAAGGTGTCAGTAATTTCAGGCCCCCGGGAGAGTGTCAGTAATTTCAGGCCCCCGGGACAGTATCAGTAATTTCAGGGGCCCTGGGAGGGTGTCAGTAATTTCAGGGGCCCCGGGAGGGTGTCAGAAATTTCAGGGGCCCCCGGGAAGGTGTCAGTAATTTCAGGAACCCCAGGAGGGTGTCAGTAATTTCAGGGGCCCCGGGAAGGTGTCAGTAATTTCAGGGACCGCAGGAGGGTGTCAGTAATTTCAGGCCCCCGGGAGAGTGTCAGTAATTTCAGGGGCCCCCGGGCGGGTCAGGAATTTCAGGGACCCCGGGAGGGTGTCAGTAACTTCAGGCCCTCGGGAGGGTGTCAGTAATTTCAGGGGCCCAGGGAGGGTGTCAGTAATTTCAGCCCCCGGGAGGGTGTCAGTAATTTCAGGCCCCTGGGAGGATGTCAGTAATTTCAGGGGCCCCCAGGAGGGTGTCACCAATTTCAGGGGCCCCCAGGAGGGTGTCAGTAATTTCAGGCCCCCGGGAGGGTTTCAGTAATTTCAGGGTTCCCCAGGAGGGTGTCAGCAATTTCAGGGGCCCCCAGGAGGGTGTCAGTAATTTCAGGGGCCCCCAGGAGGTGTCAGTAATTTCAGGGGCCGCCGGGAGGTTGTCAGTAATTTCAGGGGCCCCCAGGAGGGTGTCAGTAATTTCAGGACCCGGGATGGTGTCAGTAATTTCAGGCCCTGGAGGGGGTGTCAGTAATTTAAGGTGCCTTGGGAGGGTGTCAGAAATTTCAGGAGCCCCAGGAGGGTGTCAGTTATTTCAGGGGCCCCCGGGAGGGTGTCAGTAATTTCAGGCCCTCGGGAGGTTGTCAGAAATTTCAGGGGCCTTCGGGAGGGTGACAGTAATTTCAGGGGCCCCAGGAGTGTGTCAGTAATTTCAGGGGCCCTCAGGAGGTTGTCAGTAATTTCAGGGGCCCCAGGAGTGTGTCAGTAATTTCAGGAGCCCCGGGAGGGTGTCAGTAATGTCAGGCCCTCGAGAGGGTGTCAGTAATTTCAGGGGCCCCAGGAGTGTGTCAGTAATTTCAGGAGCCCCGGGAGGGTGTCAGTAATGTCAGGCCCTCGAGAGGGTGTCAGTAATTTCAGGGGCCCCCAGGAGGGTGTCAGTAAATTCAGGGGCCCCCAGGAGGGTGTCAGTAATTTCAGGGGCCCCCAGGAGTGTGTCAGTAATTTCAGGCCTCCGGGAGATTGTCAGTAATTTCAGGGGCCCCCGGGAGGGTGTCACTAATTTCAGGGCCCCCGGGATGGTGTCAGTAACTTCAGGCCCTCGGGAGGGTGTCAGTAATTTCAGGGGCCCCAGGGAGGGTGTCAGTAATTTCTGCCCCCGGGAGGGTGTCAGTAATTTCAGGCCCCTGGGAGGATGTCAGTAACTTCAGGGGCCCCCAGGAGGGTGTCACCAATTTCAGGGGCCCCCAGGAAGGTGTCAGTAATTTCAGGCCCCCGGGAGGGTGTCAGTAATTTCAGGCCCCCGGGAGGGTGTCAGTAATTTCAGGGGCCCCGGGAGGGTGTCAGTAATTTCAGGCCCCCAGGAGGGTTTCAGTAATTTCAGGGTTCCCCAGGAGGGTGTCAGCAATTTCAGGGGCCCCCAGGAGGGTGTCAGTAATTTCAGGGGCCCCCAGGAGGTGTCAGTAATTTCAGGGGCCGCCGGGAGGGTGTCAGTAATTTCAGGGGCCCCCAGGAGGGTGTCAGTAATTTCAGGCCCCGGGATGGTGTCAGTAATTTTGGGGCCCCCAGGAGGTGTCAGTAATTTCAGGGGGCCCCGGGAGGGTGTCAGTAATTTCCGGGGCCCCCAGGAGGGTGTCAGTAATTTCAGGCCGCGGGAGGGTGTCACTAATTTCAGGAGCCCCGGGAGGGTGTCAGTAATTTCAGGGGCCCGGGAGGGTGTCAGTAATTCTAGGGGCCCTCTGGAGGGTGTCAGTAATTTCAGGGGCCCCCAGGAGGGTGTCAGTAAATTCAGGAGCCCCCAGAAGGATGTCAGTAATTTCAGGGGCCCCGGGAAGGTGTCAGTAATTTCAGGTGCCCCCAGGAGCTGTCAGTAATTTCAGGGGCCCCGGGAGAGTGTCAGTAATTTCAGGCCCCCG
This sequence comes from Heterodontus francisci, assembly GCF_036365525.1. Lineage (NCBI taxonomy): Eukaryota > Metazoa > Chordata > Chondrichthyes > Heterodontiformes > Heterodontidae > Heterodontus > Heterodontus francisci. Next base: position 5,186,761 of record NC_090375.1, on the reverse strand, counting down.
GGAGGGTGTCAGTAATTTCAGGGGCCCCGGGAGGGTGTCAGTAATTTCAGGGCCCCCACGAGGTGTCAGTAATTTCAGGGCGCCCGGGAGGGTGTCAGTAATTTCAGGGCCCCCAGGAGTGTGTCAGTAATTTTAGGCCCCCGGGAGGGTGTCAGTAATTTCAGGGCCCCCGGGAGGGTGTCAGTAATTTCATGTCCCGGGGAGGGTGTCAGTAATTTCAGGGCCCTGGGAGGATGTCGGTAATTTCAGGCCCCTGGGAGGGTGTCAGTAATTTCAGGGCCCTCGGGAGAGGTTCATTAATTTCAGGGGCCCTGGGAGGATGTCAGTAATTTCAGGGCCTCCGGGAGGGTTTCAGTAATTTCAGGGGCCCCCAGGAGGGTGTCAGTAATTTCAGGTCCCCGGGAGGGTGTCAGTAATTTCAGGGCCCCTCAGGAAGTTGTCAGTAATTTCAGGCCCCCGGGAGGGTGTCAGTAATTTCAGGGCCCCTCAGGAAGTTGTCAGTAATTTCAGGGGCCCCCCGGAGGATGGCGGTAATTTCTGCCCTCGGGTGGGTGTCGGTAATTTCAGGCCCCCGTGAGGGTGTCAGTAATTTCAGGGGCCCCGGGAGGGTGTCAGTAATTTCAGGGGCCCCGGGAGGGTGTCAGTATTTTCAGGTGCCCCCAGGAGCTGTCAGTAATTTCAGGGGCCCCGGGAGAGTGTCAGTAATTTCAGGGGCCCCGGGAGGGTGTCAGTAATTTCAGGGGCCCCCGGGAGGGTGTCAGTAATTTCAGGTGCCCCCAGGAGGATGTCAGTAATTTCAGAGGCCCCGGGAGGGTGTCACTAATTTCAGGCCCTCTGGAGGGTGTCAGTAATTTCAGGGGCCCCGGGAGGGTGTCAGTAATTTCAGGCCCCCGGGAGGGTGTCAGTAATTTCAGGCCCTCGGGAGGGTGTCAGTAATTTCAGGGGCCTTCGGGAGGGAGTCAGTAATTTCAGGGGCCCCGGGATGGTGTTAGTAATTTCAGGGGCCTCGGGAGGGTGTCAGTAATTTCAGGAGCCCCAGGAGGGTGTCAGTAATTTCAGGCCCTCGAGAGGGTGTCAGTAATTTCAGGGGCCTTGGGAGGGTGTCAGTAATTTCAGGAGGCCCGGGAGGGTGTCAGTAATTTCAGGCCCTCGAGAGGGTGTCAGTAATTTCAGGGGCCTCGGAAGGGTGTCAGTAATTTCAGGAGCCCCGGGAGGGTGTCAGTAATTTCAGGCCCTCGAGGGGGTGTCAGTAATTTCAGGTGCCTTGGGAGGGTGTCAGTAATTTCAGGAGCACCAGGAGGGTGTCAGTTATTTCAGGGGCCCCCGGGAGGGTGTCAGTAATTTCAGGCCCTCGGGAGGTTGTCAGAAATTTCAGGGGCCTTCGGGAGGGTGTCAGTAATTTCAGGCCCTCGGGAGGGTGTCAGTAATTTCAGGGGCCCTCAGGAGGTTGTCAGTAATTTCAGGGGCCCCAGGAGGGTGTCAGTAATGTCAGGGGCCCCGGGAGGGTGTCAGTAATTTCAGGGCCCCCGGGAGGGTGTCAGTAATATCAGGGGCCTCCTGGAGGGTGTCAGGAACTTCAGGCCCTTGGGAGGGGGTCAGTAATTTCACGGGCCCCAGGGAGGGTGTCATTAATTTCAGGCCCTCGGGAGGGTGTCAGATATTTCAGGGGCCGCGGGAGTATGTCCGTAATTTCAGCCCCCGGGTGGGTGTCGGTAATTTCAGGCCCCCGGGAGGATGTCAGTAATTTCAGGGGCCCCGGGAGGGTGTCAGTAATTTCAGACCCCCGGGAGGGTGTCAGTAATTTCAGGGGCCCCCAGGAGGGTGTCAGCAATTTCAGGGGCCCCCCAGGAGGTGTCAGTAATTTCAGGGGCCGCCAGGAGGGTGTCAGTAATTTCAGGGGCCCCCAGGAGGCTGTCAGTAAATTCAGGCCCCCGGGGGGGTGTCAGTAATTTCAGGCCCCGGGAGGGTGTCACTAATTTCAGGAGCCCCGGGAGGGTGTCAGTAATTTCAGGGGCCCTGGGAGGATGTCGGTAATTTCAGGGCGCCCGGGAGTGTGTCAGTAATTTCAGGGCCCCCAGGTGTGTGTCAGTAATTTTAGGCCCCCGGGAGGGTGTCAGGAATTTCAGGGCCCCCGGGAGGGTGTCAGTAATTTCATGTCCCCGGGAGGGTGTCAGTAATTTCAGGCCCCTGGGAGGGTGTCAGTAATTTCAGGGCCCTCGGGAGGGTGTCAGTAATTTCAGGGGCCCCAGGGAGGGTGTCAGTAATTTCAGGCCCTCGGGAGGGTGTCAGATATTTCAGGGGCCACGGGAGTATGTCCGTAATTTCAGCCCCCGGGTGGGTGTTGGTAATTTCAGGCCCCCGGGAGGATGTCAGTAATTTCAGGGGCCCCGGGAGGGTGTCAGTAATTTCAGACCCCCGGGAGGGTGTCAGTAATTTCAGGGGCCCCCAGGAGGGTGTCAGCAATTTCAGGGGCCCCCAGGAGGTGTCAGTAATTTCAGGGGCCGCCGGGAGGGTGTCAGTAATTTCAGGGGCCCCCAGGAGGCTGTCAGTAAATTCAGGCCCCCGGGGGGGTGTCAGTAATTTCAGGCCCCGGGAGGGTGTCACTAATTTCAGGAGCCCCGGGAGGGTGTCAGTAATTTTAGGCCCCCGGGAGGGTGTCAGGAATTTCAGGGCCCCCGGGAGGGTGTCAGTAATTTCATGTCCCCGGGAGGGTGTCAGTAATTTCAGGGCCCTGGGAGGGTGTCGGTAATTTCAGGCCCCTGGGAGGGTGTCAGTAATTTCAGGGCCCCCGGGAGAGGTTCATTAATTTCAGGGGCCCTGGGAGGGTGTCAGTAATTTCAGGGCCCCTGGGAGGGTTTCAGTAATTTCAGGGGCCCCCAGGAGGGTGTCAGTAATTTCAGGGCCCCGGGAGGGTGTCAGTAATTTCAGGGGCCCCGGGAGGGTGTCAGTATTTTCAGGTGCCCCCAGGAGCTGTCAGTAATTTCAGGGGCCCCGGGAGAGTGTCAGTAATTTCAGGGGCCCTGGGAGGGTGTCAGTAATTTCAGGGGCCCCCGGGAGGGTGTCAGTAATTTCAGGTGCCCCTAGAGAGTGTCAGTAATTTCAGGCCCTCTGGAGGGTGTCAGTAATTTCAGGGGCCCTCGGGAGGGTGTCAGTAATTTCAGGGGCCCCCGGGAGGGTGTCAATAATTTCAGGCCCTCGGGAGAGTGTTCGTAATTTCAGGGCCCCCCGGGAGGGAGTCACTAATTTCAGCGGCCCCCGGGATGGTGTCAGTAACTTCAGGCCCTCGGAAGGGTGTCAGTAATTTCAGGGGCCGCAGGGTGGGTGTCGGTAATTTCAGGCCCCCGGGAGGATGTCAGTAATTTCAGGGGCCCCGGGAGGGTGTCAGTAATTTCAGGCCACCGGGAGGGTGTCAGTAATTTCAGGGGCCCCCAGGAGGGTGTCAGTAATTTCAGGCCCCCGGGAGGGTGTCAGTAATTTCAGGGGCCCCAGGGAGGGTGTCAGTAATTTCAGGCCCCCGGGATGGTGTCAGTAATTTCAGGGGCCCCCAGGAGGGTGTCAGTAATTTCAGGGGCCCCCAGGAGGAGTCAGTAATTTCAGGGGCCCCCGGGAGGGTGTCAGTAATTTCAGGGGCCCCCGGAAGGGTGTCAGTAATTTCAGGCCCCCGGGAGGGTGTCAGTAATTTCAGGGGCCCCCAGGAGGGTGTCAGTAATTTCAGGGGCCCCCAGGAGGAGTCAGTAATTTCAGGGGCCTCGGGAGGGTGTCAGTAATTTCAGGGGCCCCAGGATGGTGTTAGTAATTTCAGGGGCCTCGGGAGGGTGTCAGTCATTTCAGGAGCCCCAGGAGGGTGTCAGTAATTTCAGGGGCCCCCAGGAGGAGTCAGTAATTTCAGGGGCCTCGGGAGGGTGTCAGTAATTTCAGGGGCCTCGGGAGGGTGTCAATAATTTCAGGGGCCCCCGGAAGGGTGTCAGTAATTTCAGGGCCCCCACGAGGTGTCAGTAATTTCAGGGCGCCCGGGAGGGTGTCAGTAATTTCAGGGCCCCCAGGAGTGTGTCAGTAATTTTAGGCCCCCGGGAGGGTGTCAGTAATTTCAGGGCCCCCGGGAGGGTGTCAGTAATTTCAGGGGCCCTGGGAGGATGTCGGTAATTTCATGTCCCGGGGAGGATGTCGGTAATTTCAGGCCCCTGGGAGGGTGTCATTAATTTCAGGGCCCCCGGGAGAGGTTCATTAATTTCAGGGGCCCTGGGAGGATGTCAGTAATTTCAGGGCCTCCGGGAGGGTTTCTGTAATTTCAGGGGCCCCCAGGAGGGTGTCAGTAATTTCAGGGCCCCGGGAGGGTGTCAGTAATTTCAGGGCCCCTCAGGAAGTTGTCAGTAATTTCAGGCCCCCGGGAGGGTGTCAGTAATTTCAGGGGCCCCGGGAGGGTGTCAGTAATTTCAGGGCCCCTCAGGAAGTTGTCAGTAATTTCAGGCCCCGGGAGGGTGTCAGTAATTTATGGGCCCCTCAGGAAGTTGTCAGTAATTTCAGGGGCCCCCCGGAGGGTGTCAGTAATTTCAGGGCCCCCGGGAGGATGGCGGTAATTTCTGCCCCCGGGTGGGTGTCGGTAATTTCAGGGGCCCCCAGGAGGGTGTCACCAATTTCAGGGGCCCCCAGGAGGGTGTCAGTAATTTCAGGCCCCCGGGAGGGTGTCAGTAATTTCAGGCCCCCGGGAGGGTGTCAGTAATTTCAGGGGCCCCGGGAGGGTGTCAGTAATTTCAGGCCCCCAGGAGGGTTTCAGTAATTTCAGGGTTCCCCAGGAGGGTGTCAGCAATTTCAGGGGCCCCCAGGAGGGTGTCAGTAATTTCAGGGGCCCCCAGGAGGTGTCAGTAATTTCAGGGGCCGCCGGGAGGGTGTCAGTAATTTCAGGGGCCCCCAGGAGGGTGTCAGTAATTTCAGGCCCCGGGATGGTGTCAGTAATTTCAGGGGCCCCCAGGAGGTGTCAGTAATTTCAGGCCCCCGGGAGGGTGTCAGTAATTTCCGGGGCCCCCAGGAGGGTGTCAGTAATTTCAGGCCGCGGGAGGGTGTCACTAATTTCAGGAGCCCCGGGAGGGTGTCAGTAATTTCAGGGGCCCGGGAGGGTGTCAGTAATTCTAGGGGCCCTCTGGAGGGTGTCAGTAATTTCAGGGGCCCCCAGGAGGGTGTCAGTAAATTCAGGAGCCCCCAGAAGGATGTCAGTAATTTCAGGGGCCCCGGGAAGGTGTCAGTAATTTCAGGCCCCCGGGAGGGTGTCAGTAATTTCAGGGGCCCCCAGGAGGGTGTCAGTAAATTCAGGAGCCCCCAGAAGGATGTCAGTAATTTCAGGTGCCCCCAGGAGCTGTCAGTAATTTCAGGTGCCCCCAGGAGCTGTCAGTAATTTCAGGGGCCCCGGGAGAGTGTCAGTAATTTCAGGCCCCCGGGAGGGTGTCAGTAATTTCAGGGGCCCCGGGAGGGTGTCAGTAATTTCAGGGCCCCCACGAGGTGTCAGTAATTTCAGGGCGCCCGGGAGGGTGTCAGTAATTTCAGGGCCCCCAGGAGTGTGTCAGTAATTTTAGGCCCCCGGGAGGGTGTCAGTAATTTCAGGGCCCCCGGGAGGGTGTCAGTAATTTCATGTCCCGGGGAGGGTGTCAGTAATTTCAGGGCCCTGGGAGGATGTCGGTAATTTCAGGCCCCTGGGAGGGTGTCAGTAATTTCAGGGCCCCCGGGAGAGGTTCATTAATTTCAGGGGCCCCCAGGAGGGTGTCAGTAATTTCAGGTCCCCGGGAGGGTGTCAGTAATTTCAGGGCCCCTCAGGAAGTTGTCAGTAATTTCAGGCCCCCGGGAGGGTGTCAGTAATTTCAGGGCCCCTCAGGAAGTTGTCAGTAATTTCAGGGGCCCCCCGGAGGATGGCGGTAATTTCTGCCCTCGGGTGGGTGTCGGTAATTTCAGGCCCCCGTGAGGGTGTCAGTAATTTCAGGGGCCCCGGGAGGGTGTCAGTAATTTCAGGGGCCCCGGGAGGGTGTCAGTATTTTCAGGTGCCCCCAGGAGCTGTCAGTAATTTCAGGGGCCCCGGGAGAGTGTCAGTAATTTCAGGGGCCCCGGGAGGGTGTCAGTAATTTCAGGGGCCCCCGGGAGGGTGTCAGTAATTTCAGGTGCCCCCAGGAGGATGTCAGTAATTTCAGAGGCCCCGGGAGGGTGTCACTAATTTCAGGCCCTCTGGAGGGTGTCAGTAATTTCAGGGGCCCCGGGAGGGTGTCAGTAATTTCAGGCCCCCGGGAGGGTGTCAGTAATTTCAGGCCCTCGGGAGGGTGTCAGTAATTTCAGGGGCCTTCGGGAGGGAGTCAGTAATTTCAGGGGCCCCGGGATGGTGTTAGTAATTTCAGGGGCCTCGGGAGGGTGTCAGTAATTTCAGGAGCCCCAGGAGGGTGTCAGTAATTTCAGGCCCTCGAGAGGGTGTCAGTAATTTCAGGGGCCTTGGGAGGGTGTCAGTAATTTCAGGAGGCCCGGGAGGGTGTCAGTAATTTCAGGCCCTCGAGAGGGTGTCAGTAATTTCAGGGGCCTCGGAAGGGTGTCAGTAATTTCAGGAGCCCCGGGAGGGTGTCAGTAATTTCAGGCCCTCGAGGGGGTGTCAGTAATTTCAGGTGCCTTGGGAGGGTGTCAGTAATTTCAGGAGCACCAGGAGGGTGTCAGTTATTTCAGGGGCCCCCGGGAGGGTGTCAGTAATTTCAGGCCCTCGGGAGGTTGTCAGAAATTTCAGGGGCCTTCGGGAGGGTGTCAGTAATTTCAGGCCCTCGGGAGGGTGTCAGTAATTTCAGGGGCCCTCAGGAGGTTGTCAGTAATTTCAGGGGCCCCAGGAGGGTGTCAGTAATGTCAGGGGCCCCGGGAGGGTGTCAGTAATTTCAGGGCCCCCGGGAGGGTGTCAGTAATATCAGGGGCCTCCTGGAGGGTGTCAGGAACTTCAGGCCCTTGGGAGGGGGTCAGTAATTTCACGGGCCCCAGGGAGGGTGTCAGTAATTTCAGGCCCTCGGGAGGGTGTCAGATATTTCAGGGGCCACGGGAGTATGTCCGTAATTTCAGCCCCCGGGTGGGTGTCGGTAATTTCAGGCCCCCGGGAGGATGTCAGTAATTTCAGGGGCCCCGGGAGGGTGTCAGTAATTTCAGACCCCCGGGAGGGTGTCAGTAATTTCAGGGGCCCCCAGGAGGGTGTCAGCAATTTCAGGGGCCCCCCAGGAGGTGTCAGTAATTTCAGGGGCCGCCAGGAGGGTGTCAGTAATTTCAGGGGCCCCCAGGAGGCTGTCAGTAAATTCAGGCCCCCGGGGGGGTGTCAGTAATTTCAGGCCCCGGGAGGGTGTCACTAATTTCAGGAGCCCCGGGAGGGTGTCAGTAATTTCAGGGGCCCTGGGAGGATGTCGGTAATTTCAGGGCGCCCGGGAGTGTGTCAGTAATTTCAGGGCCCCCAGGTGTGTGTCAGTAATTTTAGGCCCCCGGGAGGGTGTCAGGAATTTCAGGGCCCCCGGGAGGGTGTCAGTAATTTCATGTCCCCGGGAGGGTGTCAGTAATTTCAGGCCCCTGGGAGGGTGTCAGTAATTTCAGGGCCCTCGGGAGGGTGTCAGTAATTTCAGGGGCCCCAGGGAGGGTGTCAGTAATTTCAGGCCCTCGGGAGGGTGTCAGATATTTCAGGGGCCACGGGAGTATGTCCGTAATTTCAGCCCCCGGGTGGGTGTTGGTAATTTCAGGCCCCCGGGAGGATGTCAGTAATTTCAGGGGCCCCGGGAGGGTGTCAGTAATTTCAGACCCCCGGGAGGGTGTCAGTAATTTCAGGGGCCCCCAGGAGGGTGTCAGCAATTTCAGGGGCCCCCAGGAGGTGTCAGTAATTTCAGGGGCCGCCGGGAGGGTGTCAGTAATTTCAGGGGCCCCCAGGAGGCTGTCAGTAAATTCAGGCCCCCGGGGGGGTGTCAGTAATTTCAGGCCCCGGGAGGGTGTCACTAATTTCAGGAGCCCCGGGAGGGTGTCAGTAATTTTAGGCCCCCGGGAGGGTGTCAGGAATTTCAGGGCCCCCGGGAGGGTGTCAGTAATTTCATGTCCCCGGGAGGGTGTCAGTAATTTCAGGGCCCTGGGAGGGTGTCGGTAATTTCAGGCCCCTGGGAGGGTGTCAGTAATTTCAGGGCCCCCGGGAGAGGTTCATTAATTTCAGGGGCCCTGGGAGGGTGTCAGTAATTTCAGGGCCCCTGGGAGGGTTTCAGTAATTTCAGGGGCCCCCAGGAGGGTGTCAGTAATTTCAGGGCCCCGGGAGGGTGTCAGTAATTTCAGGGGCCCCGGGAGGGTGTCAGTATTTTCAGGTGCCCCCAGGAGCTGTCAGTAATTTCAGGGGCCCCGGGAGAGTGTCAGTAATTTCAGGGGCCCTGGGAGGGTGTCAGTAATTTCAGGGGCCCCCGGGAGGGTGTCAGTAATTTCAGGTGCCCCTAGAGAGTGTCAGTAATTTCAGGCCCTCTGGAGGGTGTCAGTAATTTCAGGGGCCTTCGGGAGGGTGTCAGTAATTTCAGGGGCCCCCGGGAGGGTGTCAATAATTTCAGGCCCTCGGGAGAGTGTTCGTAATTTCAGGGCCCCCCGGGAGGGAGTCACTAATTTCAGCGGCCCCCGGGATGGTGTCAGTAACTTCAGGCACTCGGAAGGGTGTCAGTAATTTCAGGGGCCGCAGGGTGGGTGTCGGTAATTTCAGGCCCCCGGGAGGATGTCAGTAATTTCAGGGGCCCCGGGAGGGTGTCAGTAATTTCAGGCCACCGGGAGGGTGTCAGTAATTTCAGGGGCCCCCAGGAGGGTGTCAGTAATTTCAGGCCCCCGGGAGGGTGTCAGTAATTTCAGGGGCCCCAGGGAGGGTGTCAGTAATTTCAGGCCCCCGGGATGGTGTCAGTAATTTCAGGGGCCCCCAGGAGGGTGTCAGTAATTTCAGGGGCCCCCAGGAGGAGTCAGTAATTTCAGGGGCCCCCGGGAGGGTGTCAGTAATTTCAGGGGCCCCCGGAAGGGTGTCAGTAATTTCAGGCCCCCGGGAGGGTGTCAGTAATTTCAGGGGCCCCCAGGAGGGTGTCAGTAATTTCAGGGGCCCCCAGGAGGAGTCAGTAATTTCAGGGGCCTCGGGAGGGTGTCAGTAATTTCAGGGGCCCCAGGATGGTGTTAGTAATTTCAGGGGCCTCGGGAGGGTGTCAGTCATTTCAGGAGCCCCAGGAGGGTGTCAGTAATTTCAGGGGCCCCCAGGAGGAGTCAGTAATTTCAGGGGCCTCGGGAGGGTGTCAGTAATTTCAGGGGCCTCGGGAGGGTGTCAATAATTTCAGGGGCCCCCGGAAGGGTGTCAGTAATTTCAGGCCCCCGGTAGGGTGTCAATAATTTCAGGGGCCCCCAGGAGGGTGTCAGTAATTTCAGGGGCCCCCAGGAGGAGTCAGTAATTTCAGGGGCCTCGGGAGGGTGTCAGTCATTTCAGGAGCCCCAGGAGGGTGTCAGTAATTTCAGGCCCTCGAGAGGGTGTCAGTAATTTCAGGGGCCCCCAGGAGGAGTCAGTAATTTCAGGAGGCCCGGGAGGGTGTCAGTAATTTCAGGCCCTCGAGAGGGTGTCAGTAATTTCAGGGGCCTCGGATGGGTGTAAGTAATTTCAGGCCCTCGAGGGGGTGTCAGTAATTTCAGGTGCCTTGGGAGGGTGTCAGTAATTTCAGGAGCCCCAGGAGGGTGTCAGTTATTTCAGGGGCCCCCGGGAGGGTGTCAGTAATTTCAGGCCCTCGGGAGGTTGTCAGAAATTTCAGGGGCCTTCGGGAGGGTGTCAGTAATTTCAGGCCCTCGGGAGGGTGTCAGTAATTTCAGGGGCCCTCAGGAGGTTGTCAGTAATTTCAGGGGCCCCAGGAGGGTGTCAGTAATGTCAGGGGCCCCGGGAGGGTGTCAGTAATTTCAGGGCCCCCGGGAGGGTGTCAGTAATATCAGGGGCCTCCTGGAGGGTGTCAGTAACTTCAGGCCCTCGGGAGGGTGTCAGTAATTTCAGGGGCCCCAGGGAGGGTGTCAGTAATTTCAGGCCCTCGGGAGGGTGTCAGATATTTCAGGGGCCACGGGACTATGTCCGTAATTTCAGCCCCCGGGTGGGTGTCGGTAATTTCAGGCCCCCGGGAGGATGTCAGTAATTTCAGGGGTCCCGGGAGGGTGTCAGTAATTTCAGACCCCCGGGAGGGTGTCAGTAATTTCAGGGGCCCCCAGGAGGGTGTCAGCAATTTCAGGGGCCCCCAGGAGGTCTCAGTAATTTCAAGGGCCGCCGGGAGGGTGTCAGTAATTTCAGGGGCCCCCAGGAGGCTGTCAGTAAATTCAGGCCCCCAGGGGGGTGTCAGTAATTTCAGGAGCCCCGGGAGGGTGTCAGTAATTTCAGGGGCCCCCAGGAGCGTGTCAGCAATTTCTGGGGCCCCCAGTAGGTGTCAGTAATTTCAGGGGCCGCCGGGAGGTTGTCAGTAATATCTGGGACCTCCTGGAGGGTGTCAGTAACTTCAGGCCCTCGGGAGGGTGTCAGTAATTTCAGGGGCCCCAGGGAGGGTGTCAGTAATTTCAGGCCCTTGGGAGGGTGTCAGATATTTCAGGGGCCGCAGGGAGGGTGTCGGTAATTTCAGGCCCCCGGGAGGATGTCAGTAATTTCAGGGGCCCCGGGAGGGTGTCAGTAATTTCAGGCCACCGGGAGGGTGTCAGTAATTTCAGGGGCCCCCAGGAGGGTGTCAGTAATTTCAGGCCCCCGGGAGGGTGTCAGTAATTTCAGGGGCCCCCGGGAGGGTGTCAGTAATTTCAGGCCCCCGGGATGGTGTCAGTAATTTCAGGGGCCCCCAGGAGGGTGTCAGCAATTTCAGGGGCCCCCAGGAGGAGTCAGTAATTTCAGGGGCCCCCGGGAGGGTGTCAGTAATTTCAGGGGCCCCCGGGAGGGTGTCAGTAATTTCAGGCCCCCGGGAGGGTGTCATTAATTTCAGGGGCCCCCAGGAGGGTGTCAGTAATTTCAGGGGCCCCCAGGAGGAGTCAGTAATTTCAGGGGCCTCGGGAGGGTGTCAGTAATTTCAGGGGCCCAGGATGGTGTTAGTAATTTCAGGGGCCCCCAGGAGGAGTCAGTAATTTCAGGGGCCCCCGGGAGGGTGTCAGTAATTTCAGGCCCCCGGGAGGGTGTCATTAATTTCAGGGGCCCCCAGGAGGGTGTCAGTAATTTCAGGGGCCCCCAGGAGGAGTCAGTAATTTCAGGAGCCCCGGGAGGGTGTCAGTAATTTCAGGGGCCCCCAGGAGCGTGTCAGCAATTTCTGGGGCCCCCAGTAGGTGTCAGTAATTTCAGGGGCCGCCGGGAGGTTGTCAGTAATATCTGGGACCTCCTGGAGGGTGTCAGTAACTTCAGGCCCTCGGGAGGGTGTCAGTAATTTCAGGGGCCCCAGGGAGGGTGTCAGTAATTTCAGGCCCTTGGGAGGGTGTCAGATATTTCAGGGGCCGCAGGGAGGGTGTCGCTAATTTCAGGCCCCCGGGAGGATGTCAGTAATTTCAGGGGCCCCGGGAGGGTGTCAGTAATTTCAGGCCACCGGGAGGGTGTCAGTAATTTCAGGGGCCCCAGGGAGGGTGTCAGTAATTTCAGGCCCTCGGGTGGGTGTCAGATATTTCAGGGGCCACGGGAGTATGTCCGTAATTTCAGCCCCCGGGTGGGTGTTGGAAATTTCAGGCCCCCGGGAGGATGTCAGTAATTTCAGGGGCCCCGGGAGGGTGTCAGTAATTTCAGACCCCCGGGAGGGTGTCAGTAATTTCAGGGGCCCCCAGGAGGGTGTCAGCAATTTCAGGGGCCCCCAGGAGGTGTCAGTAATTTCAGGGGCCGCCGGGAGGGTGTCAGTAATTTCAGGGGCCCCCAGGAGGCTGTCAGTAAATTCAGGCCCCCGGGGGGGTGTCAGTAATTTCAGGCCCCGGGAGGGTGTCACTAATTTCAGGAGCCCCGGGAGGGTGTCAGTAATTTTAGGCCCCCGGGAGGGTGTCAGGAATTTCAGGGCCCCCGGGAGGGTGTCAGTAATTTCATGTCCCCGGGAGGGTGTCAGTAATTTCAGGGCCCTGGGAGGGTGTCGGTAATTTCAGGCCCCTGGGAGGGTTTCAGTAATTTCAGGGGCCCCCAGGAGGGTGTCAGTAATTTCAGGGCCCCGGGAGGGTGTCAGTAATTTCAGGGGCCCCGGGAGGGTGTCAGTATTTTCAGGTGCCCCCAGGAGCTGTCAGTAATTTCAGGGGCCCCGGGAGAGTGTCAGTAATTTCAGGGGCCCTGGGAGGGTGTCAGTAATTTCAGGGGCCCCCGGGAGGGTGTCAGTAATTTCAGGTGCCCCTAGAGAGTGTCAGTAATTTCAGGCCCTCTGGAGGGTGTCAGTAATTTCAGGGGCCCTCGGGAGGGTGTCAGTAATTTCAGGGGCCCCCGGGAGGGTGTCAATAATTTCAGGCCCTCGGGAGAGTGTTCGTAATTTCAGGGCCCCCCGGGAGGGAGTCACTAATTTCGGCGGCCCCCGGGATGGTGTAAGTAACTTCAGGCCCTCGGAAGGGTGTCAGTAATTTCAGGGGCCGCAGGGTGGGTGTCGGTAATTTCAGGCCCCCGGGAGGATGTCAGTAATTTCAGGGGCCCCGGGAGGGTGTCAGTAATTTCAGGCCACCGGGAGGGTGTCAGTAATTTCAGGGGCCCCCAGGAGGGTGTCAGTAATTTCAGGCCCCCGGGAGGGTGTCAGTAATTTCAGGGGCCCCAGGGAGGGTGTCAGTAATTTCAGGCCCCCGGGATGGTGTCAGTAATTTCAGGGGCCCCCAGGAGGAGTCAGTAATTTCAGGGGCCCCCAGGAGGGTGTCAGTAATTTCAGGGGCCCCCGGAAGGGTGTCAGTAATTTCAGGCCCCCGGGAGGGTGTCAGTAATTTCAGGGGCCCCCAGGAGGGTGTCAGTAATTTCAGGGGCCCCCAGGAGGAGTCAGTAATTTCAGGGGCCTCGGGAGGGTGTCAGTAATTTCAGGGGCCCCAGGATGGTGTTAGTAATTTCAGGGGCCTCGGGAGGGTGTCAGTCATTTCAGGAGCCCCAGGAGGGTGTCAGTAATTTCAGGCCCTCGAGAGGGTGTCAGTAATTTCAGGGGCCTCGGATGGGTGTAAGTAATTTCAGGCCCTCGAGGGGGTGTCAGTAATTTCAGGTGCCTTGGGAGAGTGTCAGTAATTTCAGGAGCCCCAGGAGGGTGTCAGTTATTTCAGGGGCCCCCGGAAGGGTGTCAGTAATTTCAGGCCCTCGGGAGGTTGTCAGAAATTTCAGGGGCCTTCGGGAGGGTGTCAGTAATTTCAGGCCCTCGGGAGGGTGTCAGTAATTTCAGGGGCCCTCAGGAGGTTGTCAGTAATTTCAGGGTCCCCAGGAGGGTGTCAGTAATGTCAGGGGCCCCGGGAGGGTGTCAGTAATTTCAGGGCCCCCGGGAGGGTGTCAGTAATATCAGGGGCCTCCTGGAGGGTGTCAGTAACTTCAGGCCCTCGGGAGGGTGTCAGTAATTTCAGGGGCCCCAGGGAGGGTGTCAGTAATTTCAGGCCCTCGGGAGGGTGTCAGATATTTCAGGGGCCACGGGACTATGTCCGTAATTTCAGCCCCCGGGTGGGTGTCGGTAATTTCAGGCCCCCGGGAGGATGTCAGTAATTTCAGGGGTCCCGGGAGGGTGTCAGTAATTTCAGACCCCCGGGAGGGTGTCAGTAATTTCAGGGGCCCCCAGGAGGGTGTCAGCAATTTCAGGGGCCCCGGGAGGGTGTCAGTAATTTCAGGGGCCCCCAGGAGGCTGTCAGTAAATTCAGGCCCCCAGGGGGGTGTCAGTAATTTCAGGCCCCGGGAGGGTGTCACTAATTTCAAGAGCCCCGGGAGGGTGTCAGTAATTTCAGGGGCCCCCAGGAGCGTGTCAGCAATTTCTGGGGCCCCCAGTAGGTGTCAGTAATTTCAGGGGCCGCCGGGAGGTTGTCAGTAATATCTGGGACCTCCTGGAGGGTGTCAGTAACTTCAGGCCCTCGGGAGGGTGTCAGTAATTTCAGGGGCCCCAGGGAGGGTGTCAGTAATTTCAGGCCCTTGGGAGGGTGTCAGATATTTCAGGGGCCGCAGGGAGGGTGTCGGTAATTTCAGGCCCCCGGGAGGATGTCAGTAATTTCAGGGGCCCCGGGAGGGTGTCAGTAATTTCAGGCCACCGGGAGGGTGTCAGTAATTTCAGGGGCCCCCAGGAGGGTGTCAGTAATTTCAGGCCCCCGGGAGGGTGTCAGTAATTTCAGGGGCCCCCGGGAGGGTGTCAGTAATTTCAGGCCCCCGGGATGGTGTCAGTAATTTCAGGGGCCCCCAGGAGGAGTCAGTAATTTCAGGGGCCCCCGGGAGGGTGTCAGTAATTTCAGGGGCCCCCGGGAGGGTGTCATTAATTTCAGGGGCCCCCAGGAGGGTGTCAGTAATTTCAGGGGCCCCCAGGAGGAGTCAGTAATTTCAGGGGCCTCGGGAGGGTGTCAGTAATTTCAGGGGCCCCCAGGAGGAGTCAGTAATTTCAGGAGGCCCGGGAGGGTGTCAGTAATTTCAGGCCCTCGAGAGGGTGTCAGTAATTTCAGGGGCCTCGGAAGGGTGTCAGTAATTTCAGGAGCCCCGGGAGGGTGTCAGTAATTTCAGGCCCTCGAGGGGGTGTCAGTAATTTCAGGTGCCTTGGGAGGGTGTCAGTAATTTCAGGAGCCCCGGGAGGGTGTCAGTAATTTCAGGGGCCCCCGGGAGGGTGTCAGTAATTTCAGGCCCCCGGGATGGTGTCAGTAATTTCAGGGGCCCCCAGGAGGGTGTCAGTAATTTCAGGGGCCCCCAGGAGGAGTCAGTAATTTCAGGGGCCCCCGGGAGGGTGTCAGTAATTTCAGGGGCCCCCGGAAGGGTGTCAGTAATTTCAGGCCCCCGGGAGGGTGTCAGTAATTTCAGGGGCCCCCGGGAGGGTGTCAGTAATTTCAGGGGCCCCCAGGAGGGTGTCAGTAATTTCAGGGGCCCCCAGGAGGAGTCAGTAATTTCAGGGGCCTCAGGAGGGTGTCAGTAATTTCAGGGGCCCCAGGATGGTGTTAGTAATTTCAGGGGCCTCGGGAGGGTGTCAGTCATTTCAGGCCCTCGAGAGGGTGTCAGTAATTTCAGGGGCCCCCAGGAGGAGTCAGTAATTTCAGGAGGCCCGGGAGGGTGTCAGTAATTTCAGGCCCTCGAGAGGGTGTCAGTAATTTCAGGGGCCTCGGATGGGTGTAAGTAATTTCAGGCCCTCGAGGGGGTGTCAGTAATTTCAGGTGCCTTGGGAGGGTGTCAGTAATTTCAGGAGCCCCAGGAGGGTGTCAGTTATTTCAGGGGCCCCCGGGAGGGTGTCAGTAATTTCAGGCCCTCGGGAGGTTGTCAGAAATTTCAGGGGCCTTCGGGAGGGTGTCAGTAATTTCAGGCCCTCGGGAGGGTGTCAGTAATTTCAGGGGCCCCCGGGAGGGTGTCAGTAATTTCAGGCCCTCGGGAGGTTGTCAGAAATTTCAGGGGCCTTCGGGAGGGTGTCAGTAATTTCAGGCCCTCGGGAGGGTGTCAGTAATGTCAGGGGCCCCGGGAGGGTGTCAGTAATGTCAGGGGCCCCGGGAGGGTGTCAGTAATTTCAGGGTCCCCAGGAGGGTGTCAGTAATATCAGGGGCCTCCTGGAGTGTGTCAGTAACTTCAGGCCCTCGGGAGGGTGTCAGTAATTTCAGGGGCCCCAGGGAGGGTGTCAGTAATTTCAGGCCCTCGGTAGGGTGTCAGATATTTCAGGGGCCACGGGACTATGTCCGTAATTTCAGCCCCCGGGTGGGTGTCGGTAATTTCAGGCCCCCGGGAGGATGTCAGTAATTTCAGGGGTCCCGGGTGGGTGTCAGTAATTTCAGACCCCCGGGAGGGTGTCAGTAATTTCAGGGGCCCCCAGGAGGGTGTCAGCAATTTCAGGGGCCCCCAGGAGGTGTCAGTAATTTCAAGGGCCGCCGGGAGGGTGTCAGTAATTTCAGGGGCCCCCAGGAGGCTGTCAGTAAATTCAGGCCCCCAGGGGGGTGTCAGTAATTTCAGGCCCCGGGAGGGTGTCACTAATTTCAGGAGCCCCGGGAGGGTGTCAGTAATTTCAGGGGCCCCCAGGAGCGTGTCAGCAATTTCTGGGGCCCCCAGTAGGTGTCAGTAATTTCAGGGGCCGCCGGGAGGTTGTCAGTAATATCTGGGACCTCCTGGAGGGTGTCAGTAACTTCAGGCCCTCGGGAGGGTGTCAGTAATTTCAGGGGCCCCAGGGAGGGTGTCAGTAATTTCAGGCCCTTGGGAGGGTGTCAGATATTTCAGGGGCCGCAGGGAGGGTGTCGGTAATTTCAGGCCCCCGGGAGGATGTCAGTAATTTCAGGGGCCCCGGGAGGGTGTCAGTAATTTCAGGCCACCGGGAGGGTGTCAGTAATTTCAGGGCCCCCCAGGAGGGTGTCAGTAATTTCAGGCCCCCGGGAGGGTGTCAGTAATTTCAGGGGCCCCCGGGAGGGTGTCAGTAATTTCAGGCCCCCGGGATGGTGTCAGTAATTTCAGGGGCCCCCAGGAGGGTGTCAGCAATTTCAGGGGCCCCCAGGAGGAGTCAGTAATTTCAGAGGCCCCCGGGAGGGTGTCAGTAATTTCAGGGGCCCCCGGGAGGGTGTCAGTAATTTCAGGGGCCCCCGGGAGTGTGTCAGTAATTTCAGGCCCCCGGGAGGGTGTCAGTAATTTCAGGGGCCCCCGGGAGGGTGTCAGTAATTTCAGGGGCCTCGGGAGGGTGTCAGTAATTTCAGGGGCCCCAGGATGGTGTTAGTAATTTCAGGGGCCTCGGGAGGGTGTCAGTAATTTCAGGAGCCACAGGAGGGTGTCAGTAATTTCAGGCCCTCGAGAGGGTGTCAGTAATTTCTGGGGCCCCCAGGAGGAGTCAGTAATTTCAGGAGGCCCGGGAGGGTGTCAGTAATTTCAGGCCCTCGAGAGGGTGTCAGTAATTTCAGGGGCCTCGGAAGGGTGTCAGTAATTTCAGGAGCCCCGGGAGGGTGTCAGTAATTTCAGGCCCTCGAGGGGGTGTCAGTAATTTCAGGTGCCTTGGGAGGGTGTCAGTAATTTCAGGAGCCCCAGGAGGGTGTCAGTTATTTCAGGGGCCCCCGGGAGGGTGTCAGTAATTTCAGGCCCTCGGGAGGTTGTCAGAAATTTCAGGGGCCTTCGGGAGGGTGTCAGTAATTTCAGGCCCTCGGGAGGGTGACAGTAATTTCAGGGTCCCCAGGAGGGTGTCAGTAATGTCAGGGGCCCCGGGAGGGTGTCAGTAATTTCAGGGCCCCCGGGAGGGTGTCAGTAATTTCAGGGCCCCCGGGAGGATGTCAGTAATTTCAGGGGCCCCGGGAGGGTGTCAGTAATTTCAGGCCACCGGGAGGGTGTCAGTAATTTCAGGGGCCCCCGGGAGGGTGTCAGTAATTTCAGGGGCCCCCAGGAGGGTGTCAGCAATTTCAGGGGCCCCCAGGAGGTGTCAGTAATTTCAAGGGCCGCCGGGAGGGTGTCAGTAATTTCAGGGGCCCCCAGGAGGCTGTCAGTAAATTCAGGCCCCCAGGGGGGTGTCAGTAATTTCAGGCCCCGGGAGGGTGTCACTAATTTCAGGAGCCCCGGGAGGGTGTCAGTAATTTCAGGGGCCCCCAGTAGGTGTCAGTAATTTCAGGGGCCGCCGGGAGGTTGTCAGTAATATCTGGGACCTCCTGGAGGGTGTCAGTAACTTCAGGCCCTCGGGAGGGTGTCAGTAATTTCAGGGGCCCCAGGGAGGGTGTCAGTAATTTCAGGCCCTTGGGAGGGTGTCAGATATTTCAGGGGCCGCAGGGAGGGTGTCGGTAATTTCAGGCCCCCGGGAGGATGTCAGTAATTTCAGGGGCCCCGGGAGGGTGTCAGTAATTTCAGGCCACCGGGAGGGTGTCAGTAATTTCAGGGGCCCCCAGGAGGGTGTCAGTAATTTCAGGCCCCCGGGAGGGTGTCAGTAATTTCAGGGGCCCCCGGGAGGGTGTCAGTAATTTCAGGCCCCCGGGATGGTGTCAGTAATTTCAGGGGCCCCCAGGAGGAGTCAGTAATTTCAGGGGCCCCCGGGAGGGTGTCAGTAATTTCAGGGGCCCCCGGGAGGGTGTCATTAATTTCAGGGGCCCCCAGGAGGGTGTCAGTAATTTCAGGGGCCCCCAGGAGGAGTCAGTAATTTCAGGGGCCTCGGGAGGGTGTCAGTAATTTCAGGGGCCCCCAGGAGGAGTCAGTAATTTCAGGAGGCCCGGGAGGGTGTCAGTAATTTCAGGCCCTCGAGAGGGTGTCAGTAATTTCAGGGGCCTCGGAAGGGTGTCAGTAATTTCAGGAGCCCCGGGAGGGTGTCAGTAATTTCAGGCCCTCGAGGGGGTGTCAGTAATTTCAGGTGCCTTGGGAGGGTGTCAGTAATTTCAGGAGCCCCGGGAGGGTGTCAGTAATTTCAGGGGCCCCCGGGAGGGTGTCAGTAATTTCAGGCCCCCGGGATGGTGTCAGTAATTTCAGGGGCCCCCAGGAGGGTGTCAGTAATTTCAGGGGCCCCCAGGAGGAGTCAGTAATTTCAGGGGCCCCCGGGAGGGTGTCAGTAATTTCAGGGGCCCCCGGAAGGGTGTCAGTAATTTCAGGCCCCCGGGAGGGTGTCAGTAATTTCAGGGGCCCCCGGGAGGGTGTCAGTAATTTCAGGGGCCCCCAGGAGGGTGTCAGTAATTTCAGGGGCCCCCAGGAGGAGTCAGTAATTTCAGGGGCCTCGGGAGGGTGTCAGTAATTTCAGGGGCCCCAGGATGGTGTTAGTAATTTCAGGGGCCTCGGGAGGGTGTCACTCATTTCAGGCCCTCGAGAGGGTGTCAGTAATTTCAGGGGCCCCCAGGAGGAGTCAGTAATTTCAGGAGGCCCGGGAGGGTGTCAGTAATTTCAGGCCCTCGAGAGGGTGTCAGTAATTTCAGGGGCCTCGGATGGGTGTAAGTAATTTCAGGCCCTCGAGGGGGTGTCAGTAATTTCAGGTGCCTTGGGAGGGTGTCAGTAATTTCAGGAGCCCCAGGAGGGTGTCAGTTATTTCAGGGGCCCCCGGGAGGGTGTCAGTAATTTCAGGCCCTCGGGAGGTTGTCAGAAATTTCAGGGGCCTTCGGGAGGGTGTCAGTAATTTCAGGCCCTCGGGAGGGTGTCAGTAATTTCAGGGGCCCCCGGGAGGGTGTCAGTAATTTCAGGCCCTCGGGAGGTTGTCAGAAATTTCAGGGGCCTTCGGGAGGGTGTCAGTAATTTCAGGCCCTCGGGAGGGTGTCAGTAATGTCAGGGGCCCCGGGAGGGTGTCAGTAATGTCAGGGGCCCCGGGAGGGTGTCAGTAATTTCAGGGTCCCCAGGAGGGTGTCAGTAATATCAGGGGCCTCCTGGAGTGTGTCAGTAACTTCAGGCCCTCGGGAGGGTGTCAGTAATTTCAGGGGCCCCAGGGAGGGTGTCAGTAATTTCAGGCCCTCGGTAGGGTGTCAGATATTTCAGGGGCCACGGGACTATGTCCGTAATTTCAGCCCCCGGGTGGGTGTCGGTAATTTCAGGCCCCCGGGAGGATGTCAGTAATTTCAGGGGTCCCGGGTGGGTGTCAGTAATTTCAGACCCCCGGGAGGGTGTCAGTAATTTCAGGGGCCCCCAGGAGGGTGTCAGCAATTTCAGGGGCCCCCAGGAGGTGTCAGTAATTTCAAGGGCCGCCGGGAGGGTGTCAGTAATTTCAGGGGCCCCCAGGAGGCTGTCAGTAAATTCAGGCCCCCAGGGGGGTGTCAGTAATTTCAGGCCCCGGGAGGGTGTCACTAATTTCAGGAGCCCCGGGAGGATGTCAGTAATTTCAGGGGCCCCCAGGAGCGTGTCAGCAATTTCTGGGGCCCCCAGTAGGTGTCAGTAATTTCAGGGGCCGCCGGGAGGTTGTCAGTAATATCTGGGACCTCCTGGAGGGTGTCAGTAACTTCAGGCCCTCGGGAGGGTGTCAGTAATTTCAGGGGCCCCAGGGAGGGTGTCAGTAATTTCAGGCCCTTGGGAGGGTGTCAGATATTTCAGGGGCCGCAGGGAGGGTGTCGGTAATTTCAGGCCCCCGGGAGGATGTCAGTAATTTCAGGGGCCCCGGGAGGGTGTCAGTAATTTCAGGCCACCGGGAGGGTGTCAGTAATTTCAGGGGCCCCCAGGAGGGTGTCAGTAATTTCAGGCCCCCGGGAGGGTGTCAGTAATTTCAGGGGCCCCCGGGAGGGTGTCAGTAATTTCAGGCCCCCGGGATGGTGTCAGTAATTTCAGGGGCCCCCAGGAGGGTGTCAGCAATTTCAGGGGCCCCCAGGAGGAGTCAGTAATTTCAGAGGCCCCCGGGAGGGTGTCAGTAATTTCAGGGGCCCCCGGGAGGGTGTCAGTAATTTCAGGGGCCCCCGGGAGGGTGTCAGTAATTTCAGGCCCCCGGGAGGGTGTCAGTAATTTCAGGGGCCCCCGGGAGGGTGTCAGTAATTTCAGGGGCCTCGGGAGGGTGTCAGTAATTTCAGGGGCCCCAGGATGGTGTTAGTAATTTCAGGGGCCTCGGGAGGGTGTCAGTAATTTCAGGAGCCACAGGAGGGTGTCAGTAATTTCAGGCCCTCGAGAGGGTGTCAGTAATTTCTGGGGCCCCCAGGAGGAGTCAGTAATTTCAGGAGGCCCGGGAGGGTGTCAGTAATTTCAGGCCCTCGAGAGGGTGTCAGTAATTTCAGGGGCCTCGGAAGGGTGTCAGTAATTTCAGGAGCCCCGGGAGGGTGTCAGTAATTTCAGGCCCTCGAGGGGGTGTCAGTAATTTCAGGTGCCTTGGGAGGGTGTCAGTAATTTCAGGAGCCCCAGGAGGGTGTCAGTTATTTCAGGGGCCCCCGGGAGGGTGTCAGTAATTTCAGGCCCTCGGGAGGTTGTCAGAAATTTCAGGGGCCTTCGGGAGGGTGTCAGTAATTTCAGGCCCTCGGGAGGGTGACAGTAATTTCAGGGTCCCCAGGAGGGTGTCAGTAATGTCAGGGGCCCCGGGAGGGTGTCAGTAATTTCAGGGCCCCCGGGAGGGTGTCAGTAATTTCAGGGCCCCCGGGAGGATGTCAGTAATTTCAGGGGCCCCGGGAGGGTGTCAGTAATTTCAGGCCACCGGGAGGGTGTCAGTAATTTCAGGGGCCCCCGGGAGGGTGTCAGTAATTTCAGGGGCCCCCAGGAGGGTGTCAGCAATTTCAGGGGACCCCAGGAGGTGTCAGTAATTTCAAGGGCCGCCGGGAGGGTGTCAGTAATTTCAGGGGCCCCCAGGAGGCTGTCAGTAAATTCAGGCCCCCAGGGGGGTGTCAGTAATTTCAGGCCCCGGGAGGGTGTCACTAATTTCAGGAGCCCCGGGAGGGTGTCAGTAATTTCAGGGGCCCCCAGTAGGTGTCAGTAATTTCAGGGGCCGCCGGGAGGTTGTCAGTAATATCTGGGACCTCCTGGAGGGTGTCAGTAACTTCAGGCCCTCGGGAGGGTGTCAGTAATTTCAGGGGCCCCAGGGAGGGTGTCAGTAATTTCAGGCCCTTGGGAGGGTGTCAGATATTTCAGGGGCCGCAGGGAGGGTGTCGGTAATTTCAGGCCCCCGGGAGGATGTCAGTAATTTCAGGGGCCCCGGGAGGGTGTCAGTAATTTCAGGCCACCGGGAGGGTGTCAGTAATTTCAGGGGCCCCCAGGAGGGTGTCAGTAATTTCAGGCCCCCGGGAGGGTGTCAGTAATTTCAGGGGCCCCCGGGAGGGTGTCAGTATTTTCAGGCCCCCGGGATGGTGTCAGTAATTTCAGGGGCCCCCAGGAGGAGTCAGTAATTTCAGGGGCCCCCGGGAGGGTGTCAGTAATTTCAGGGGCCCCCGGGAGGGTGTCATTAATTTCAGGGGCCCCCAGGAGGGTGTCAGTAATTTCAGGGGCCCCCAGGAGGAGTCAGTAATTTCAGGGGCCTCGGGAGGGTGTCAGTAATTTCAGGGGCCCCCAGGAGGAGTCAGTAATTTCAGGAGGCCCGGGAGGGTGTCAGTAATTTCAGGCCCTCGAGAGGGTGTCAGTAATTTCAGGGGCCTCGGAAGGGTGTCAGTAATTTCAGGAGCCCCGGGAGGGTGTCAGTAATTTCAGGCCCTCGAGGGGGTGTCAGTAATTTCAGGTGCCTTGGGAGGGTGTCAGTAATTTCAGGAGCCCCGGGAGGGTGTCAGTAATTTCAGGGGCCCCCGGGAGGGTGTCAGTAATTTCAGGCCCCCGGGATGGTGTCAGTAATTTCAGGGGCCCCCAGGAGGGTGTCAGTAATTTCAGGGGCCCCCAGGAGGAGTCAGTAATTTCAGGGGCCCCCGGGAGGGTGTCAGTAATTTCAGGGGCCCCCGGAAGGGTGTCAGTAATTTCAGGCCCCCGGGAGGGTGTCAGTAATTTCAGGGGCCCCCGGGAGGGTGTCAGTAATTTCAGGGGCCCCCAGGAGGGTGTCAGTAATTTCAGGGGCCCCCAGGAGGAGTCAGTAATTTCAGGGGCCTCGGGAGGGTGTCAGTAATTTCAGGGGCCCCAGGATGGTGTTAGTAATTTCAGGGGCCTCGGGAGGGTGTCAGTCATTTCAGGCCCTCGAGAGGGTGTCAGTAATTTCAGGGGCCCCCAGGAGGAGTCAGTAATTTCAGGAGGCCCGGGAGGGTGTCAGTAATTTCAGGCCCTCGAGAGGGTGTCAGTAATTTCAGGGGCCTCGGATGGGTGTAAGTAATTTCAGGCCCTCGAGGGGGTGTCAGTAATTTCAGGTGCCTTGGGAGGGTGTCAGTAATTTCAGGAGCCCCAGGAGGGTGTCAGTTATTTCAGGGGCCCCCGGGAGGGTGTCAGTAATTTCAGGCCCTCGGGAGGTTGTCAGAAATTTCAGGGGCCTTCGGGAGGGTGTCAGTAATTTCAGGCCCTCGGGAGGGTGTCAGTAATTTCAGGGGCCCCCGGGAGGGTGTCAGTAATTTCAGGCCCTCGGGAGGTTGTCAGAAATTTCAGGGGCCTTCGGGAGGGTGTCAGTAATTTCAGGCCCTCGGGAGGGTGTCAGTAATGTCAGGGGCCCCGGGAGGGTGTCAGTAATGTCAGGGGCCCCGGGAGGGTGTCAGTAATTTCAGGGTCCCCAGGAGGGTGTCAGTAATATCAGGGGCCTCCTGGAGTGTGTCAGTAACTTCAGGCCCTCGGGAGGGTGTCAGTAATTTCAGGGGCCCCAGGGAGGGTGTCAGTAATTTCAGGCCCTCGGTAGGGTGTCAGATATTTCAGGGGCCACGGGAGGGTGTCAGTAATTTCAGCCCCCGGGTGGGTGTCGGTAATTTCAGGCCCCCGGGAGGATGTCAGTAATTTCAGGGGTCCCGGGTGGGTGTCAGTAATTTCAGACCCCCGGGAGGGTGTCAGTAATTTCAGGGGCCCCCAGGAGGGTGTCAGCAATTTCAGGGGCCCCCAGGAGGTGTCAGTAATTTCAAGGGCCGCCGGGAGGGTGTCAGTAATTTCAGGGGCCCCCAGGAGGCTGTCAGTAAATTCAGGCCCCCAGGGGGGTGTCAGTAATTTCAGGCCCCGGGAGGGTGTCACTAATTTCAGGAGCCCCGGGAGGGTGTCAGTAATTTCAGGGGACCCCAGGAGCGTGTCAGCAATTTCTGGGGCCCCCAGTAGGTGTCAGTAATTTCAGGGGCCGCCGGGAGGTTGTCAGTAATATCTGGGACCTCCTGGAGGGTGTCAGTAACTTCAGGCCCTCGGGAGGGTGTCAGTAATTTCAGGGGCCCCAGGGAGGGTGTCAGTAATTTCAGGCCCTTGGGAGGGTGTCAGATATTTCAGGGGCCGCAGGGAGGGTGTCGGTAATTTCAGGCCCCCGGGAGGATGTCAGTAATTTCAGGGGCCCCGGGAGGGTGTCAGTAATTTCAGGCCACCGGGAGGGTGTCAGTAATTTCAGGGGCCCCCAGGAGGGTGTCAGTAATTTCAGGCCCCCGGGAGGGTGTCAGTAATTTCAGGGGCCCCCGGGAGGGTGTCAGTAATTTCAGGCCCCCGGGATGGTGTCAGTAATTTCAGGGGCCCCCAGGAGGGTGTCAGCAATTTCAGGGGCCCCCAGGAGGAGTCAGTAATTTCAGAGGCCCCCGGGAGGGTGTCAGTAATTTCAGGGGCCCCCGGGAGGGTGTCAGTAATTTCAGGGGCCCCCGGGAGGGTGTCAGTAATTTCAGGCCCCCGGGAGGGTGTCAGTAATTTCAGGGGCCCCCGGGAGGGTGTCAGTAATTTCAGGGGCCTCGGGAGGGTGTCAGTAATTTCAGGGGCCCCAGGATGGTGTTAGTAATTTCAGGGGCCTCGGGAGGGTGTCAGTAATTTCAGGAGCCACAGGAGGGTGTCAGTAATTTCAGGCCCTCGAGAGGGTGTCAGTAATTTCTGGGGCCCCCAGGTGGAGTCAGTAATTTCAGGAGGCCCGGGAGGGTGTCAGTAATTTCAGGCCCTCGAGAGGGTGTCAGTAATTTCAGGGGCCTCGGAAGGGTGTCAGTAATTTCAGGAGCCCCGGGAGGGTGTCAGTAATTTCAGGCCCTCGAGGGGGTGTCAGTAATTTCAGGTGCCTTGGGAGGGTGTCAGTAATTTCAGGAGCCCCAGGAGGGTGTCAGTTATTTCAGGGGCCCCCGGGAGGGTGTCAGTAATTTCAGGCCCTCGGGAGGTTGTCAGAAATTTCAGGGGCCTTCGGGAGGGTGTCAGTAATTTCAGGCCCTCGGGAGGGTGACAGTAATTTCAGGGTCCCCAGGAGGGTGTCAGTAATGTCAGGGGCCCCGGGAGGGTGTCAGTAATTTCAGGGCCCCCGGGAGGGTGTCAGTAATTTCAGGGCCCCCGGGAGGATGTCAGTAATTTCAGGGGCCCCGGGAGGGTGTCAGTAATTTCAGGCCACCGGGAGGGTGTCAGTAATTTCAGGGGCCCCCGGGAGGGTGTCAGTAATTTCAGGGGCCCCCAGGAGGGTGTCAGCAATTTCAGGGGCCCCCAGGAGGTGTCAGTAATTTCAAGGGCCGCCGGGAGGGTGTCAGTAATTTCAGGGGCCCCCAGGAGGCTGTCAGTAAATTCAGGCCCCCAGGGGGGTGTCAGTAATTTCAGGCCCCGGGAGGGTGTCACTAATTTCAGGAGCCCCGGGAGGGTGTCAGTAATTTCAGGGGCCCCCAGGAGCGTGTCAGCAATTTCTGGGGCCCCCAGGAGGTGTCAGTAATATCAGGGACCTCCTGGAGGGTGTCAGTAACTTCAGGCCCTCGGGAGGGTGTCAGTAATTTCAGGGGCCCCAGGGAGGGTGTCAGTAATTTCAGGCCCTTGGGAGGGTGTCAGATATTTCAGGGGCCCTGGGAGGATGTCCGTAATTTCAGCCCCAGGGAGGGTGTCAGCAATTTCAGGGGCCCCGGGAGGGTGTCAGTAATTTCAGGGGCCCCCAGGAGGTTATCAGCAATTTCAGGGGCCGCCGGGAGGTTGTCAGTAATATCAGGGACCTCCTGGAGGGTGTCAGTAACTTCAGGCACTCGGGAGGGTGTCAGTAATTTCAGGGGCCCCAGGGAGGGTGTCAGTAATTTCAGGCCCTCGGGAGGGTGTCAGTAATTTCAGGCCCTCGGGAGGGTGTCAGATATTTCAGGGGCCACGGGAGTATGTCCGTAATTTCAGCCCCCGGGTGGGTGTCGGTAATTTCAGGCCCCCAGGAGGATGTCAGTAATTTCAGGGGCCCCGGGAGGGTGTCAGTAATTTCAGGGGCTCCAGGAGCGTGTCAGCAATTTCAGCGGCCCCCAGGAGGTGTCAGTAATTTCAGGGGCCGCCGGGAGGGTGTCAGTAATTTCAGGGGCCCCCAGGAGGGTGTCAGTAAATTCAGGCCCCCGGGGGGGTGTCAGTAATTTCAGGCCCCGGGAGGGTGTCACCTGATTCAGGAGCCCCGGGAGGGAGTCAGTAATTTCAGGGGCCCGGGAGGGTGTCAGTAATTTTAGGGCCCTGGGAGGATGTCGGTAATTTCAGGCCCCTGGGAGGGTGTCAGTAATTTCAGGGCCCCCAGGAGAGGTTCAGTAATTTCAGGGGCCCCGGGAGGGTGTCAGTAATTTCAGGACCCCCGGGAGGGTTTCAGTAATTTCAGGGGCCCCCAGGAGGGTGTCAGTAATTTCAGGGCCCCGGGAGGGTGTCAGTAATTTCAGGGGCCCTGGGAGTCTGTCAGTGATATCAGGGGCCTCCTGGAGGGTGTCAGTAATTTCAGGGGCCCTGGGAGGGTGTCAGTAATTACAGGCCCCCGGGAGGGTGTCAGTAATTTCAGGGGCCGCTGGAGGGTGTCAGTAATTTCAGGGGCCCCCGGGAGGGTGTCAGTAATTTCAGAGGCCCCTGGGAGGGTGTCTGTAATTTCAGGGGCCCCCACGAGGGTATCAGTAATTTCAGGCCCCGGGAGGGTGTCTGTAATTTCAGGAGCCCCGGGAGGGTGTCAGAAATTTCAGGCCCCGGGTGTGTGTCAGTAAATTCAGGGGCCCTCGGGAGGGAGTCAGTAATTTCAGGGGCCCCGGGAGGGTGTCAGTAATTTCAGGAGCCCCAGGAGGGTGTCAGTAATTTCAGGCCCTCGAGAGGGTGTCAGTAATTTCAGGGGCCTCGGGAGGGTGTCAGTAATTTCAGGAGCCCCAGGAGGGTGTCAGTAATTTCAGGCCCTCGAGAGGGTGTCAGTAATTTCAGGGGCCTTGGGAGGGTGTCAGTAATTTCAGGAGGCCCGGGAGGGTGTCAGTAATTTCAGGCCCTCGAGAGGGTGTCAGTAATTTCAGGGGCCTCGGAAGGGTGTCAGTAATTTCAGAAGCCCCGGGAGGGTGTCAGTAATTTCAGGCCCTCGAGGGGGTGTCAGTAATTTCAGGTGCCTTGGGAGGGTGTCATTTCAGTAATTTCAGGCCCTCTGAGGGTCAGTAATTTCAGGGGCCCCCGGGAGAGTGTCAGTAATTTCAGGGGCCCCCGGGAGGGTGTCAGTAATTTCAGGAGCCCCGGGAGGGTGTCAGTAATTTCAGGGGCCCCAGGGAGGGTGTCAGTAATTTCAGGCCCTCGGGAGGGTGTCAGATATTTCAGGGGCCACGGGAGTATGTCCGTAATTTCAGCCCCCGGGTGGGTGTCGGTTATTTCAGGCCCCTGGGAGGATGTCAGTAATTTCAGGGGCCCCGGGAGGGTGTCAGTAATTTCAGACCCCCGGGAGGGTGTCAGTAATTTCAGGGGCCCCCAGGAGGGTGTCAGCAATTTCAGGGGCCCCCAGGAGGTGTCAGTAATTTCAAGGGCCGCCGGGAGGGTGTCAGTAATTTCAGGGGCCCCCAGGAGGCTGTCAGTAAATTCAGGCCCCCTGGGGGGTGTCAGTAATTTCAGGCCCCGGGAGGGTGTCACTAATTTCAGGAGCCCCGGGAGGGTGTCAGTAATTTCAGGGGCCCCCAGGAGCGTGTCAGCAATTTCTGGGGCCCCCAGGAGGTGTCAGTAATTTCAGGGGCCGCCGGGAGGTTGTCAGTAATATCAGGGACCTCCTGGAGGGTGTCAGTAACTTCAGGCCCTCGGGAGGGTGTCAGTAATTTCAGGGGCCCCAGGGAGGGTGTCAGTAATTTCAGGCCCTTGGGAGGGTGTCAGATATTTCAGGGGCCACGGGAGTATGTCCGTAATTTCAGCCCCCGGGAGGGTGTCAGTAATTTCAGGGGGCCCCAGGAGGGTGTCAGCAATTTCAGGGGCCCCGGGAGGGTGTCAGTAATTTCAGGGCCCCCGGGAGGGTTTCAGTAATTTCAGGGGCCCCCAGGAGGTTGTCAGCAATTTCAGGGGCCCCCAGGAGGTGTCAGTAATTTCAGGGGCCGCCGGGAGGTTGTCAGTAATATCAGGGACCTCCTGGAGGGTGTCAGTAACTTCAGGCACTCGGGAGGGTGTCAGTAATTTCAGGGGCCCCAGGGAGGGTGTCAGTAATTTCAGGCCCTCGGGAGGGTGTCAGTAATTTCAGGCCCTCGGGAGGGTGTCAGATATTTCAGGGGCCACGGGAGTATGTCCGTAATTTCAGCCCCCGGGTGGGTGTCGGTAATTTCAGGCCCCCAGGAGGATGTCAGTAATTTCAGGGGCCCCGGGAGGGTGTCAGTAATTTCAGGCCCCCAGGAGGGTGTCAGTAATTTCAGGGGCTCCAGGAGCGTGTCAGCAATTTCAGCGGCCCCCAGGAGGTGTCAGTAATTTCAGGGGCCGCCGGGAGGGTGTCAGTAATTTCAGGGGCCCCCAGGAGGGTGTCAGTAAATTCTGGCCCCCGGGGGGGTGTCAGTAATTTCAGGCCCCGGGAGGGTGTCACCTGATTCAGGAGCCCCGGGAGGGAGTCAGTAATTTCAGGGGCCCGGGAGGGTGTCAGTAATTTTAGGGCCCTGGGAGGATGTCGGTAATTTCAGGCCCCTGGGAGGGTGTCAGTAATTTCAGGGCCCCCGGGAGAGGTTCAGTAATTTCAGGGGCCCCGGGAGGGTGTCAGTAATTTCAGGACCCCCGGGAGGGTTTCAGTAATTTCAGGGGCCCCCAGGAGGGTGTCAGTAATTTCAGGGCCCCGGGAGGGTGTCAGTAATTTCAGGGGCCCTGGGAGGGTGTCAGTAATTACAGGCCCCCGGGAGGGTGTCAGTAATTTCAGGGGCCGCTGGAGGGTGTCAGTAATTTCAGGGGCCCCCGGGAGGGTGTCAGTAATTTCAGGAGCCCCGGGAGGGTGTCAGTAATTTCAGGGGCCCGGGAGGGTTTCAGTAATTTCAGGGGCCCCCGGGACGGTGTCAGTAATTTCAGAGGCCCCTGGGAGGGTGTCTGTAATTTCAGGGGCCCCCACGAGGGTATCAGTAATTTCAGGCCCCGGGAGGGTGTCTGTAATTTCAGGAGCCCCGGGAGGGTGTCAGTAATTTCAGGCCCCGGGTGTGTGTCAGTAAATGCAGGGGCCCTCGGGAGGGAGTCAGTAATTTCAGGGGCCCCGGGATGGTGTTAGTAATTTCAGGGGCCTCGGGAGGGTGTCAGTAATTTCAGGAGCCCCAGGAGGGTGTCAGTAATTTCAGGCCCTCGAGAGGGTGTCAGTAATTTCAGGGGCCTTGGGAGGGTGTCAGTAATTTCAGGAGGCCCGGGAGGATGTCAGTAATTTCAGGCCCTCGAGAGGGTGTCAGTAATTTCAGGGGCCTCGGAAGGGTGTCAGTAATTTCAGAAGCCCCGGGAGGGTGTCAGTAATTTCAGGCCCTCGAGGGGGTGTCAGTAATTTCAGGTGCCTTGGGAGGGTGTCATTTCAGTAATTTCAGGCCCTCTGAGGGTCAGTAATTTCAGGGGCCCCCGGGAGAGTGTCAGTAATTTCAGGGGCCCGGGAGGGTGTCAGTAATTTCAGGGGCCCGGGAGGGTGTCAGTAATTTCAGGGGCCCTCGAGGGGGTGTCAGTAATTTCAGGTGCCTTGGGAGGGTGTCATGTCAGTAATTTCAGGCCCTCTGAAGGTGTCAGTAATTTCAGGGGCCCCCGGGAGAGTGTCAGTAATTTCAGGGGCCCGGGAGGGTGTCAGAAATTTCAGGGGCCCGGGAGGGTGTCAGAAATTTCAGGGGCCCGGGAGGGTGTCAGTAATTTCAGGGGCCCTCGAGGGGGTGTCAGTAATTTCAGGTGCCTTGGGAGGGTGTCATGTCAGTAATTTCAGGCCCTCTGAAGGTGTCAGTAATTTCAGGGGCCCCCGGGAGAGTGTCAGTAATTTCAGGGGCCCGGGAGGGTGTCAGAAATTTCAGGGGCCCCCGGGAGGCTGTCAGTAATTTGCAGCCCTCTGGAGGGTGTCAGTAATTTCAGGGGCTCGGGAGGGTGTCAGCAATTTCAGGGGCCCTGGGAGGGTGTCAGTAATTTCAGGCCCTCTGGAGGGTGTCAGTCATTTCAGGAGCCCCGGGAGGGTGTCAGTAATTTCAGGGGCCCCGGGAGGGTGTCAGTAATTTCAGGGTCCCCGGAGGATGTCAGTAATTTCAGGGGCCTGCTGGAGGGTGTCAGTAATTTCAGGGCCCCCGGGAGGGTGTCAGTAATTTCATGTCCCCGGGAGGGTGTCAGTAATTTCAGGGTCCCCGGAGGATGTCAGTAATTTCAGGGGCCTCCTGGAGGGTGTCAGTAATTTCATGTCCCCGGGAGGGTGTCAGTAATTTCAGGGCCCTGGGAGGATGTCAGTAATTTCAGGGGCTCGGGAGAGAGTCAGTAATTTCAGGGGCACCCGGGAGGGTGTCAGTAATTTCAGGGACCCCGGGAGGGTGTCAGTAATTTCAGGCCCCCGGGAGAGTTTCAGTAATTTCACGCCCCCGGGAGAGTGTCAGTAATTTCAGGGGGCCCCGGGAGAGTGTCAGTAATTTCAGGTGCCCCTGGGAAGGTGTCAGTAATTTCAGGCCCCCGGGAGAGTGTCAGTAATTTCAGGCCCCCGGGACAGTATCAGTAATTTCAGGGGCCCTGGGAGGGTGTCAGTAATTTCAGGGGCCCCGGGAGGGTGTCAGAAATTTCAGGGGCCCCCGGGAAGGTGTCAGTAATTTCAGGGACCCCAGGAGGGTGTCAGTAATTTCAGGGGCCCCGGGAAGGTGTCAGTAATTTCAGGGACCGCAGGAGGGTGTCAGTAATTTCAGGCCCCCGGGAGAGTGTCAGTAATTTCAGGGGCCCCCGGGCGGGTCAGGAATTTCAGGGACCCCGGGAGGGTGTCAGTAATTTCAGTGGCCCCCGGGAGGGTCAGGAATTTCAGGGACCCTAGCAGAGTGTCAGTAATTTCAGGGGCACCCGGGAGAGTGTCAGAAATTTCAGGGGCCCCCGTGAAGGTGTCAGTAATTTCAGGCCCCTGGGAGAGTGTCAGTAATTTCAGGGGCCCCCGGGAGGGTGTCAGTAATTTCAGGCCCCCGGGAGGGTGTCAGTAATTTCAGGCCCCCGGGAGAGTTTCAGTAATTTCACACCCCCGGGAGAGTGTCAGTAATTTCAGGGGCCCCCGGGAGAGTGTCAGTAATTTCAGGTGCCCCTTGGGAAGGTGTCAGTAATTTCAGGCCCCCGGGAGAGTGTCAGTAATTTCAGGCCCCCGGGACAGTATCAGTAATTTCAGGGGCCCTGGGAGGGTGTCAGTAATTTCAGGCCCCCGGGACTGTCAGTAATTTCAGGGGCCCTGGGAGGGTGTCAGTAATTTCAGGCCCCCGGGACTGTCAGTAATTTCAGGGGCCCCGGGTGGGTGTTAGAAATTTCAAGGGGCCCCCGGGAGGGTGTCAGTAATTTCAGGGGCCCTGGGTGGGTGTTAGAAATTTCAGGCCCCCGGGAGAGTGTCAGTAATTTCAGGGGCCCCGGGAGGGTGTCAGTAACTTCAGGGACCCCGGGAGGGTGTCAGTAATTTCAGGCCCCCGGGAAGGTGTCAGTAATTTCAGGGGCACCCGGGTGGGTGTCAGTTATTTCAGGGGCCCCCGGGAGAGTGTCAGTAATTTCAGGCCCCCGGGAGAGTGTCAGTAATTTCAGGGGCCCCCGGGAGGGTGTCATTAATTTCAGGCGCCCCCGGGAGGGTGTCACTAATTTCAGGAGCTCCCGGGAGGGTGTCAGTAATTTCATGCCCCCGGGAGAGTGTCAGTAATTTCAGGTGCCCCTGGGAAGGTGTCAGTAATTTCAGGCCCCCGGGAGAGTGTCAGTAATTTCAGGTGCCCCTGGGAGGGTGTCAGTAATTTCAGGCCCCCGGGACAGTATCAGTAATTTCAGGTGCCCCTGGGAGGGTGTCAGTAATTTCAGGCCCCCGGGAGAGTGTCAGTAATTTCAGGGGCCCCGGGAGGGTGTCAGTAATTTCAGGGCCCCCGGGAGGTTGTCAGAAATTTCAGGGGCCCCCGGGAAGGTGTCAGTAATTTCAGGCCCCCGGGACAGTATCAGTAATTTCAGGGGCCCTGGGAGGGTGTCAGTAATTTCAGGCCCCCGGGACTATCAGTAATTTCAGGGGCCCCGGGTGGGTGTTAGAAATTTCAGGGGCCCCCGGGAAGGTGTCAGTAATTTCAGGGACCCCAGGAGGGTGTCAGTAATTTCAGGCCCCCGGGACAGTATCAGTAATTTCAGGGGCCCTGGGAGGGTGTCAGTAATTTCAGGCCCCCGGGACTGTCAGCAATTTCAGGGGCCCTGGGAGGGTGTCAGTAATTTCAGGCCCCCGGGACTGTCAGTAATTTCAGGGGCCCCGGGTGGGTGTTAGAAATTTCAAGGGGCCCCCGGGAGGGTGTCAGTAATTTCAGGGGCCCTGGGTGGGTGTTAGAAATTTCAGGCCCCCGGGAGAGTGTCAGTAATTTCAGGGGCCCCGGGAGGGTGTCAGTAACTTCAGGGACCCCGGGAGGGTGTCAGTAATTTCAGGCCCCCGGGAAGGTGTCAGTAATTTCAGGGGCACCCGGGTGGGTGTCAGTTATTTCAGGGGCCCCCGGGAGAGTGTCAGTAATTTCAGGCCCCCGGGAGAGTGTCAGTAATTTCAGGGGCCCCCGGGAGGGTGTCATTAATTTCAGGCGCCCCCGGGAGGGTGTCACTAATTTCAGGAGCTCCCGGGAGGGTGTCAGTAATTTCAGGTGCCCCCGGGAAGGTGTCAGTAATTTCAGGCCCCCGGGAGGGTGTCAGTAATTTCAGGTGCCCCTGGGAGGGTGTCAGTAATTTCAGGCCCCCGGGACAGTATCAGTAATTTCAGGTGCCCCTGGGAGGGTGTCAGTAATTTCAGGCCCCCGGGACAGTATCAGTAATTTCAGGGGCCCCGGGAGGGTCTTAGAAATTTCAAGGGCCCCCGGGAAGGTGTCAGTAATTTCAGGGACCCCAGGAGGGAGTCAGTAATTTCAGGCCCCCGGGAGAGTGTCAGTAATTTCAGGGGCCCCGGGAGGGTATCAGTAATTTCAGGGACCCCGGGAGGGTGTCAGTAATTTCAGGCCCCCGGGAGGGTGTCAGTAATTTCAGGGGCACCCGGGTGGGTGTCAGTTATTTCAGGGGCCCCCGGGAGAGTGTCAGTAATTTCAGGGACCCTGGCAGAGTGTCAGTAATTTCAGGGGACCCCGGGAGGGTGTCAGAAATTTCAGGGGCCCCCGGGAAGGTGTCAGTAATTTCAGGCCCCTGGGAGAGTGTCAGTAATTTCAGGGGCCCCCGGGAGGGTGTCAGAAATTTCACACCCTCGGGAGAGTGTCAGTAATTTCAGGCCCCCGGGAGAGTGTCAGTAATTTCAGGGCCCCCGGGAGGTTGTCAGAAATTTCAGGCCCCCAGGAGGATGTCAGTAATTTCAGGCCCCCGGGAGAGTATCAGTAATTTCAGGTGCCCCCGGGAGGGTGTCAGTAATTTCAGGTGCCCCTGGGAAGGTGTCAGTAATTTCAGGCCGCCGGGAGAGTGTCAGTAATTTCAGGGCCCCCGGGAGGTTGTCAGAAATTTCAGGGGCCCCCGGGAAGGTGTCAGTAATTTCAGGCCCCCGGGACAGTATCAGTAATTTCAGGGGCCCTGGGAGGGTGTCAGTAATTTCAGGGGCCCCGGGTGGGTGTTAGTAATTTCAGGGACCCCAGGAGGGTGTCAGTAATTTCAGGCCCCCGGGAGAGTGTCAGTAATTTCAGGGGCCCCGGGAGGGTGTCAGTAATTTCAGGGACCCCGGGAGGGTGTCAGTAATTTCAGGGGCCCCCGGGAAGGTGTCAGTAATTTCAGGGGCCCTGGGAGGGTGTCAGTAATTTCAGGGGCCCCCGGGAGGGTGTCAGAAATTTCAGGGGCCCCCGGGAGGGTGTCAGAAATTTCAGGCGCCCCCGGGAAGGTGTCAGTAATTTCAGGGCCCCGGGAGAGAGTCAGTAATTTCAGGGGCCCCAGGGAGAGTGTCAGTAATTTCAGGGCCCCCGGGAGGGTGTCAGAAATTTCAGGGGCCCCCGGGAATGTGTCAGTAATATCAGGGACCCCGGGAGTGTGTCCCTAATTTCTAGGGCTCCCGGGAGGGTGTCAGTAATTTCAGGCCCCCGGGAGAGTGTCAGTAATTTCAGGGGCCCCCGGGAAGGTGTCAGTAATTTCACAGGCCCTGGGAGGGTGTCAGAAATTTCAGGGGCCCCCGGGAATGTGTCAGTAATATCAGGGACCCCGGGAGTGTGTCCCTAATTTCTAGGGCTCCCGGGAGGGTGTCAGTAATTTCAGGCCCCCGGGAGAGTGTCAGTAATTTCACAGGCCCTGGGAGGGTGTCAGTAATTTCAGGGGCCCCGGGAGGGTGTCAGTTATTTCAGGGGACCCCGGGAAGGTGTCAGTAATTTCACAGGCCCTGGGAGGGTGTCAGTAATTTCAGGGGCCCCGGGAGGGTGTCAGTTATTTCAGGGGACCCCGGGAGGGTGTAGTAATTTCTTTGGACCCGGGTGGGTGTCAGTTATTTCAGGGGCACCCGGGAGGGTGTCAGTAATTTCAGGCCCCCGGGAGAGTGTCAGTAATTTCAGGGGACCCCGGGAGGGTGTCAGTAATTTCAGGCCCCCGGGAGAGTGTCAGTAATTTCAGGGGCCCCCGGGACTGTCAGTAATTTCAGGGGCCCCGGGTGGGTGTTAGAAATTTCAAGGGGCCCCCGGGAGGGTGTCAGTAATTTCAGGGGCCCTGGGTGGGTGTTAGAAATTTCAGGCCCCCGGGAGAGTGTCAGTAATTTCAGGGGCCCCGGGAGGGTGTCAGTAACTTCAGGGACCCCGGGAGGGTGTCAGTAATTTCAGGCCCCCGGGAAGGTGTCAGTAATTTCAGGGGCACCCGGGTGGGTGTCAGTTATTTCAGGGGCCCCCGGGAGAGTGTCAGTAATTTCAGGCCCCCGGGAGAGTGTCAGTAATTTCAGGGGCCCCCGGGAGGGTGTCATTAATTTCAGGCGCCCCCGGGAGGGTGTCACTAATTTCAGGAGCTCCCGGGAGGGTGTCAGTAATTTCATGCCCCCGGGAGAGTGTCAGTAATTTCAGGTGCCCCTGGGAAGGTGTCAGTAATTTCAGGCCCCCGGGACAGTATCAGTAATTTCAGGTGCCCCTGGGAGGGTGTCAGTAATTTCAGGCCCCCGGGAGAGTGTCAGTAATTTCAGGGGCCCCGGGAGGGTGTCAGTAATTTCAGGGCCCCCGGGAGGTTGTCAGAAATTTCAGGGGCCCCCGGGAAGGTGTCAGTAATTTCAGGCCCCCGGGACAGTATCAGTAATTTCAGGGGCCCTGGGAGGGTGTCAGTAATTTCAGGCCCCCGGGACTGTCAGTAATTTCAGGGGCCCTGGGAGGGTGTCAGTAATTTCAGGCCCCCGGGACTGTCAGTAATTTCAGGCCCCCGGGAGGGTGTCAGTAATTTCAGGGGCCCCGGGTGGGTGTTAGAAATTTCAGGGGCCCCCGGGAAGGTGTCAGTAATTTCAGGGACCCCAGGAGGGTGTCAGTAATTTCAGGCCCCCGGGACAGTATCAGTAATTTCAGGGGCCCTGGGAGGGTGTCAGTAATTTCAGGCCCCCGGGACTGTCAGTAATTTCAGGGGCCCTGGGAGGGTGTCAGTAATTTCAGGCCCCCGGGACTGTCAGTAATTTCAGGGGCCCCGGGTGGGTGTTAGAAATTTCAAGGGGCCCCCGGGAGGGTGTCAGTAATTTCAGGGGCCCTGGGTGGGTGTTAGAAATTTCAGGCCCCCGGGAGAGTGTCAGTAATTTCAGGGGCCCCGGGAGGGTGTCAGTAACTTCAGGGACCCCGGGAGGGTGTCAGTAATTTCAGGCCCCCGGGAAGGTGTTAGTAATTTCAGGGGCACCCGGGTGGGTGTCAGTTATTTCAGGGGCCCCCGGGAGAGTGTCAGTAATTTCAGGCCCCCGGGAGAGTGTCAGTAATTTCAGGGGCCCCCGGGAGGGTGTCATTAATTTCAGGCGCCCCCGGGAGGGTGTCACTAATTTCAGGAGCTCCCGGGAGGGTGTCAGTAATTTCAGGTGCCCCCGGGAAGGTGTCAGTAATTTCAGGCCCCCGGGAGAGTGTCAGTAATTTCAGGTGCCCCTGGGAGGGTGTCAGTAATTTCAGGCCCCCGGGACAGTATCAGTAATTTCAGGTGCCCCTGGGAGGGTGTCAGTAATTTCAGGCCCCCGGGACAGTATCAGTAATTTCAGGGGCCCCGGGAGGGTCTTAGAAATTTCAAGGGCCCCCGGGAAGGTGTCAGTAATTTCAGGGACCCCAGGAGGGTGTCAGTAATTTCAGGCCCCCGGGAGAGTGTCAGTAATTTCAGGGGCCCCGGGAGGGTATCAGTAATTTCAGGGACCCCGGGAGGGTGTCAGTAATTTCAGGCCCCCGGGAGGGTGTCAGTAATTTCAGGGGCACCCGGGTGGGTGTCAGTTATTTCAGGGGCCCCCGGGAGAGTGTCAGTAATTTCAGGGACCCTGGCAGAGTGTCAGTAATTTCAGGGGACCCCGGGAGGGTGTCAGAAATTTCAGGGGCCCCCGGGAAGGTGTCAGTAATTTCAGGCCCCTGGGAGAGTGTCAGTAATTTCAGGGGCCCCCGGGAGGGTGTCAGAAATTTCACACCCTCGGGAGAGTGTCAGTAATTTCAGGCCCCCGGGAGAGTGTCAGTAATTTCAGGGCCCCCGGGAGGTTGTCAGAAATTTCAGGCCCCCAGGAGGATGTCAGTAATTTCAGGCCCCCGGGAGAGTATCAGTAATTTCAGGTGCCCCCGGGAGGGTGTCAGTAATTTCAGGTGCCCCTGGGAAGGTGTCAGTAATTTCAGGCCGCCGGGAGAGTGTCAGTAATTTCAGGGCCCCCGGGAGGTTGTCAGAAATTTCAGGGGCCCCCGGGAAGGTGTCAGTAATTTCAGGCCCCCGGGACAGTATCAGTAATTTCAGGGGCCCTGGGAGGGTGTCAGTAATTTCAGGGGCCCCGGGTGGGTGTTAGTAATTTCAGGGACCCCAGGAGGGTGTCAGTAATTTCAGGCCCCCGGGAGAGTGTCAGTAATTTCAGGGGCCCCGGGAGGGTGTCAGTAATTTCAGGGACCCCGGGAGGGTGTCAGTAATTTCAGGGGCCCCCGGGAAGGTGTCAGTAATTTCAGGGGCCCTGGGAGGGTGTCAGTAATTTCAGGGGCCCCCGGGAGGGTGTCAGAAATTTCAGGGGCCCCCGGGAGGGTGTCAGAAATTTCAGGCGCCCCCGGGAAGGTGTCAGTAATTTCAGGGCCCCGGGAGAGAGTCAGTAATTTCAGGGGCCCCAGGGAGAGTGTCAGTAATTTCAGGGCCCCCGGGAGGGTGTCAGAAATTTCAGGGGCCCCCGGGAATGTGTCAGTAATATCAGGGACCCCGGGGGTGTGTCCCTAATTTCTAGGGCTCCCGGGAGGGTGTCAGTAATTTCAGGCCCCCGGGAGAGTGTCAGTAATTTCAGGGGCCCCCGGGAAGGTGTCAGTAATTTCACAGGCCCTGGGAGGGTGTCAGAAATTTCAGGGGCCCCCGGGAATGTGTCAGTAATATCAGGGACCCCGGGAGTGTGTCCCTAATTTCTAGGGCTCCCGGGAGGGTGTCAGTAATTTCAGGCCCCCGGGAGAGTGTCAGTAATTTCACAGGCCCTGGGAGGGTGTCAGTAATTTCAGGGGCCCCGGGAGGGTGTCAGTTATTTCAGGGGACCCCGGGAAGGTGTCAGTAATTTCACAGGCCCTGGGAGGGTGTCAGTAATTTCAGGGGCCCCGGGAGGGTGTCAGTTATTTCAGGGGACCCCGGGAGGGTGTAGTAATTTCTTTGGACCCGGGTGGGTGTCAGTTATTTCAGGGGCACCCGGGAGGGTGTCAGTAATTTCAGGCCCCCGGGAGAGTGTCAGTAATTTCAGGGGACCCCGGGAGGGTGTCAGTAATTTCAGGCCCCCGGGAGAGTGTCAGTAATTTCAGGGGCCCCCGGGAGGGTGTCAGTAATTTCAGGCCCGCGGGACAGTATCAGTAATTTCAGGGGCCCTGGGAGGGTGTCAGTAATTTCAGGGGCCCCGGGTGGGTCTTGGAAATTTCAGGGGCCCCCGGGAAGGTGTCAGTAATTTCAGGGACCCCAGGAGGGTGTCAGTAATTTCAGGCCCCCGGGAGAGTGTCAGTAATTTCAGGGGCCCCGGGAGGGTATCCGTAATTTCAGGGACCCCGGGAGGGTGTCAGTAATTTCAGGCCCCCGGGAGTGTGTCAGTAATTTCAGGGGCACCCGGGTGGGTGTCAGTTATTTCAGGGGCCCCCGGGAGGGTGTCACTAATTTCAGGAGCTCCCGGGAGGGTGTCAGTAATTTCAGGGCCCCCGGGACAGTATCAGTAATTTCATGCCCCCGGGAGAGTGTCAGAAATTTCAGGGGCTCCCGGGAGAGTGTCAGGAATTTCAGGGGCCCCTGGGAGGGTGTCACTAATTTCAGGGGCTCCCGGGAGGGTGTCAGTAATTCCAGGCCCCCGGGAGGGTGTCAGTAATTTCAGGGGCCCCCGGGAAGGTGTCAGTAATTTCATGGGCCCCCGGGAGAGTGTCAGTAATTTCAGGTGCCCCTGGGAAGGTGTCAGTAATTTCAGGCCCCCGTGAGAGTGTCAGTAATTTCAGGCCCCCGGGACAGTATCAGTAATTTCAGGGGCCCTGGGAGGGTGTCAGTAATTTCAGGCCCCCGGGAGGGTGTCAGTCATTTCAGGCCCCCGGGACAGTATCAGTAATTTCAGGGGCCCTGGGAGGGTGTCAGTAATTTCAGGGGCCCCGGGAGGGTGTCAGAAATTTCAGGGGCCCCCAGAAAGGTGTCAGTAATTTCAGGGACCCCAGGAGGGTGTCAGTAATTTCAGGCCCCCGGGAGAGTGTCAGTACTTTCAGGGGCCCCCGGGCTGTGTCAGTAATTTCAGGGGCCCCCGGGAGGGTAAGGAATTTCAGGGACCCCGGGAGAGTGTCAGTAATTTCAGGGGCACCCGGGTGGGTGTCAGTCATTTCAGGGACCCCGGGAGAGTGTCAGTAATTTCAGGGGCACCCGGGAGGGTGTCAGTAATTTCAGGCCCTCGGGACGGTGTCAGTAATTTCAGGCCCCCGGGAGGGTGTCAGTAATTTCAGGCCCCTGGGAGAGTGTCAGTAATTTCAGGGGCCCCCGGGAGGGTGTCAGTAATTTCAGGCCCTCGGGAGGGTGTCAGCAATTTCAGGCCCCCGGGAGGGTGTCAGTAATTTCAGGCCCCTGGGAGAGTGTCAGTAATTTCAGGGGCCCCCGGGAGGGTGTCAGTAATTTCAGGCCCTCGGGAGGGTGTCAGTAATTTCAGGCCCCCGGGAGGGTGTCAGTAATTTCAGGCCCCCGGGACAGTATCATTAATTTCAGGGGCCCTGGGAGGGTGTCAGTAATTTCTGGGGCCCCGGGAGTGTGTCAGAAATTTCAGGGGCCCCCGGGCTGTGTCAGTAATTTCAGGGGCACCCGGGAGGGTGTCAGTAATTTCAGGGACCCTTGGAGGGTGTCAATAATTTCAGGGGCTCGGGAGAGTGTCAGTAATTTCAGGGGCACCCGGGAGGGTGTCAGTAATTTCAGGGGCCCTCGGGAGGGTGTCAGTAATTTCAGGCCCCCGGGAGAGTTTCAGTAATTTCACGCCCCCGGGAGGGTGTCAGTAATTTCAGGGGCCCCCGGGAGAGTGTCAGTAATTTCAGGTGCCCCTGGGAAGGTGTCAGTAATTTCAGGCCCCCGGGAGAGTGTCAGTAATTTCAGGCCCCCGGGACAGTATCAGTAATTTCAGGGGCCCTGGGAGGTTGTCAGTAATTTCAGGGGCCCCGGGAGGGTGTCAGAAATTTCAGGGGCCCCCGGGAAGGTGTCAGTAATTTCAGGGACCCCAGGAGGGTGTCAGTAATTTCAGGCCCCCGGGAGAGTGTCAGTAATTTCAGGGGCCCCCGGGCGGGTCAGGAATTTCAGGGACCCCGGGAGGGTGTCAGTAATTTCAGTGGCCCCCGGGAGGGTCAGGAATTTCTGGGACCCTAGCAGAGTGTCATTAATTTCAGGGGCACCCGGGAGAGTGTCAGAAATTTCAGGGGCCCCCGGGAAGGTGTCAGTAATTTCAGGCCCCTGGGAGAGTGTCAGTAATTTCAGGGGCCCCCGGGAGGGTGTCAGTAATTTCAGGCCCCCGGGTGGGTGTCAGTAATTTCAGGCCCCCGGGAGAGTTTCAGTAATTTCACGCCCCCGGGAGAGTGTCAGTAATTTCAGGGGCCCCCGGGAGAGTGTCAGTAATTTCAGGTGCCCCTGGGAAGGTGTCAGTAATTTCAGGCCCCCGGGAGAGAGTCAGTAATTTCAGGCCCCCGGGACAGTATCAGTAATTTCAGGGGCCCTGGGAGGGTGTCAGTAATTTCAGGGGCCCCGGGAGGGTGTCAGAAATTTCAGGGGCCCCCGGGAAGGTGTCAGTAATTTCAGGGACCCCAGGAGGGTGTCAGTAATTTCAGGGGCCCCGGGAAGGTGTCAGTAATTTCAGGGACCCCAGGAGGGTGTCAGTAATTTCAGGCCCCCGGGAGAGTGTCAGTAATTTCAGGGACCCCGGGAGGGTGTCAGTAATTTCAGGCCCCCGGGAGGGTCAGGAATTTCAGGGACCCCGGGAGGGTGTCAGTAATTTCAGGCGCCCGGGAGGGTGTCAGTCATTTCAGGCCCCCGGGACAGGATCAGTAATTTCAGGGGCCCTGGGAGGGTGTCAGTAATTTCAGGGGCCCCGGGAAGGTGTCAGAAATTTCAGGGGCCCCCAGGAAGGTGTCAGTAATTTCAGGGACCCCAGGAGGGTGTCAGTAATTTCAGGCCCCCGGGAGAGTGTCAGTAATTTCAGGGGCCCCCGGGAGTGTCAGTAATTTCAGGGGCCCCCGGGAGGGTAAGGAATTTCAGGGACCCCGGGAGAGTGTCAGTAATTTCAGGGGCACCCGGGTGGGTGTCAGTCATTTCAGGGACCCCGGGAGAGTGTCAGTAATTTCAGGGGCACCCGGGAGGGTGTCAGTAATTTCAGGCCCCTGGGAGAGTGTCAGTAATTTCAGGGGCACCCGGGTGGGTGTCAGTTATTTCAGGTGCCCCCGGGAGGGTGTCAGTAATTTCAGGCCCCTGGGAGAGTGTCAGTAATTTCAGGGGCCCCCGGGAAGTTGTCAGTAATTTCAGGCACCCAGGAGGGTGTCAGTAATTTCAGGCCCCCAGGAGGGTGTCAGTAATTTCACGCCCCCGGGAGAGTGTCAGTAATTTCAGGTGCCCCTGGGAAGGTGTCAGTAATTTCAGGCCCCCGGGACAGTATCAGTAATTTCAGGGGCCCCGGGAGGGTCTTAGAAATTTCAAGGGCCCCCGGGAAGGTGTCAGTAATTTCAGGGACCCCAGGAGGGTGTCAGTAATTTCAGGCCCCCGGGAGAGTGTCAGTAATTTCAGGGGCCCCGGGAGGGTATCAGTAATTTCAGGGACCCCGGGAGGGTGTCAGTAATTTCAGGCCCCCGGGAGGGTGTCAGTAATTTCAGGGGCACCCGGGTGGGTGTCAGTTATTTCAGGGGCCCCCGGGAGAGTGTCAGTAATTTCAGGGACCCTGGCAGAGTGTCAGTAATTTCAGGGGACCCCGGGAGGGTGTCAGAAATTTCAGGGGCCCCCGGGAAGGTGTCAGTAATTTCAGGCCCCTGGGAGAGTGTCAGTAATTTCAGGGGCCCCCGGGAGGGTGTCAGAAATTTCACACCCTCGGGAGAGTGTCAGTAATTTCAGGCCCCCGGGAGAGTGTCAGTAATTTCAGGGCCCCCGGGAGGTTGTCAGAAATTTCAGGCCCCCAGGAGGATGTCAGTAATTTCAGGCCCCCGGGAGAGTATCAGTAATTTCAGGTGCCCCCGGGAGGGTGTCAGTAATTTCAGGTGCCCCTGGGAAGGTGTCAGTAATTTCAGGCCGCCGGGAGAGTGTCAGTAATTTCAGGGCCCCCGGGAGGTTG
Source organism: Heterodontus francisci (assembly GCF_036365525.1). Taxonomy (NCBI): domain Eukaryota; kingdom Metazoa; phylum Chordata; class Chondrichthyes; order Heterodontiformes; family Heterodontidae; genus Heterodontus; species Heterodontus francisci. Next base: position 5,144,993 of record NC_090375.1, on the reverse strand, counting down.
TCAGAAATTTCAGGGGCCCCCGGGAAGGTGTCAGTAATTTCAGGCCCCCGGGACAGTATCAGTAATTTCAGGGGCCCTGGGAGGGTGTCAGTAATTTCAGGGGCCCCGGGTGGGTGTTAGTAATTTCAGGGACCCCAGGAGGGTGTCAGTAATTTCAGGCCCCCGGGAGAGTGTCAGTAATTTCAGGGGCCCCGGGAGGGTGTCAGTAATTTCAGGGACCCCGGGAGGGTGTCAGTAATTTCAGGGGCCCCCGGGAAGGTGTCAGTAATTTCAGGGGCCCTGGGAGGGTGTCAGTAATTTCAGGGGCCCCCGGGAGGGTGTCAGAAATTTCAGGGGCCCCCGGGAGGGTGTCAGAAATTTCAGGCGCCCCCGGGAAGGTGTCAGTAATTTCAGGGCCCCGGGAGAGAGTCAGTAATTTCAGGGGCCCCAGGGAGAGTGTCAGTAATTTCAGGGCCCCCGGGAGGGTGTCAGAAATTTCAGGGGCCCCCGGGAATGTGTCAGTAATATCAGGGACCCCGGGAGTGTGTCCCTAATTTCTAGGGCTCCCGGGAGGGTGTCAGTAATTTCAGGCCCCCGGGAGAGTGTCAGTAATTTCAGGGGCCCCCGGGAAGGTGTCAGTAATTTCACAGGCCCTGGGAGGGTGTCAGAAATTTCAGGGGCCCCCGGGAATGTGTCAGTAATATCAGGGACCCCGGGAGTGTGTCCCTAATTTCTAGGGCTCCCGGGAGGGTGTCAGTAATTTCAGGCCCCCGGGAGAGTGTCAGTAATTTCACAGGCCCTGGGAGGGTGTCAGTAATTTCAGGGGCCCCGGGAGGGTGTCAGTTATTTCAGGGGACCCCGGGAAGGTGTCAGTAATTTCACAGGCCCTGGGAGGGTGTCAGTAATTTCAGGGGCCCCGGGAGGGTGTCAGTTATTTCAGGGGACCCCGGGAGGGTGTAGTAATTTCTTTGGACCCGGGTGGGTGTCAGTTATTTCAGGGGCACCCGGGAGGGTGTCAGTAATTTCAGGCCCCCGGGAGAGTGTCAGTAATTTCAGGGGACCCCGGGAGGGTGTCAGTAATTTCAGGCCCCCGGGAGAGTGTCAGTAATTTCAGGGGCCCCCGGGACTGTCAGTAATTTCAGGGGCCCCGGGTGGGTGTTAGAAATTTCAAGGGGCCCCCGGGAGGGTGTCAGTAATTTCAGGGGCCCTGGGTGGGTGTTAGAAATTTCAGGCCCCCGGGAGAGTGTCAGTAATTTCAGGGGCCCCGGGAGGGTGTCAGTAACTTCAGGGACCCCGGGAGGGTGTCAGTAATTTCAGGCCCCCGGGAAGGTGTCAGTAATTTCAGGGGCACCCGGGTGGGTGTCAGTTATTTCAGGGGCCCCCGGGAGAGTGTCAGTAATTTCAGGCCCCCGGGAGAGTGTCAGTAATTTCAGGGGCCCCCGGGAGGGTGTCATTAATTTCAGGCGCCCCCGGGAGGGTGTCACTAATTTCAGGAGCTCCCGGGAGGGTGTCAGTAATTTCATGCCCCCGGGAGAGTGTCAGTAATTTCAGGTGCCCCTGGGAAGGTGTCAGTAATTTCAGGCCCCCGGGACAGTATCAGTAATTTCAGGTGCCCCTGGGAGGGTGTCAGTAATTTCAGGCCCCCGGGAGAGTGTCAGTAATTTCAGGGGCCCCGGGAGGGTGTCAGTAATTTCAGGGCCCCCGGGAGGTTGTCAGAAATTTCAGGGGCCCCCGGGAAGGTGTCAGTAATTTCAGGCCCCCGGGACAGTATCAGTAATTTCAGGGGCCCTGGGAGGGTGTCAGTAATTTCAGGCCCCCGGGACTATCAGTAATTTCAGGGGCCCCGGGTGGGTGTTAGAAATTTCAGGGGCCCCCGGGAAGGTGTCAGTAATTTCAGGGACCCCAGGAGGGTGTCAGTAATTTCAGGCCCCCGGGACAGTATCAGTAATTTCAGGGGCCCTGGGAGGGTGTCAGTAATTTCAGGCCCCCGGGACTGTCAGTAATTTCAGGGGCCCTGGGAGGGTGTCAGTAATTTCAGGCCCCCGGGACTGTCAGTAATTTCAGGGGCCCCGGGTGGGTGTTAGAAATTTCAAGGGGCCCCCGGGAGGGTGTCAGTAATTTCAGGGGCCCTGGGTGGGTGTTAGAAATTTCAGGCCCCCGGGAGAGTGTCAGTAATTTCAGGGGCCCCGGGAGGGTGTCAGTAACTTCAGGGACCCCGGGAGGGTGTCAGTAATTTCAGGCCCCCGGGAAGGTGTCAGTAATTTCAGGGGCACCCGGGTGGGTGTCAGTTATTTCAGGGGCCCCCGGGAGAGTGTCAGTAATTTCAGGCCCCCGGGAGAGTGTCAGTAATTTCAGGGGCCCCCGGGAGGGTGTCATTAATTTCAGGCGCCCCCGGGAGGGTGTCACTAATTTCAGGAGCTCCCGGGAGGGTGTCAGTAATTTCAGGTGCCCCCGGGAAGGTGTCAGTAATTTCAGGCCCCCGGGAGAGTGTCAGTAATTTCAGGTGCCCCTGGGAGGGTGTCAGTAATTTCAGGCCCCCGGGACAGTATCAGTAATTTCAGGTGCCCCTGGGAGGGTGTCAGTAATTTCAGGCCCCCGGGACAGTATCAGTAATTTCAGGGGCCCCGGGAGGGTCTTAGAAATTTCAAGGGCCCCCGGGAAGGTGTCAGTAATTTCAGGGACCCCAGGAGGGTGTCAGTAATTTCAGGCCCCCGGGAGAGTGTCAGTAATTTCAGGGGCCCCGGGAGGGTATCAGTAATTTCAGGGACCCCGGGAGGGTGTCAGTAATTTCAGGCCCCCGGGAGGGTGTCAGTAATTTCAGGGGCACCCGGGTGGGTGTCAGTTATTTCAGGGGCCCCCGGGAGAGTGTCAGTAATTTCAGGGACCCTGGCAGAGTGTCAGTAATTTCAGGGGACCCCGGGAGGGTGACAGAAATTTCAGGGGCCCCCGGGAAGGTGTCAGTAATTTCAGGCCCCTGGGAGAGTGTCAGTAATTTCAGGGGCCCCCGGGAGGGTGTCAGAAATTTCACACCCTCGGGAGAGTGTCAGTAATTTCAGGCCCCCGGGAGAGTGTCAGTAATTTCAGGGCCCCCGGGAGGTTGTCAGAAATTTCAGGCCCCCAGGAGGATGTCAGTAATTTCAGGCCCCCGGGAGAGTATCAGTAATTTCAGGTGCCCCCGGGAGGGTGTCAGTAATTTCAGGTGCCCCTGGGAAGGTGTCAGTAATTTCAGGCCGCCGGGAGAGTGTCAGTAATTTCAGGGCCCCCGGGAGGTTGTCAGAAATTTCAGGGGCCCCCGGGAAGGTGTCAGTAATTTCAGGCCCCCGGGACAGTATCAGTAATTTCAGGGGCCCTGGGAGGGTGTCAGTAATTTCAGGGGCCCCGGGTGGGTGTTAGTAATTTCAGGGACCCCAGGAGGGTGTCAGTAATTTCAGGCCCCCGGGAGAGTGTCAGTAATTTCAGGGGCCCCGGGAGGGTGTCAGTAATTTCAGGGACCCCGGGAGGGTGTCAGTAATTTCAGGGGCCCCCGGGAAGGTGTCAGTAATTTCAGGGGCCCTGGGAGGGTGTCAGTAATTTCAGGGGCCCCCGGGAGGGTGTCAGAAATTTCAGGGGCCCCCGGGAGGGTGTCAGAAATTTCAGGCGCCCCCGGGAAGGTGTCAGTAATTTCAGGGCCCCGGGAGAGAGTCAGTAATTTCAGGGGCCCCAGGGAGAGTGTCAGTAATTTCAGGGCCCCCGGGAGGGTGTCAGAAATTTCAGGGGCCCCCGGGAATGTGTCAGTAATATCAGGGACCCCGGGAGTGTGTCCCTAATTTCTAGGGCTCCCGGGAGGGTGTCAGTAATTTCAGGCCCCCGGGAGAGTGTCAGTAATTTCAGGGGCCCCCGGGAAGGTGTCAGTAATTTCACAGGCCCTGGGAGGGTGTCAGAAATTTCAGGGGCCCCCGGGAATGTGTCAGTAATATCAGGGACCCCGGGAGTGTGTCCCTAATTTCTAGGGCTCCCGGGAGGGTGTCAGTAATTTCAGGCCCCCGGGAGAGTGTCAGTAATTTCACAGGCCCTGGGAGGGTGTCAGTAATTTCAGGGGCCCCGGGAGGGTGTCAGTTATTTCAGGGGACCCCGGGAAGGTGTCAGTAATTTCACAGGCCCTGGGAGGGTGTCAGTAATTTCAGGGGCCCCGGGAGGGTGTCAGTTATTTCAGGGGACCCCGGGAGGGTGTAGTAATTTCTTTGGACCCGGGTGGGTGTCAGTTATTTCAGGGGCACCCGGGAGGGTGTCAGTAATTTCAGGCCCCCGGGAGAGTGTCAGTAATTTCAGGGGACCCCGGGAGGGTGTCAGTAATTTCAGGCCCCCGGGAGAGTGTCAGTAATTTCAGGGGCCCCCGGGAGGGTGTCAGTAATTTCAGGCCCCCGGGAGAGTGTCAGTAATTTCACAGGCCCTGGGAGGGTGTCAGTAATTTCAGGGGCCCCGGGAGGGTGTCAGTTATTTCAGGGGACCCCGGGAAGGTGTCAGTAATTTCACAGGCCCTGGGAGGGTGTCAGTAATTTCAGGGGCCCCGGGAGGGTGTCAGTTATTTCAGGGGACCCCGGGAGGGTGTAGTAATTTCTTTGGACCCGGGTGGGTGTCAGTTATTTCAGGGGCACCCGGGAGGGTGTCAGTAATTTCAGGCCCCCGGGAGAGTGTCAGTAATTTCAGGTGCCCCTGGGAAGGTGTCAGTAATTTCAGGCCCCCGGGAGAGTGTCAGTAATTTCAGGCCCCCGGGACAGTATCAGTAATTTCAGGGGCCCTGGGAGGTTGTCAGTAATTTCAGGGGCCCCGGGAGGGTGTCAGAAATTTCAGGGGCCCCCGGGAAGGTGTCAGTAATTTCAGGGACCCCAGGAGGGTGTCAGTAATTTCAGGCCCCCGGGAGAGTGTCAGTAATTTCAGGGGCCCCCGGGCGGGTCAGGAATTTCAGGGACCCCGGGAGGGTGTCAGTAATTTCAGTGGCCCCCGGGAGGGTCAGGAATTTCTGGGACCCTAGCAGAGTGTCATTAATTTCAGGGGCACCCGGGAGAGTGTCAGAAATTTCAGGGGCCCCCGGGAAGGTGTCAGTAATTTCAGGCCCCTGGGAGAGTGTCAGTAATTTCAGGGGCCCCCGGGAGGGTGTCAGTAATTTCAGGCCCCCGGGTGGGTGTCAGTAATTTCAGGCCCCCGGGAGAGTTTCAGTAATTTCACGCCCCCGGGAGAGTGTCAGTAATTTCAGGGGCCCCCGGGAGAGTGTCAGTAATTTCAGGTGCCCCTGGGAAGGTGTCAGTAATTTCAGGCCCCCGGGAGAGAGTCAGTAATTTCAGGCCCCCGGGACAGTATCAGTAATTTCAGGGGCCCTGGGAGGGTGTCAGTAATTTCAGGGGCCCCGGGAGGGTGTCAGAAATTTCAGGGGCCCCCGGGAAGGTGTCAGTAATTTCAGGGACCCCAGGAGGGTGTCAGTAATTTCAGGGGCCCCGGGAAGGTGTCAGTAATTTCAGGGACCCCAGGAGGGTGTCAGTAATTTCAGGCCCCCGGGAGAGTGTCAGTAATTTCAGGGACCCCGGGAGGGTGTCAGTAATTTCAGGCCCCCGGGAGGGTCAGGAATTTCAGGGACCCCGGGAGGGTGTCAGTAATTTCAGGCGCCCGGGAGGGTGTCAGTCATTTCAGGCCCCCGGGACAGGATCAGTAATTTCAGGGGCCCTGGGAGGGTGTCAGTAATTTCAGGGGCCCCGGGAAGGTGTCAGAAATTTCAGGGGCCCCCAGGAAGGTGTCAGTAATTTCAGGGACCCCAGGAGGGTGTCAGTAATTTCAGGCCCCCGGGAGAGTGTCAGTAATTTCAGGGGCCCCCGGGAGTGTCAGTAATTTCAGGGGCCCCCGGGAGGGTAAGGAATTTCAGGGACCCCGGGAGAGTGTCAGTAATTTCAGGGGCACCCGGGTGGGTGTCAGTCATTTCAGGGACCCCGGGAGAGTGTCAGTAATTTCAGGGGCACCCGGGAGGGTGTCAGTAATTTCAGGCCCCTGGGAGAGTGTCAGTAATTTCAGGGGCACCCGGGTGGGTGTCAGTTATTTCAGGTGCCCCCGGGAGGGTGTCAGTAATTTCAGGCCCCTGGGAGAGTGTCAGTAATTTCAGGGGCCCCCGGGAAGTTGTCAGTAATTTCAGGCACCCAGGAGGGTGTCAGTAATTTCAGGCCCCCAGGAGGGTGTCAGTAATTTCACGCCCCCGGGAGAGTGTCAGTAATTTCAGGTGCCCCTGGGAAGGTGTCAGTAATTTCAGGCCCCCGGGACAGTATCAGTAATTTCAGGGGCCCCGGGAGGGTCTTAGAAATTTCAAGGGCCCCCGGGAAGGTGTCAGTAATTTCAGGGACCCCAGGAGGGTGTCAGTAATTTCAGGCCCCCGGGAGAGTGTCAGTAATTTCAGGGGCCCCGGGAGGGTATCAGTAATTTCAGGGACCCCGGGAGGGTGTCAGTAATTTCAGGCCCCCGGGAGGGTGTCAGTAATTTCAGGGGCACCCGGGTGGGTGTCAGTTATTTCAGGGGCCCCCGGGAGAGTGTCAGTAATTTCAGGGACCCTGGCAGAGTGTCAGTAATTTCAGGGGACCCCGGGAGGGTGTCAGAAATTTCAGGGGCCCCCGGGAAGGTGTCAGTAATTTCAGGCCCCTGGGAGAGTGTCAGTAATTTCAGGGGCCCCCGGGAGGGTGTCAGAAATTTCACACCCTCGGGAGAGTGTCAGTAATTTCAGGCCCCCGGGAGAGTGTCAGTAATTTCAGGGCCCCCGGGAGGTTGTCAGAAATTTCAGGCCCCCAGGAGGATGTCAGTAATTTCAGGCCCCCGGGAGAGTATCAGTAATTTCAGGTGCCCCCGGGAGGGTGTCAGTAATTTCAGGTGCCCCTGGGAAGGTGTCAGTAATTTCAGGCCGCCGGGAGAGTGTCAGTAATTTCAGGGCCCCCGGGAGGTTGTCAGAAATTTCAGGGGCCCCCGGGAAGGTGTCAGTAATTTCAGGCCCCCGGGACAGTATCAGTAATTTCAGGGGCCCTGGGAGGGTGTCAGTAATTTCAGGGGCCCCGGGTGGGTGTTAGTAATTTCAGGGACCCCAGGAGGGTGTCAGTAATTTCAGGCCCCCGGGAGAGTGTCAGTAATTTCAGGGGCCCCGGGAGGGTGTCAGTAATTTCAGGGACCCCGGGAGGGTGTCAGTAATTTCAGGGGCCCCCGGGAAGGTGTCAGTAATTTCAGGGGCCCTGGGAGGGTGTCAGTAATTTCAGGGGCCCCCGGGAGGGTGTCAGAAATTTCAGGGGCCCCCGGGAGGGTGTCAGAAATTTCAGGCGCCCCCGGGAAGGTGTCAGTAATTTCAGGGCCCCGGGAGAGAGTCAGTAATTTCAGGGGCCCCAGGGAGAGTGTCAGTAATTTCAGGGCCCCCGGGAGGGTGTCAGAAATTTCAGGGGCCCCCGGGAATGTGTCAGTAATATCAGGGACCCCGGGAGTGTGTCCCTAATTTCTAGGGCTCCCGGGAGGGTGTCAGTAATTTCAGGCCCCCGGGAGAGTGTCAGTAATTTCAGGGGCCCCCGGGAAGGTGTCAGTAATTTCACAGGCCCTGGGAGGGTGTCAGAAATTTCAGGGGCCCCCGGGAATGTGTCAGTAATATCAGGGACCCCGGGAGTGTGTCCCTAATTTCTAGGGCTCCCGGGAGGGTGTCAGTAATTTCAGGCCCCCGGGAGAGTGTCAGTAATTTCACAGGCCCTGGGAGGGTGTCAGTAATTTCAGGGGCCCCGGGAGGGTGTCAGTTATTTCAGGGGACCCCGGGAAGGTGTCAGTAATTTCACAGGCCCTGGGAGGGTGTCAGTAATTTCAGGGGCCCCGGGAGGGTGTCAGTTATTTCAGGGGACCCCGGGAGGGTGTAGTAATTTCTTTGGACCCGGGTGGGTGTCAGTTATTTCAGGGGCACCCGGGAGGGTGTCAGTAATTTCAGGCCCCCGGGAGAGTGTCAGTAATTTCAGGGGACCCCGGGAGGGTGTCAGTAATTTCAGGCCCCCGGGAGAGTGTCAGTAATTTCAGGGGCCCCCGGGACTGTCAGTAATTTCAGGGGCCCCGGGTGGGTGTTAGAAATTTCAAGGGGCCCCCGGGAGGGTGTCAGTAATTTCAGGGGCCCTGGGTGGGTGTTAGAAATTTCAGGCCCCCGGGAGAGTGTCAGTAATTTCAGGGGCCCCGGGAGGGTGTCAGTAACTTCAGGGACCCCGGGAGGGTGTCAGTAATTTCAGGCCCCCGGGAAGGTGTCAGTAATTTCAGGGGCACCCGGGTGGGTGTCAGTTATTTCAGGGGCCCCCGGGAGAGTGTCAGTAATTTCAGGCCCCCGGGAGAGTGTCAGTAATTTCAGGGGCCCCCGGGAGGGTGTCATTAATTTCAGGCGCCCCCGGGAGGGTGTCACTAATTTCAGGAGCTCCCGGGAGGGTGTCAGTAATTTCATGCCCCCGGGAGAGTGTCAGTAATTTCAGGTGCCCCTGGGAAGGTGTCAGTAATTTCAGGCCCCCGGGACAGTATCAGTAATTTCAGGTGCCCCTGGGAGGGTGTCAGTAATTTCAGGCCCCCGGGAGAGTGTCAGTAATTTCAGGGGCCCCGGGAGGGTGTCAGTAATTTCAGGGCCCCCGGGAGGTTGTCAGAAATTTCAGGGGCCCCCGGGAAGGTGTCAGTAATTTCAGGCCCCCGGGACAGTATCAGTAATTTCAGGGGCCCTGGGAGGGTGTCAGTAATTTCAGGCCCCCGGGACTATCAGTAATTTCAGGGGCCCCGGGTGGGTGTTAGAAATTTCAGGGGCCCCCGGGAAGGTGTCAGTAATTTCAGGGACCCCAGGAGGGTGTCAGTAATTTCAGGCCCCCGGGACAGTATCAGTAATTTCAGGGGCCCTGGGAGGGTGTCAGTAATTTCAGGCCCCCGGGACTGTCAGTAATTTCAGGGGCCCTGGGAGGGTGTCAGTAATTTCAGGCCCCCGGGACTGTCAGTAATTTCAGGGGCCCCGGGTGGGTGTTAGAAATTTCAAGGGGCCCCCGGGAGGGTGTCAGTAATTTCAGGGGCCCTGGGTGGGTGTTAGAAATTTCAGGCCCCCGGGAGAGTGTCAGTAATTTCAGGGGCCCCGGGAGGGTGTCAGTAACTTCAGGGACCCCGGGAGGGTGTCAGTAATTTCAGGCCCCCGGGAAGGTGTCAGTAATTTCAGGGGCACCCGGGTGGGTGTCAGTTATTTCAGGGGCCCCCGGGAGAGTGTCAGTAATTTCAGGCCCCCGGGAGAGTGTCAGTAATTTCAGGGGCCCCCGGGAGGGTGTCATTAATTTCAGGCGCCCCCGGGAGGGTGTCACTAATTTCAGGAGCTCCCGGGAGGGTGTCAGTAATTTCAGGTGCCCCCGGGAAGGTGTCAGTAATTTCAGGCCCCCGGGAGAGTGTCAGTAATTTCAGGTGCCCCTGGGAGGGTGTCAGTAATTTCAGGCCCCCGGGACAGTATCAGTAATTTCAGGTGCCCCTGGGAGGGTGTCAGTAATTTCAGGCCCCCGGGACAGTATCAGTAATTTCAGGGGCCCCGGGAGGGTCTTAGAAATTTCAAGGGCCCCCGGGAAGGTGTCAGTAATTTCAGGGACCCCAGGAGGGTGTCAGTAATTTCAGGCCCCCGGGAGAGTGTCAGTAATTTCAGGGGCCCCGGGAGGGTATCAGTAATTTCAGGGACCCCGGGAGGGTGTCAGTAATTTCAGGCCCCCGGGAGGGTGTCAGTAATTTCAGGGGCACCCGGGTGGGTGTCAGTTATTTCAGGGGCCCCCGGGAGAGTGTCAGTAATTTCAGGGACCCTGGCAGAGTGTCAGTAATTTCAGGGGACCCCGGGAGGGTGACAGAAATTTCAGGGGCCCCCGGGAAGGTGTCAGTAATTTCAGGCCCCTGGGAGAGTGTCAGTAATTTCAGGGGCCCCCGGGAGGGTGTCAGAAATTTCACACCCTCGGGAGAGTGTCAGTAATTTCAGGCCCCCGGGAGAGTGTCAGTAATTTCAGGGCCCCCGGGAGGTTGTCAGAAATTTCAGGCCCCCAGGAGGATGTCAGTAATTTCAGGCCCCCGGGAGAGTATCAGTAATTTCAGGTGCCCCCGGGAGGGTGTCAGTAATTTCAGGTGCCCCTGGGAAGGTGTCAGTAATTTCAGGCCGCCGGGAGAGTGTCAGTAATTTCAGGGCCCCCGGGAGGTTGTCAGAAATTTCAGGGGCCCCCGGGAAGGTGTCAGTAATTTCAGGCCCCCGGGACAGTATCAGTAATTTCAGGGGCCCTGGGAGGGTGTCAGTAATTTCAGGGGCCCCGGGTGGGTGTTAGTAATTTCAGGGACCCCAGGAGGGTGTCAGTAATTTCAGGCCCCCGGGAGAGTGTCAGTAATTTCAGGGGCCCCGGGAGGGTGTCAGTAATTTCAGGGACCCCGGGAGGGTGTCAGTAATTTCAGGGGCCCCCGGGAAGGTGTCAGTAATTTCAGGGGCCCTGGGAGGGTGTCAGTAATTTCAGGGGCCCCCGGGAGGGTGTCAGAAATTTCAGGGGCCCCCGGGAGGGTGTCAGAAATTTCAGGCGCCCCCGGGAAGGTGTCAGTAATTTCAGGGCCCCGGGAGAGAGTCAGTAATTTCAGGGGCCCCAGGGAGAGTGTCAGTAATTTCAGGGCCCCCGGGAGGGTGTCAGAAATTTCAGGGGCCCCCGGGAATGTGTCAGTAATATCAGGGACCCCGGGAGTGTGTCCCTAATTTCTAGGGCTCCCGGGAGGGTGTCAGTAATTTCAGGCCCCCGGGAGAGTGTCAGTAATTTCAGGGGCCCCCGGGAAGGTGTCAGTAATTTCACAGGCCCTGGGAGGGTGTCAGAAATTTCAGGGGCCCCCGGGAATGTGTCAGTAATATCAGGGACCCCGGGAGTGTGTCCCTAATTTCTAGGGCTCCCGGGAGGGTGTCAGTAATTTCAGGCCCCCGGGAGAGTGTCAGTAATTTCACAGGCCCTGGGAGGGTGTCAGTAATTTCAGGGGCCCCGGGAGGGTGTCAGTTATTTCAGGGGACCCCGGGAAGGTGTCAGTAATTTCACAGGCCCTGGGAGGGTGTCAGTAATTTCAGGGGCCCCGGGAGGGTGTCAGTTATTTCAGGGGACCCCGGGAGGGTGTAGTAATTTCTTTGGACCCGGGTGGGTGTCAGTTATTTCAGGGGCACCCGGGAGGGTGTCAGTAATTTCAGGCCCCCGGGAGAGTGTCAGTAATTTCAGGGGACCCCGGGAGGGTGTCAGTAATTTCAGGCCCCCGGGAGAGTGTCAGTAATTTCAGGGGCCCCCGGGAGGGTGTCAGTAATTTCAGGCCCGCGGGACAGTATCAGTAATTTCAGGGGCCCTGGGAGGGTGTCAGTAATTTCAGGGGCCCCGGGTGGGTCTTGGAAATTTCAGGGGCCCCCGGGAAGGTGTCAGTAATTTCAGGGACCCCAGGAGGGTGTCAGTAATTTCAGGCCCCCGGGAGAGTGTCAGTAATTTCAGGGGCCCCGGGAGGGTATCCGTAATTTCAGGGACCCCGGGAGGGTGTCAGTAATTTCAGGCCCCCGGGAGTGTGTCAGTAATTTCAGGGGCACCCGGGTGGGTGTCAGTTATTTCAGGGGCCCCCGGGAGGGTGTCAGTAATTTCATGGGCCCCCGGGAGAGTGTCAGTAATTTCAGGTGCCCCTGGGAAGGTGTCAGTAATTTCAGGCCCCCGTGAGAGTGTCAGTAATTTCAGGCCCCCGGGACAGTATCAGTAATTTCAGGGGCCCTGGGAGGGTGTCAGTAATTTCAGGCCCCCGGGAGGGTGTCAGTCATTTCAGGCCCCCGGGACAGTATCAGTAATTTCAGGGGCCCTGGGAGGGTGTCAGTAATTTCAGGGGCCCCGGGAGGGTGTCAGAAATTTCAGGGGCCCCCAGAAAGGTGTCAGTAATTTCAGGGACCCCAGGAGGGTGTCAGTAATTTCAGGCCCCCGGGAGAGTGTCAGTACTTTCAGGGGCCCCCGGGCTGTGTCAGTAATTTCAGGGGCCCCCGGGAGGGTAAGGAATTTCAGGGACCCCGGGAGAGTGTCAGTAATTTCAGGGGCACCCGGGTGGGTGTCAGTCATTTCAGGGACCCCGGGAGAGTGTCAGTAATTTCAGGGGCACCCGGGAGGGTGTCAGTAATTTCAGGCCCTCGGGACGGTGTCAGTAATTTCAGGCCCCCGGGAGGGTGTCAGTAATTTCAGGCCCCTGGGAGAGTGTCAGTAATTTCAGGGGCCCCCGGGAGGGTGTCAGTAATTTCAGGCCCTCGGGAGGGTATCAGCAATTTCAGGCCCCCGGGAGGGTGTCAGTAATTTCAGGCCCCTGGGAGAGTGTCAGTAATTTCAGGGGCCCCCGGGAGGGTGTCAGTAATTTCAGGCCCTCGGGAGGGTGTCAGTAATTTCAGGCCCCCGGGAGGGTGTCAGTAATTTCAGGCCCCCGGGACAGTATCATTAATTTCAGGGGCCCTGGGAGGGTGTCAGTAATTTCTGGGGCCCCGGGAGTGTGTCAGAAATTTCAGGGGCCCCCGGGCTGTGTCAGTAATTTCAGGGGCACCCGGGAGGGTGTCAGTAATTTCAGGGACCCTTGGAGGGTGTCAATAATTTCAGGGGCTCGGGAGAGTGTCAGTAATTTCAGGGGCACCCGGGAGGGTGTCAGTAATTTCAGGGGCCCTCGGGAGGGTGTCAGTAATTTCAGGCCCCCGGGAGAGTTTCAGTAATTTCACGCCCCCGGGAGGGTGTCAGTAATTTCAGGGGCCCCCGGGAGAGTGTCAGTAATTTCAGGTGCCCCTGGGAAGGTGTCAGTAATTTCAGGCCCCCGGGAGAGTGTCAGTAATTTCAGGCCCCCGGGACAGTATCAGTAATTTCAGGGGCCCTGGGAGGTTGTCAGTAATTTCAGGGGCCCCGGGAGGGTGTCAGAAATTTCAGGGGCCCCCGGGAAGGTGTCAGTAATTTCAGGGACCCCAGGAGGGTGTCAGTAATTTCAGGCCCCCGGGAGAGTGTCAGTAATTTCAGGGGCCCCCGGGCGGGTCAGGAATTTCAGGGACCCCGGGAGGGTGTCAGTAATTTCAGTGGCCCCCGGGAGGGTCAGGAATTTCTGGGACCCTAGCAGAGTGTCATTAATTTCAGGGGCACCCGGGAGAGTGTCAGAAATTTCAGGGGCCCCCGGGAAGGTGTCAGTAATTTCAGGCCCCTGGGAGAGTGTCAGTAATTTCAGGGGCCCCCGGGAGGGTGTCAGTAATTTCAGGCCCCCGGGTGGGTGTCAGTAATTTCAGGCCCCCGGGAGAGTTTCAGTAATTTCACGCCCCCGGGAGAGTGTCAGTAATTTCAGGGGCCCCCGGGAGAGTGTCAGTAATTTCAGGTGCCCCTGGGAAGGTGTCAGTAATTTCAGGCCCCCGGGAGAGAGTCAGTAATTTCAGGCCCCCGGGACAGTATCAGTAATTTCAGGGGCCCTGGGAGGGTGTCAGTAATTTCAGGGGCCCCGGGAGGGTGTCAGAAATTTCAGGGGCCCCCGGGAAGGTGTCAGTAATTTCAGGGACCCCAGGAGGGTGTCAGTAATTTCAGGGGCCCCGGGAAGGTGTCAGTAATTTCAGGGACCCCAGGAGGGTGTCAGTAATTTCAGGCCCCCGGGAGAGTGTCAGTAATTTCAGGGACCCCGGGAGGGTGTCAGTAATTTCAGGCCCCCGGGAGGGTCAGGAATTTCAGGGACCCCGGGAGGGTGTCAGTAATTTCAGGCGCCCGGGAGGGTGTCAGTCATTTCAGGCCCCCGGGACAGGATCAGTAATTTCAGGGGCCCTGGGAGGGTGTCAGTAATTTCAGGGGCCCCGGGAAGGTGTCAGAAATTTCAGGGGCCCCCAGGAAGGTGTCAGTAATTTCAGGGACCCCAGGAGGGTGTCAGTAATTTCAGGCCCCCGGGAGAGTGTCAGTAATTTCAGGGGCCCCCGGGAGTGTCAGTAATTTCAGGGGCCCCCGGGAGGGTAAGGAATTTCAGGGACCCCGGGAGAGTGTCAGTAATTTCAGGGGCACCCGGGTGGGTGTCAGTCATTTCAGGGACCCCGGGAGAGTGTCAGTAATTTCAGGGGCACCCGGGAGGGTGTCAGTAATTTCAGGCCCCTGGGAGAGTGTCAGTAATTTCAGGGGCACCCGGGTGGGTGTCAGTTATTTCAGGTGCCCCCGGGAGGGTGTCAGTAATTTCAGGCCCCTGGGAGAGTGTCAGTAATTTCAGGGGCCCCCGGGAAGTTGTCAGTAATTTCAGGCACCCAGGAGGGTGTCAGTAATTTCAGGCCCCCAGGAGGGTGTCAGTAATTTCACGCCCCCGGGAGAGTGTCAGTAATTTCAGGTGCCCCTGGGAAGGTGTCAGTAATTTCAGGCCCCCGGGAGAGTGTCAGTAATTTCAGGGCCCCCGGGAGGTTGTCAGAAATTTCAGGGGCCCCCGGGAAGGTGTCAGTAATTTCAGGCCCCCGGGACAGTATCAGTAATTTCAGGGGCCCCGGGAGGGTGTCAGTAATTTCAGGCCCCCGGGAGAGTGTCAGTAATTTCAGGGGCCCCGGGAGGGTGTCAGTAATTTCAGGGCCCCCGGGAGGTTGTCAGAAATTTCAGGGGCCCCCGGGAAGGTGTCAGTAATTTCAGGCCCCCGGGACAGTATCAGTAATTTCAGGGGCCCTGGGAGGGTGTCAGTAATTTCAGGCCCCCGGGACTATCAGTAATTTCAGGGGCCCCGGGTGGGTGTTAGAAATTTCAGGTGCCCCCGGGAGGGTGTCAGTAATTTCAGGGGCCCTGGGTGGGTGTTAGAAATTTCAGGGGCCCCCGGGAAGGTGTCAGTAATTTCAGGGACCCCAGGAGGGTGTCAGTAATTTCAGGCCCCCGGGACAGTATCAGTAATTTCAGGGGCCCTGGGAGGGTGTCAGTAATTTCAGGCCCCCGGGACTGTCAGTAATTTCAGGGGCCCTGGGAGGGTGTCAGTAATTTCAGGCCCCCGGGACTGTCAGTAATTTCAGGGGCCCCGGGTGGGTGTTAGAAATTTCAAGGGGCCCCCGGGAGGGTGTCAGTAATTTCAGGGGCCCTGGGTGGGTGTTAGAAATTTCAGGCCCCCGGGAGAGTGTCAGTAATTTCAGGGGCCCCGGGAGGGTGTCAGTAACTTCAGGGACCCCGGGAGGGTGTCAGTAATTTCAGGCCCCCGGGAAGGTGTCAGTAATTTCAGGGGCACCCGGGTGGGTGTCAGTTATTTCAGGGGCCCCCGGGAGAGTGCCAGTAATTTCAGGCCCCCGGGAGAGTGTTGGTAATTTCAGGGGCCCCCGGGAGGGTGTCATTAATTTCAGGGGCCCCCGGGAGGGTGTCACTAATTTCAGGAGCTCCCGGGAGGGTGTCAGTAATTTCATGCCCCCGGGAGAGTGTCAGTAATTTCAGGTGCCCCTGGGAAGG
Source organism: Heterodontus francisci (assembly GCF_036365525.1). Lineage (NCBI taxonomy): Eukaryota > Metazoa > Chordata > Chondrichthyes > Heterodontiformes > Heterodontidae > Heterodontus > Heterodontus francisci. The sequence goes on along the minus strand of NC_090375.1, from coordinate 5,129,577 downwards.
TGTCAGTAATTTCAGGCCCCCGGGAGAGTGTCAGTAATTTCAGGTGCCCCTGGGAGGGTGTCAGTAATTTCAGGCCCCCGGGACAGTATCAGTAATTTCAGGGGCCCTGGGAGGGTGTCATTAATTTCAGGGGCCCCGGGAGGGTCTTAGAAATTTCAAGGGCCCCCGGGAAGGTGTCAGTAATTTCAGGGACCCCAGGAGGGTGTCAGTAATTTCAGGCCCCCGGGAGAGTGTCAGTAATTTCAGGGGCCCCGGGAGGGTATCAGTAATTTCAGGGACCCCGGGAGGGTGTCAGTAATTTCAGGCCCCCGGGAGGGTGTCAGTAATTTCAGGGGCACCCGGGTGGGTGTCAGTTATTTCAGGGGCCCCCGGGAGAGTGTCAGTAATTTCAGGGACCCTGGCAGAGTGTCAGTAATTTCAGGGGACCCCGGGAGGGTGTCAGAAATTTCAGGGGCCCCCGGGAAGGTGTCAGTAATTTCAGGCCCCTGGGAGAGTGTCAGTAATTTCAGGGGCCCCCGGGAGGGTGTCAGAAATTTCACACCCTCGGGAGAGTGTCAGTAATTTCAGGCCCCCGGGAGAGTGTCAGTAATTTCAGGGCCCCCGGGAGGTTGTCAGAAATTTCAGGCCCCCAGGAGGATGTCAGTAATTTCAGGCCCCCGGGAGAGTATCAGTAATTTCAGGTGCCCCCGGGAGGGTGTCAGTAATTTCAGGTGCCCCTGGGAAGGTGTCAGTAATTTCAGGCCCCCGGGAGAGTGTCAGTAATTTCAGGGCCCCCGGGAGGTTGTCAGAAATTTCAGGGGCCCCCGGGAAGGTGTCAGTAATTTCAGGCCCCCGGGACAGTATCAGTAATTTCAGGGACCCCAGGAGGGTGTCAGTAATTTCAGGCCCCCGGGAGAGTGTCAGTAATTTCAGGGGCCCCGGGAGGGTGTCAGTAATTTCAGGGACCCCGGGAGGGTGTCAGTAATTTCAGGGGCCCCCGGGAAGGTGTCAGTAATTTCAGGGGCCCTGGGAGGGTGTCAGTAATTTCAGGGGCCCCCGGGAGGGTGTCAGAAATTTCAGGGGCCCCCGGGAGGGTGTCAGAAATTTCAGGCGCCCCCGGGAAGCTGTCAGTAATTTCAGGGCCCCCGGGAGGGTGCCAGTAATTTCAGGCCCCCGGGAGAGAGTCAGTAATTTCAGGGGCCCCAGGGAGAGTGTCAGTAATTTCAGGGCCCCCGGGAGGGTGTCAGAAATTTCAGGGGCCCCCGGGAATGTGTCAGTAATATCAGGGACCCCGGGAGTGTGTCACTAATTTCTAGGGCTCCCGGGAGGGTGTCAGTAATTTCAGGCCCCCGGGAGAGTGTCAGTAATTTCAGGGGCCCCCGGGAAGGTGTCAGTAATTTCACATGCCCTGGGAGGGTGTCAGTAATTTCAGGGGCCCCGGGAGGGTGTCAGTTATTTCAGGGGACCCCGGGAGGGTGTAGTAATTTCTTTGGACCCGGGTGGGTGTCAGTTATTTCCGGGGCACCCGGGAGGGTGTCAGTAATTTCAGGCCCCCGGGAGAGTGTCAGTAATTTCAGGGGACCCCGGGAGGGTGTCAGTAATTTCAGGCCCCCGGGAGAGTGTCAGTAATTTCAGGGGCCCCCGGGAGGGTGTCAGTAATTTCAGGCCCCCGGGACAGTATCAGTAATTTCAGGGGCCCTGGGAGGGTGTCAGTAATTTCAGGGGCCCCGGGTGGGTCTTGGAAATTTCAGGGGCCCCCGGGAAGGTGTCAGTAATTTCAGGGACCCCAGGAGGGTGTCAGTAATTTCAGGCCCCCGGGAGAGTGTCAGTAATTTCAGGGGCCCCGGGAGGGTATCCGTAATTTCAGGGACCCCGGGAGGGTGTCAGTAATTTCAGGCCCCCGGGAGGGTGTCAGTAATTTCAGGGGCACCCGGGTGGGTGTCAGTTATTTCAGGGGCCCCCGGGAGGGTGTCACTAATTTCAGGAGCTCCCGGGAGGGTGTCAGTAATTTCAGGGCCCCCGGGACAGTATCAGTAATTTCATGCCCCCGGGAGAGTGTCAGAAATTTCAGGGGCTCCTGGGAGAGTGTCAGGAATTTCAGGGGCCCCTGGGAGGGTGTCACTAATTTCAGGGGCTCCCGGGAGGGTGTCAGTAATTCCAGGCCCCCGGGAGGGTGTCAGTAATTTCAGGGGCCCCCGGGAAGGTGTCAGTAATTTCATGGGCCCCCGGGAGAGTGTCAGTAATTTCAGGTGCCCCTGGGAAGGTGTCAGTAATTTCAGGCCCCCGTGAGAGTGTCAGTAATTTCAGGCCCCCGGGACAGTATCAGTAATTTCAGGGGCCCTGGGAGGGTGTCAGTAATTTCAGGCCCCCGGGAGGGTGTCAGTCATTTCAGGCCCCCGGGACAGTATCAGTAATTTCAGGGGCCCTGGGAGGGTGTCAGTAATTTCAGGGGCCCCGGGAGGGTGTCAGAAATTTCAGGGGCCCCCAGGAAGGTGTCAGTAATTTCAGGGACCCCAGGAGGGTGTCAGTAATTTCAGGCCCCCGGGAGAGTGTCAGTACTTTCAGGGGCCCCCGGGCTGTGTCAGTAATTTCAGGGGCCCCCGGGAGGGTAAGGAATTTCAGGGACCCCGGGAGAGTGTCAGTAATTTCAGGGGCACCCGGGTGGGTGTCAGTCATTTCAGGGACCCCGGGAGAGTGTCAGTAATTTCAGGGGCACCCGGGAGGGTGTCAGTAATTTCAGGCCCTCGGGACGGTGTCAGTAATTTCAGGCCCCCGGGAGGGTGTCAGGAATTTCAGGCCCTCGGGAGGGTGTCAGCAATTTCAGGCCCCCGGGAGGGTGTCAGTAATTTCAGGCCCCTGGGAGAGTGTCAGTAATTTCAGGCCCCCGGGACAGTATCAGTAATTTCAGGGGCCCTGGGAGGGTGTCAGTAATTTCTGGGGCCCCGGGAGTGTGTCAGAAATTTCAGGGGCCCCCGGGCTGTGTCAGTAATTTCAGGGGCACCCGGGAGGGTGTCAGTAATTTCAGGGACCCCGGGAGGGTGTCAGTAATTTCAGGGACCCCGGGAGGGTGTCAGTAATTTCAGGCCCCCGGGAGAGTTTCAGTAATTTCACGCCCCCGGGAGAGTGTCAGTAATTTCAGGGGCCCCCGGGAGAGTGTCAGTAATTTCAGGTGCCCCTGGGAGGGTGTCAGTAATTTCAGGCCCCCGGGAGGGTGTCAGTAATTTCAGGCCCCCGGGAGAGTGTCAGTAATTTCAGGCCCCCGGGACAGTATCAGTAATTTCAGGGGCCCTGGGAGGTTGTCAGTAATTTCAGGGGCCCCGGGAGGGTGTCAGAAATTTCAGGGGCCCCCGGGAAGGTGTCAGTAATTTCAGGGACCCCAGGAGGGTGTCAGTAATTTCTGGGGCCCCGGGAAGGTGTCAGTAATTTCAGGGACCGCAGGAGGGTGTCAGTAATTTCAGGCCCCCGGGAGAGTGTCAGTAATTTCAGGGGCCCCCGGGCGGGTCAGGAATTTCAGGGACCCCGGGAGGGTGTCAGTAATTTCAGTGGCCCCCGGGAGGGTCAGGAATTTCTGGGACCCTAGCAGAGTGTCATTAATTTCAGGGGCACCCGGGAGAGTGTCAGAAATTTCAGGGGCCCCCGGGAAGGTGTCAGTAATTTCAGGCCCCTGGGAGAGTGTCAGTAATTTCAGGGGCCCCCGGGAAGGTGTCAGTAATTTCAGGCCCCCGGGTGGGTGTCAGTAATTTCAGGCCCCCGGGAGAGTTTCAGTAATTTCACGCCCCCGGGAGAGTGTCAGTAATTTCAGGGGCCCCCGGGAGAGTGTCAGTAATTTCAGGTGCCCCTGGGAAGGTGTCAGTAATTTCAGGCCCCCGGGAGAGAGTCAGTAATTTCAGGCCCCCGGGACAGTATCAGTAATTTCAGGGGCCCTGGGAGGGTGTCAGTAATTTCAGGGGCCCCGGGAGGGTGTCAGAAATTTCAGGGGCCCCCGGGAAGGTGTCAGTAATTTCAGGGACCCCAGGAGGGTGTCAGTAATTTCAGGGGCCCCGGGAAGGTGTCAGTAATTTCAGGGACCCCAGGAGGGTGTCAGTAATTTCAGGGGCCCCCCGGGAGAGTGTCAGTAATTTCAGGGGCCCCCGGGAGGGTCAGGAATTTCAGGGACCCCGGGAGGGTGTCAGTAATTTCAGGCGCCCGGGAGGGTGTCAGTCATTTCAGGCCCCCGGGACAGGATCAGTAATTTCAGGGGCCCTGGGAGGGTGTCAGTAATTTCAGGGGCCCCGGGAAGGTGTCAGAAATTTCAGGGGCCCCCAGGAAGGTGTCAGTAATTTCAGGGACCCCAGGAGGGTGTCAGTAATTTCAGGCCCCCGGGAGAGTGTCAGTAATTTCAGGGGCCCCCGGGAGTGTCAGTAATTTCAGGGGCCCCCGGGAGGGTAAGGAATTTCAGGGACCCCGGGAGAGTGTCAGTAATTTCAGGGGCACCCGGGTGGGTGTCAGTCATTTCAGGGACCCCGGGAGAGTGTCAGTAATTTCAGGGGCACCCGGGAGGGTGTCAGTAATTTCAGGCCCCTGGGAGAGTGTCAGTAATTTCAGGGGCCCCCGGGAGGGTGTCAGTGATTTCAGGCCCTCGGGAGGGTGTCAGCAATTTCAGGCCCTCGGGAGGGTGTCAGTAATTTCAGGCCCCCGGGAGGGTGTCAGTAATTTCAGGCCCCTGGGAGAGTGTCAGTAATTTCAAGGGCCCCCGTGAGGGTGTCAGTAATTTCAGGCCCTCGGCAGGGTGTCAGTAATTTCAGGCCCCCAGGAAGGTGTCAGTAATTTCAGGGACCCCAGGAGGGTGTCAGTAATTTCAGGCCCCCGGGAGAGTGTCAGTACTTTCAGGGGCCCCCGGGAGGGTAAGGAATTTCAGGGACCCCGGGAGAGTGTCAGTAATTGCAGGGGCACCCGGGTGGGTGTCAGTCATTTCAGGGACCCCGGGAGAGTGTCAGTAATTTCAGGGGCACCCGGGAGGGTATCAGTAATTTCAGGCCCTCGGGACGGTGTCAGTAATTTCAGGCCCCCGGGAGGGTGTCAGTAATTTCAGGCCCCTGGGAGAGTGTCAGTAATTTCAGGGGCCCCCGGGAGGGTGTCAGTAATTTCAGGCCCTCGGGAGGGTGTCAGCAATTTCAGGCCCCCGGGAGGGTGTCAGTAATTTCAGGCCCCTGGGAGAGTGTCAGTAATTTCAGGGGCCCCCGGGAGGGTGTCAGTAATTTCAGGCCCTCGGGAGGGTGTCAGTAATTTCAGGCCCCCGGGAGGGTGTCAGTAATTTCAGGCCCCCGGGACAGTATCAGTAATTTCAGGGGCCCTGGGAGGGTGTCAGTAATTTCTGGGGCCCCGGGAGTGTGTCAGAAATTTCAGGGGCACCCGGGAGTGTGTCAGAAATTTCAGGGGCACCCGGGAGGGTGTCAGTAATTTCAGGGACCCTTGGAGGGTGTCAATAATTTCAGGGGCTCGGGAGAGTGTCAGTAATTTCAGGGGCACCCGGGAGGGTGTCAGTAATTTCAGGGACCCCGGGAGGGTGTCAGTAATTTCAGGCCCCCGGGAGAGTTTCAGTAATTTCACGCCCCCGGGAGAGTGTCAGTAATTTCAGGTGCCCCTGGGAAGGTGTCAGTAATTTCAGGCCCCCGGGAGAGTGTCAGTAATTTCAGGCCCCCGGGACAGTATCAGTAATTTCAGGGGCCCTGGGAGGTTGTCAGTAATTTCAGGGGCCCCGGGAGGGTGTCAGAAATTTCAGGGGCCCCCGGGAAGGTGTCAGTAATTTCAGGGACCCCAGGAGGGTGTCAGTAATTTCTGGGGCCCCGGGAAGGTGTCAGTAATTTCAGGGACCGCAGGAGGGTGTCAGTAATTTCAGGCCCCCGGGAGAGTGTCAGTAACTTCAGGGGCCCCCGGGCGGGTCAGGAATTTCAGGGACCCCGGGAAGGTGTCAGTAATTTCAGGGACCGCAGGAGGGTGTCAGTAATTTCAGGCCCCCGGGAGAGTGTCAGTAATTTCAGGGGCCCCCGGGCGGGTCAGGAATTTCAGGGACCCCGGGAGGGTGTCAGTAATTTCAGTGGCCCCCGGGAGGGTCAGGAATTTCTGGGACCCTAGCAGAGTGTCATTAATTTCAGGGGCACCCGGGAGAGTGTCAGAAATTTCAGGGGCCCCCGGGAAGGTGTCAGTAATTTCAGGCCCCTGGGAGAGTGTCAGTAATTTCAGGGGCCCCCGGGAGGGTGTCAGTAATTTCAGGCCCCCGGGTGGGTGTCAGTAATTTCAGGCCCCCGGGAGAGTTTCAGTAATTTCACGCCCCCGGGAGAGTGTCAGTAATTTCAGGGGCCCCCGGGAGAGTGTCAGTAATTTCAGGTGCCCCTGGGAAGGTGTCAGTAATTTCAGGCCCCCGGGAGAGAGTCAGTAATTTCAGGCCCCCGGGACAGTATCAGTAATTTCAGGGGCCCTGGGAGGGTGTCAGTAATTTCAGGGGCCCCGGGAGGGTGTCAGAAATTTCAGGGGCCCCCGGGAAGGTGTCAGTAATTTCAGGCCCCCGGGAGGGTGTCAGTAATTTCAGGCCCCCAGGAGGGTGTCAGTAATTTCAGGCCCCCGGGAGGGTGTCAGTAATTTCAGGCCCCCAGGAGGGTGTCAGTAATTTCAGGCCCCCGGGAGGGTGTCAGTAATTTCAGGCCCCGGGACAGTATCAGTAATTTCAGGGGCCCTGGGAGGTGTCAGTAATTTCTGGGGCCCCGGGAGTGTGTCAGAAATTTCAGGGGCCCCCAGGCTGTGTCAGTAATTTCAGGGGCACCCGGGAGGGTGTCAGTAATTTCAGGGACCCTTGGAGGGTGTCAATAATTTCAGGGGCTCGGGAGAGTGTCAGTAATTTCAGGGGCACCCGGGAGGGTGTCAGTAATTTCAGGGACCCCGGGAGGGTGTCAGTAATTTCAGGCCCCCGGGAGAGTTTCAGTAATTTCACGCCCCCGGGAGAGTGTCAGTAATTTCAGGGGCCCCCGGGAGAGTGTCAGTAATTTCAGGTGCCCCTGGGAAGGTGTCAGTAATTTCAGGCCCCCGGGAGAGTGTCAGTAATTTCAGGCCCCCGGGACAGTATCAGTAATTTCAGGGGCCCTGGGAGGGTGTCAGTAATTACAGGGGCCCCGGGAGGGTGTCAGAAATTTCAGGGGCCCCCGGGAAGGTGTCAGTAATTTCAGGGACCCCAGGAGGGTGTCAGTAATTTCTGGGGCCCCGGGAAGGTGTCAGTAATTTCAGGGGCCCCCGGGAGGGTGTCAGAAATTTCAGGGGCCCCCGGGAAGGTGTCAGTAATTTCTGGGGCCCCGGGAAGGTGTCAGTAATTTCAGGGGCCCCCGGGAGGGTGTCAGAAATTTCAGGGGCCCTGGGAGGGTGTCAGTAATTTCAGGGGCCCCGGGAGGGTGTCAGAAATTTCAGAGGCCCCCGGGAAGGTGTCAGTAATTTCAGGGACCCCAGGAGGGTGTCAGTAATTTCTGGGGCCCCGGGAAGGTGTCAGTAATTTCAGGGACCGCAGGAGGGTGTCAGTAATTTCAGGCCCCCGGGAGAGTGTCAGTAATTTCAGGGGCCCCCGGGCGGGTCAGGAATTTCAGGGACCCCGGGAGGGTGTCAGTAATTTCAGTGGCCCCCGGGAGGGTCAGGAATTTCAGGGACCCTAGCAGAGTGTCAGTAATTTCAGGGGCACCCGGGAGAGTGTCAGAAATTTCAGGGGCCCCCGTGAAGGTGTCAGTAATTTCAGGCCCCTGGGAGAGTGTCAGTAATTTCAGGGGCCCCCGGGAGGGTGTCAGTAATTTCAGGCCCCCGGGAGGGTGTCAGTAATTTCAGGCCTCCGGGAGAGTTTCAGTAATTTCACGCCCCCGGGAGAGTGTCAGTAATTTCAGGGGCCCCCGGGAGAGTGTCAGTAATTTCAGGTGCCCCTTGGGAAGGTGTCAGTAATTTCAGGCCCCCGGGAGAGTGTCAGTAATTTCAGGCCCCCGGGACAGTATCAGTAATTTCAGGGGCCCTGGGAGGTTGTCAGTAATTTCAGGGGCCCCGGGAGGGTGTCAGAAATTTCAGGGGCCCCCGGGAAGGTGTCAGTAATTTCAGGGACCCCAGGAGGGTGTCAGTAATTTCAGGGGCCCCGGGAAGGTGTCAGTAATTTCAGGGGCCCCGGGAGGGTGTCAGTAATTTCTGGGGCCCCGGGAAGGTGTCAGTAATTTCAGGGACCGCAGGAGGGTGTCAGTAATTTCAGGCCCCCGGGAGAGTGTCAGTAATTTCAGGGGCCCCCGGGCGGGTCAGGAATTTCAGGGACCCCGGGAGGGTGTCAGTAATTTCAGTGGCCCCCGGGAGGGTCAGGAATTTCTGGGACCCTAGCAGAGTGTCATTAATTTCAGGGGCACCCGGGAGAGTGTCAGAAATTTCAGGGGCCCCCGGGAAGGTGTCAGTAATTTCAGGCCCCTGGGAGAGTGTCAGTAATTTCAGGGGCCCCCGGGAGGGTGTCAGTAATTTCAGGCCCCCGGGTGGGTGTCAGTAATTTCAGGCCCCCGGGAGAGTTTCAGTAATTTCACGCCCCCGGGAGAGTGTCAGTAATTTCAGGGGCCCCCGGGAGAGTGTCAGTAATTTCAGGTGCCCCTGGGAAGGTGTCAGTAATTTCAGGCCCCCGGGAGAGAGTCAGTAATTTCAGGCCCCCGGGACAGTATCAGTAATTTCAGGGGCCCTGGGAGGGTGTCAGTAATTTCAGGGGCCCCGGGAGGGTGTCAGAAATTTCAGGGGCCCCCGGGAAGGTGTCAGTAATTTCAGGGACCCCAGGAGGGTGTCAGTAATTTCAGGGGCCCCGGGAAGGTGTCAGTAATTTCAGGGACCCCAGGAGGGTGTCAGTAATTTCAGGGGCCCCCCGGGAGAGTGTCAGTAATTTCAGGGGCCCCCGGGAGGGTCAGGAATTTCAGGGACCCCGGGAGGGTGTCAGTAATTTCAGGCGCCCGGGAGGGTGTCAGTCATTTCAGGCCCCCGGGACAGGATCAGTAATTTCAGGGGCCCTGGGAGGGTGTCAGTAATTTCAGGGGCCCCGGGAAGGTGTCAGAAATTTCAGGGGCCCCCAGGAAGGTGTCAGTAATTTCAGGGACCCCAGGAGGGTGTCAGTAATTTCAGGCCCCCGGGAGAGTGTCAGTAATTTCAGGGGCCCCCGGGAGTGTCAGTAATTTCAGGGGCCCCCGGGAGGGTAAGGAATTTCAGGGACCCCGGGAGAGTGTCAGTAATTTCAGGGGCACCCGGGTGGGTGTCAGTCATTTCAGGGACCCCGGGAGAGTGTCAGTAATTTCAGGGGCACCCGGGAGGGTGTCAGTAATTTCAGGCCCCTGGGAGAGTGTCAGTAATTTCAGGGGCCCCCGGGAGGGTGTCAGTGATTTCAGGCCCTCGGGAGGGTGTCAGCAATTTCAGGCCCTCGGGAGGGTGTCAGTAATTTCAGGCCCCCGGGAGGGTGTCAGTAATTTCAGGCCCCTGGGAGAGTGTCAGTAATTTCAAGGGCCCCCGTGAGGGTGTCAGTAATTTCAGGCCCTCGGCAGGGTGTCAGTAATTTCAGGCCCCCAGGAAGGTGTCAGTAATTTCAGGGACCCCAGGAGGGTGTCAGTAATTTCAGGCCCCCGGGAGAGTGTCAGTACTTTCAGGGGCCCCCGGGAGGGTAAGGAATTTCAGGGACCCCGGGAGAGTGTCAGTAATTTCAGGGGCACCCGGGTGGGTGTCAGTCATTTCAGGGACCCCGGGAGAGTGTCAGTAATTTCAGGGGCACCCGGGAGGGTGTCAGTAATTTCAGGCCCTCGGGACGGTGTCAGTAATTTCAGGCCCCCGGGAGGGTGTCAGTAATTTCAGGCCCCTGGGAGAGTGTCAGTAATTTCAGGGGCCCCCGGGAGGGTGTCAGTAATTTCAGGCCCTCGGGAGGGTGTCAGCAATTTCAGGCCCCCGGGAGGGTGTCAGTAATTTCAGGCCCCTGGGAGAGTGTCAGTAATTTCAGGGGCCCCCGGGAGGGTGTCAGTAATTTCAGGCCCCCGGGAGGGTGTCAGTAATTTCAGGCCCCCGGGACAGTATCAGTAACTTCAGGGGCCCCGGGAGTGTGTCAGAAATTTCAGGGGCCCCCAGGCTGTGTCAGTAATTTCAGGGGCACCCGGGAGGGTGTCAGTAATTTCAGGGACCCTTGGAGGGTGTCAATAATTTCAGGGGCTCGGGAGAGTGTCAGTAATTTCAGGGGCACCCGGGAGGGTGTCAGTAATTTCAGGGACCCCGGGAGGGTGTCAGTAATTTCAGGCCCCCGGGAGAGTTTCAGTAATTTCACGCCCCCGGGAGAGTGTCAGTAATTTCAGGGGCCCCCGGGAGAGTGTCAGTAATTTCAGGTGCCCCTGGGAAGGTGTCAGTAATTTCAGGCCCCCGGGAGAGTGTCAGTAATTTCAGGCCCCCGGGACAGTATCAGTAATTTCAGGGGCCCTGGGAGGTTGTCAGTAATTTCAGGGGCCCCGGGAGGGTGTCAGAAATTTCAGGGGCCTACGGGAAGGTGTCAGTAATTTCAGGGACCGCAGGAGGGTGTCAGTAATTTCAGGCCCCCGGGAGAGTGTCAGTAATTTCAGGGGCCCCCGGGCGGGTCAGGAATTTCAGGGACCCCGGGAGGGTGTCAGTAATTTCAGTGGCCCCCGGGAGGGTCAGGAATTTCTGGGACCCTAGCAGAGTGTCATTAATTTCAGGGGCACCCGGGAGAGTGTCAGAAATTTCAGGGGCCCCCGGGAGGGTGTCAGTAATTTCAGGCCCCTGGGAGAGTGTCAGTAATTTCAGGGGCCCCGGGAAGGTGTCAGTAATTTCAGGGTCCCCAGGAGGGTGTCAGTAATTTCAGGGGCCCCCGGGAGGGTCAGGAATTTCAGGGACCCCGGGAGGGTGTCAGTAATTTCAGGCCCCTGGGAGAGTGTCAGTAATTTCAGGCCCCCGGGTGGGTGTCAGTAATTTCAGGGGCCCCGGGAAGGTGTCAGTAATTTCAGGGTCCCCAGGAGGGTGTCAGTAATTTCAGGGGCCCCCGGGAGGGTCAGGAATTTCAGGGACCCCGGGAGGGTGTCAGTAATTTCAGGCGCCCGGGAGGGTGTCAGTCATTTCAGGCCCCCGGGACAGGATCAGTAATTTCAGGGGCCCTGGGAGGGTGTCAGTAATTTCAGGGGCCCCGGGAAGGTGTCAGAAATTTCAGGGGCCCCCAGGTAGGTGTCAGTAATTTCAGGGACCCCAGGAGGGTGTCAGTAATTTCAGGCCCCCGGGAGAGTGTCAGTAATTTCAGGGGCCCCCGGGAGTGTCAGTAATTTCAGGGGCCCCCGGGAGGGTAAGGAATTTCAGGGACCCCGGGAGAGTGTCAGTAATTTCAGGGGCACCCGGGTGGGTGTCAGTGATTTCAGGGACCCCGGGAGAGTGTCAGTAATTTCAGGGGCACCCGGGAGGGTGCCAGTAATTTCAGGCCCCTGGGAGAGTGTCAGTAATTTCAGTGGCCCCCGGGAGGGTGTCAGTGATTTCAGGCCCTCGGGAGGGTGTCAGCAATTTCAGGCCCTCGGGAGGGTGTCAGTAATTTCAGGCCCCCGGGAGGGTGTCAGTAATTTCAGGCCCCTGGGAGAGTGTCAGTAATTTCAAGGGCCCCCGGGAGGGTGTCAGTAATTTCAGGCCCCCGGGACAGTATCAGTAATTTCAGGGGCCCTGGGAGGGTGTCAGTAATTTCTGGGGCCCCGGGAGTGTGTCAGAAATTTCAGGGGCCCCCGGGCTGTGTCAGTAATTTCAGGGGCTCGGGAGAGTGTCAGTAATTTCAGGGGCACCCGGGAGGGTGTCAGTAATTTCAGGGACCCCGGGAGGGTGTCAGTAATTTCAGGGACCCCGGGAGGGTGTCAGTAATTTCAGGCCCCCGGGAGGGTGTCAGTAATTTCACGCCCCCGGGAGAGTGTCAGTAATTTCAGGGACCCCGGGAGGGTGTCAGTAATTTCAGGCCCCCGGGAGGGTGTCAGTAATTTCAGGGGCACCCGGGTGGGTGTCAGTTATTTCAGGGGCCCCCGGGAGGGTGTCACTAATTTCAGGAGCTCCCGGGAGGGTGTCAGTAATTTCAGGGCCCCCGGGACAGTATCAGTAATTTCATGCCCCCGGGAGAGTGTCAGAAATTTCAGGGGCTCCCGGGAGGGTGTCAGTAATTTCATGCCCCCGGGAGAGTGTCAGAAATTTCAGGGGCTCCCGGGAGAGTGTCAGGAATTTCAGGGGCCCCTGGGAGGGTGTCACTAATTTCAGGGGCTCCCGGGAGGGTGTCAGTAATTCCAGGCCCCCGGGAGGGTGTCAGTAATTTCAGGGGCCCCCGGGAAGGTGTCAGTAATTTCATGGGCCCCCGGGAGAGTGTCAGTAATTTCAGGTGCCCCTGGGAAGGTGTCAGTAATTTCAGGCCCCCGTGAGAGTGTCAGTAATTTCAGGGGCCCTGGGAGGTTGTCAGTAATTTCAGGGGCCCCGGGAGGGTGTCAGTAATTTCAGGGACCCCAGAAGGGTGTCAGTAATTTCAGGGACCGCAGGAGGGTGTCAGTAATTTCAGGCCCCTGGGAGAGTGTCAGTAATTTCAGGGGCCCCCGGGAGGGTGTCAGTAATTTCAGGCCCCCGGGAGAGTTTCAGTAATTTCACGCCCCCGGGAGAGTGTCAGTAATTTCAGGGGCCCCCGGGAGAGTGTCAGTAATTTCAGGTGCCCCTGGGAAGGTGTCAGTAATTTCAGGCCCCTGGGAGAGTGTCAGTAATTTCAGGCCCCCGGGACAGTATCAGTAATTTCAGGGGCCCTGGGAGGGTGTCAGTAATTTCAGGGGCCCCGGGAGGGTGTCAGAAATTTCAGGGGCCCCCGGGAGGGTAAGGAATTTCAGGGACCCCGGGAGAGTGTCAGTAATTTCAGGGGCACCCGGGTGGGTGTCAGTCATTTCAGGGACCCCGGGAGAGTGTCAGTAATTTCAGGGGCACCCGGGAGGGTGTCAGTAATTTCAGGCCCCTGGGAGAGTGTCAGTAATTTCAGGGGCCCCCGGGAGGGTGTCAGTAATTTCAGGCCCTCGGGACGGTGTCAGTAATTTCAGGCCCCCGGGAGGGTGTAAGTAATTTCAGGCCCCCGGGAGGGTGTCAGTAATTTCACGCCCCCGGGAGAGTGTCAGTAATTTCAGGGACCCCGGGAGGGTGTCAGTAATTTCAGGCCCCCGGGAGGGTGTCAGTAATTTCAGGGGCACCCGGGTGGGTGTCAGTTATTTCAGGGGCCCCCGGGAGGGTGTCACTAATTTCAGGAGCTCCCGGGAGGGTGTCAGTAATTTCAGGGCCCCCGGGACAGTATCAGTAATTTCATGCCCCCGGGAGAGTGTCAGAAATTTCAGGGGCTCCCGGGAGAGTGTCAGGAATTTCAGGGGCCCCTGGGAGGGTGTCACTAATTTCAGGGGCTCCCGGGAGGGTGTCAGTAATTCCAGGCCCCCGGGAGGGTGTCAGTAATTTCAGGGGCCCCCGGGAAGGTGTCAGTAATTTCATGGGCCCCCGGGAGAGTGTCAGTAATTTCAGGTGCCCCTGGGAAGGTGTCAGTAATTTCAGGCCCCCGTGAGAGTGTCAGTAATTTCAGGCCCCCGGGACAGTATCAGTAATTTCAGGGGCCCTGGGAGGGTGTCAGTAATTTCAGGCCCCCGGGAGGGTGTCAGTCATTTCAGGCCCCCGGGACAGTATCAGTAATTTCAGGGGCCCTGGGAGGGTGTCAGTAATTTCAGGCCCCCGGGAGGGTGTCAGTCATTTCAGGCCCCCGGGACAGTATCAGTAATTTCAGGGGCCCTGGGAGGGTGTCAGTAATTTCAGGGGCCCCGGGAGGGTGTCAGAAATTTCAGGGGCCCCCGGGAGGGTAAGGAATTTCAGGGACCCCGGGAGAGTGTCAGTAATTTCAGGGGCACCCGGGTGGGTGTCAGTCATTTCAGGGACCCCGGGAGAGTGTCAGTAATTTCAGGGGCACCCGGGAGGGTGTCAGTAATTTCAGGCCCCTGGGAGAGTGTCAGTAATTTCAGGGGCCCCCGGGAGGGTGTCAGTAATTTCAGGCCCTCGGGACGGTGTCAGTAATTTCAGGCCCCCGGGAGGGTGTCAGTAATTTCAGGCCCCTGGGAGAGTGTCAGTAATTTCAGGGGCCCCCGGGAGGGTGTCAGTAATTTCAGGCCCTCGGGAGGGTGTCAGCAATTTCAGGCCCCCGGGAGGGTGTCAGTAATTTCAGGCCCCCGGGAGGGTGTCAGTAATTTCAGGCCCCTGGGAGAGTGTCAGTAATTTCAGGGGCCCCCGGGAGGGTGTCAGTAATTTCAGGCCCTCGGGAGGGTGTCAGTAATTTCAGGCCCCCGGGAGGGTGTCAGTAATTTCAGGCCCCCGGGACAGTATCAGTAATTTCAGGGGCCCTGGGAGGGTGTCAGTAATTTCTGGGGCCCCGGGAGTGTGTCAGAAATTTCAGGGGCCCCCGGGCTGTGTCAGTAATTTCAAGGGCACCCGGGAGGGTGTCAGTAATTTCAGGGACCCTTGGAGGGTGTCAATAATTTCAGGGGCTCGGGAGAGTGTCAGTAATTTCAGGGGCACCCGGGAGGGTGTCAGTAATTTCAGGGACCCCGGGAGGGTGTCAGTAATTTCAGGGACCCCGGGAGGGTGTCAGTAATTTCAGGTGCCCCTGGGAAGGTTTCAGTAATTTCAGGTGCCCCCGGGAGAGTTTCAGTAATTTCACGCCCCCGGGAGAGTGTCAGTAATTTCAGGGGCCCCCGGGAGAGTGTCAGTAATTTCAGGTGCCCCTGGGAAGGTTTCAGTAATTTCAGGCCCCCGGGAGAGAGTCAGTAATTTCAGGCCCCCGGGACAGTATCAGTAATTTCAGGGGCCCTGGGAGGGTGTCAGTAATTTCAGGGGCCCCGGGAGGGTGTCAGAAATTTCAGGGGTCCCCGGGAAGGTGTCAGTAATTTCAGGGACCCCAGGAGGGTGTCAGTAATTTCAGGGGCCCCGGGAAGGTGTCAGTAATTTCAGGGACCCCAGGAGGGTGTCAGTAATTTCAGGCCCCCGGGAGAGTGTCAGTAATTTCAGGGGCCCCCGGGAGGGTCAGGAATTTCAGGGACCCCGGGAGGGTGTCAGTAATTTCAGGCGCCCGGGAGGGTGTCAGTCATTTCAGGCCCCCGGGACAGTATCAGTAATTTCAGGGGCCCTGGGAGGGTGTCAGTAATTTCAGGGGCCCCGGGAGGGTGTCAGAAATTTCAGGGGCCCCCAGGAAGGTGTCAGTAATTTCAGGGACCCCAGGAGGGTGTCAGTAATTTCAGGCCCCCGGGAGAGTGTCAGTAATTTCAGGGGCCCCCGGGAGTGTCAGTAATTTCAGGGGCCCCCGGGAGGGTAAGGAATTTCAGGGACCCCGGGAGAGTGTCAGTAATTTCAGGGGCACCCGGGTGGGTGTCAGTCATTTCAGGGACCCCGGGAGAGTGTCAGTAATTTCAGGGGCACCCGGGAGGGTGTCAGTAATTTCAGGCCCCTGGGAGAGTGTCAGTAATTTCAGGGGCCCCCGGGAGGGTGTCAGTGATTTCAGGCCCTCGGGAGGGTGTCAGCAATTTCAGGCCCCCGGGAGGGTGTCAGTAATTTCAGGCCCCCGGGAGGGTGTCAGTAATTTCAGGCCCCTGGGAGAGTGTCAGTAATTTCAAGGGCCCCCGGGAGGGTGTCAGTAATTTCAGGCCCTCGGGAGGGTGTCAGTAATTTCAGGCCCCCGGGAGGGTGTCAGTAATTTCAGGCCCCCGGGACAGTATCAGTAATTTCAGGGGCCCTGGGAGGGTGTCAGTAATTTCAGGGGCCCCGGGAAGGTGTCAGTAATTTCAGGGACCCCAGGAGGGTGTCAGTAATTTCAGGCCCCCGGGAGAGTGTCAGTAATTTCAGGGGCCCCCGGGAGGGTCAGGAATTTCAGGGACCCCGGGAGGGTGTCAGTAATTTCAGGCGCCCGGGAGGGTGTCAGTCATTTCAGGCCCCCGGGACAGTATCAGTAATTTCAGGGGCCCTGGGAGGGTGTCAGTAATTTCAGGGGCCCCGGGAGGGTGTCAGAAATTTCAGGGGCCCCCAGGAAGGTGTCAGTAATTTCAGGGACCCCAGGAGGGTGTCAGTAATTTCAGGCCCCCGGGAGAGTGTCAGTAATTTCAGGGGCCCCCGGGAGTGTCAGTAATTTCAGGGGCCCCCGGGAGGGTAAGGAATTTCAGGGACCCCGGGAGAGTGTCAGTAATTTCAGGGGCACCCGGGTGGGTGTCAGTCATTTCAGGGACCCCGGGAGAGTGTCAGTAATTTCAGGGGCACCCGGGAGGGTGTCAGTAATTTCAGGCCCCTGGGAGAATGTCAGTAATTTCAGGGGCCCCCGGGAGGGTGTCAGTGATTTCAGGCCCTCGGGAGGGTGTCAGCAATTTCAGGCCCCCGGGAGGGTGTCAGTAATTTCAGGCCCCCGGGAGGGTGTCAGTAATTTCAGGCCCCTGGGAGAGTGTCAGTAATTTCAAGGGCCCCCGGGAGGGTGTCAGTAATTTCAGGCCCTCGGGAGGGTGTCAGTAATTTCAGGCCCCCGGGAGGGTGTCAGTAATTTCAGGCCCCCGGGACAGTATCAGTAATTTCAGGGGCCCTGGGAGGGTGTCAGTAATTTCTGGGGCCCCGGGAGTGTGTCAGAAATTTCAGGGGCCCCCGGGCTGTGTCAGTAATTTCAGGGGCACCCGGGAGGGTGTCAGGAATTTCAGGGACCCCGGGAGGGTGTCAGTCATTTCAGGCCCCCGGGAGGGTCAGGAATTTCAGGGACCCTAGCAGAGTGTCATTAATTTCAGGGGCACCCGGGAGAGTGTCAGAAATTTCAGGGGCCCCCGGGAAGGTGTCAGTAATTTCAGGCCCCTGGGAGAGTGTCAGTAATTTCAGGGGCCCCCGGGAGGGTGTCAGTAATTTCAGGCCCCCGGGAGTGTGTCAGTAATTTCAGGCCCCCGGGAGAGTTTCAGTAATTTCACGCCCCCGGGAGAGTGTCAGTAATTTCAGGGGCCCCCGGGAGAGTGTCAGTAATTTCAGGTGCCCCTGGGAGGGTGTCAGTAATTTCAGGCCCCCGGGAGAGTGTCAGTAATTTCAGGGGCCCCCGGGAGGGTCAGGAATTTCAGGGACCCTGGCAGAGTGTCAGTAATTTCAGGGGCCCCCCGGGAGGGTGTCAGTAATTTCAGGTCCCCGGGAGAGTGTCAGTAATTTCAGGCCCCCAGGAGGGTGTCAGTAATTTCAGGCCCCCGGGAGAGTGTCAGTAATTTCAGGCCCCCGGGAGAGTGTCAGTAATTTCAGGCCCCCGGGAGAGTGTCAGTAATTTCAGGGGCCCCCGGGAAGTTGTCAGTAATTTCAGGCCCCTGGGAGAGTGTCAGTAATTTCAGGGGCCCCCCGGGAGGGTGTCAGTAATTTCAGGTCCCCGGGAGAGTGTCAGTAATTTCAGGCCCCCAGGAGGGTGTCAGTAATTTCAGGTGCCCCCGGGAAGGTGTCAGTAATTTCAGGCCCCCGGGAGAGTGTCAGTAATTTCAGGGCCCTCGGGAGGTTGTCAGAAATTTCAGGGGCCCCCGGGAAGCTGTCAGTAATTTCAGGCCCCCGGGACAGTATCAGTAATTTCAGGGGCCCTGGGAGGGTGTCAGTAATTTCAGGCCCCCGGGACTATCAGTAATTTCAGGGGCCCCGGATGGGTGTTAGAAATTTCAGGGGCCCCCGGGAGGGTGTCAGTAATTTCAGGGGCCCTGGGTGGGTGTTAGAAATTTCAGGGGCCCCCGGGAAGGTGTCAGTAATTTCAGGGGCCCCGCGAAGGTGTCAGTAATTTCAGGGAACACAGGAGGGTGTCAGTAATTTCAGGCCCCGGGAGAGTGTCAGTAATTTCAGGGGCACCCGGGAGGGTGTCAGTAATTTCAGGGACCCCGGGAGGGTGTCAGTAATTTCAGGGACCCCGGGAGGGTGTCAGTAATTTCAGGCCCCCGGGAGAGTTTCAGTAATTTCACGCCCCCGGGAGAGTGTCAGTAATTTCAGGGGCCCCCGGGAGAGTGTCAGTAATTTCAGGTGCCCCTGGGAAGGTTTCAGTAATTTCAGGCCCCCGGGAGAGAGTCAGTAATTTCAGGCCCCCGGGACAGTATCAGTAATTTCAGGGGCCCTGGGAGGGTGTCAGTAATTTCAGGGGCCCCGGGAGGGTGTCAGAAATTTCAGGGGCCCCCGGGAAGGTGTCAGTAATTTCAGGGACCCCAGGAGGGTGTCAGTAATTTCAGGGGCCCCGGGAAGGTGTCAGTAATTTCAGGGACCCCAGGAGGGTGTCAGTAATTTCAGGCCCCCGGGAGAGTGTCAGTAATTTCAGGGGCCCCCGGGAGGGTCAGGAATTTCAGGGACCCCGGGAGGGTGTCAGTAATTTCAGGCGCCCGGGAGGGTGTCAGTCATTTCAGGCCCCCGGGACAGTATCAGTAATTTCAGGGGCCCTGGGAGGGTGTCAGTAATTTCAGGGGCCCCGGGAGGGTGTCAGAAATTTCAGGGGCCCCCAGGAAGGTGTCAGTAATTTCAGGGACCCCAGGAGGGTGTCAGTAATTTCAGGCCCCCGGGAGAGTGTCAGTAATTTCAGGGGCCCCCGGGAGTGTCAGTAATTTCAGGGGCCCCCGGGAGGGTAAGGAATTTCAGGGACCCCGGGAGAGTGTCAGTAATTTCAGGGGCACCCGGGTGGGTGTCAGTCATTTCAGGGACCCCGGGAGAGTGTCAGTAATTTCAGGGGCACCCGGGAGGGTGTCAGTAATTTCAGGCCCCTGGGAGAGTGTCAGTAATTTCAGGGGCCCCCGGGAGGGTGTCAGTGATTTCAGGCCCTCGGGAGGGTGTCAGCAATTTCAGGCCCCCGGGAGGGTGTCAGTAATTTCAGGCCCCCGGGAGGGTGTCAGTAATTTCAGGCCCCTGGGAGAGTGTCAGTAATTTCAAGGGCCCCCGGGAGGGTGTCAGTAATTTCAGGCCCTCGGGAGGGTGTCAGTAATTTCAGGCCCCCGGGAGGGTGTCAGTAATTTCAGGCCCCCGGGACAGTATCAGTAATTTCAGGGGCCCTGGGAGGGTGTCAGTAATTTCTGGGGCCCCGGGAGTGTGTCAGAAATTTCAGGGGCCCCCGGGCTGTGTCAGTAATTTCAGGGGCACCCGGGAGGGTGTCAGGAATTTCAGGGACCCCGGGAGGGTGTCAGTAATTTCAGTGGCCTCCGGGAGGGTCAGGAATTTCAGGGACCCTAGCAGAGTGTCATTAATTTCAGGGGCACCCGGGAGAGTGTCAGAAATTTCAGGGGCCCCCGGGAAGGTGTCAGTAATTTCAGGCCCCTGGGAGAGTGTCAGTAATTTCAGGGGCCCCCGGGAGGGTGTCAGTAATTTCAGGCCCCCGGGAGGGTGTCAGTAATTTCAGGCCCCCGGGAGAGTTTCAGTAATTTCACGCCCCCGGGAGAGTGTCAGTAATTTCAGGGGCCCCCGGGAGAGTGTCAGTAATTTCAGGTGCCCCTGGGAAGGTGTCAGTAATTTCAGGGACCCCAGGAGGGTGTCAGTAATTTCAGGGGCCCCCGGGAGGGTCAGGAATTTCAGGGACCCCGGGAGGGTGTCAGTAATTTCAGGGACCCCGGGAGAGTGTCAGTAATTTCAGGGGCCCCCGGGAAGTTGTCAGTAATTTCAGGGGCCCCCCGGGAGGGTGTCAGTAATTTCAGGGGCCCCCCGGGAGGGTGTCAGTAATTTCAGGTCCCCGGGAGAGTGTCAGTAATTTCAGGCCCCCAGGAGGGTGTCAGTAATTTCAGGTGCCCCCGGGAAGGTGTCAGTAATTTCAGGCCCCCGGGAGAGTGTCAGTAATTTCAGGCCCCCGGGAGAGTGTCAGTAATTTCAGGGGCCCCCGGGAAGTTGTCAGTAATTTCAGGCCCCTGGGAGAGTGTCAGTAATTTCAGGGGCCCCCCGGGAGGGTGTCAGTAATTTCAGGCCCTCGGGAGGGTGTCAGCAATTTCAGGCCCCCGGGAGGGTGTCAGTAATTTCAGGCCCCTGGGAGAGTGTCAGTAATTTCAGGGGCCCCCGGGAGGGTGTCAGTAATTTCAGGCCCTCGGGAGGGTGTCAGTAATTTCAGGCCCCCGGGAGGGTGTCAGTAATTTCAGGCCCCCGGGACAGTATCAGTAATTTCAGGGGCCCTGGGAGGGTGTCAGTAATTTCTGGGGCCCCGGGAGTGTGTCAGAAATTTCAGGGGCCCCCAGGCTGTGTCAGTAATTTCAGGGGCACCCGGGAGGGTGTCAGTAATTTCAGGGACCCTTGGAGGGTGTCAATAATTTCAGGGGCTCGGGAGAGTGTCAGTAATTTCAGGGGCACCCGGGAGGGTGTCAGTAATTTCAGGGACCCCGGGAGGGTGTCAGTAATTTCAGGCCCCCGGGAGAGTTTCAGTAATTTCACGCCCCCGGGAGAGTGTCAGTAATTTCAGGGGCCCCCGGGAGAGTGTCAGTAATTTCAGGTGCCCCTGGGAAGGTGTCAGTAATTTCAGGCCCCCGGGAGAGTGTCAGTAATTTCAGGCCCCCGGGACAGTATCAGTAATTTCAGGGGCCCTGGGAGGTTGTCAGTAATTTCAGGGGCCCCGGGAGGGTGTCAGAAATTTCAGGGGCCCCCGGGAAGGTGTCAGTAATTTCAGGGACCCCAGGAGGGTGTCAGTAATTTCTGGGGCCCCGGGAAGGTGTCAGTAATTTCAGGGACCGCAGGAGGGTGTCAGTAATTTCAGGCCCCCGGGAGAGTGTCAGTAACTTCAGGGGCCCCCGGGCGGGTCAGGAATTTCAGGGACCCCGGGAGGGTGTCAGTAATTTCAGTGGCCCCGGGAAGGTGTCAGTAATTTCAGGGACCGCAGGAGGGTGTCAGTAATTTCAGGCCCCCGGGAGAGTGTCAGTAATTTCAGGGGCCCCCGGGCGGGTCAGGAATTTCAGGGACCCCGGGAGGGTGTCAGTAATTTCAGTGGCCCCCGGGAGGGTCAGGAATTTCTGGGACCCTAGCAGAGTGTCATTAATTTCAGGGGCACCCGGGAGAGTGTCAGAAATTTCAGGGGCCCCCGGGAAGGTGTCAGTAATTTCAGGCCCCTGGGAGAGTGTCAGTAATTTCAGGGGCCCCCGGGAGGGTGTCAGTAATTTCAGGCCCCCGGGTGGGTGTCAGTAATTTCAGGCCCCCGGGAGAGTTTCAGTAATTTCACGCCCCCGGGAGAGTGTCAGTAATTTCAGGGGCCCCCGGGAGAGTGTCAGTAATTTCAGGTGCCCCTGGGAAGGTGTCAGTAATTTCAGGCCCCCGGGAGAGAGTCAGTAATTTCAGGCCCCCGGGACAGTATCAGTAATTTCAGGGGCCCTGGGAGGGTGTCAGTAATTTCAGGGGCCCCGGGAGGGTGTCAGAAATTTCAGGGGCCCCCGGGAAGGTGTCAGTAATTTCAGGGACCCCAGGAGGGTGTCAGTAATTTCAGGCCCCCGGGAGGGTGTCAGTAATTTCAGGCCCCCGGGACAGTATCAGTAATTTCAGGGGCCCTGGGAGGTTGTCAGTAATTTCAGGGGCCCCGGGAGGGTGTCAGAAATTTCAGGGGCCCCCGGGAAGGTGTCAGTAATTTCAGGGACCCCAGGAGGGTGTCAGTAATTTCTGGGGCCCCGGGAAGGTGTCAGTAATTTCTGGGGCCCCGGGAGTGTGTCAGAAATTTCAGGGGCCCCCGGGCTGTGTCAGTAATTTCAGGGACCCTTGGAGGGTGTCAATAATTTCAGGGGCTCGGGAGAGTGTCAGTAATTTCAGGGGCACCCGGGAGGGTGTCAGTAATTTCAGGGACCCCGGGAGGGTGTCAGTAATTTCAGGCCCCCGGGAGAGTTTCAGTAATTTCACGCCCCCGGGAGAGTGTCAGTAATTTCAGGGGCCCCCGGGAGAGTGTCAGTAATTTCAGGTGCCCCTGGGAAGGTGTCAGTAATTTCAGGCCCCCGGGAGAGTGTCAGTAATTTCAGGCCCCCGGGACAGTATCAGTAATTTCAGGGGCCCTGGGAGGGTGTCAGTAATTACAGGGGCCCCGGGAGGGTGTCAGAAATTTCAGGGGCCCCCGGGAAGGTGTCAGTAATTTCAGGGACCCCAGGAGGGTGTCAGTAATTTCTGGGGCCCCGGGAAGGTGTCAGTAATTTCAGGGTCCCCCGGGAGGGTGTCAGAAATTTCAGGGGCCCCCGGGAAGGTGTCAGTAATTTCTGGGGCCCCGGGAAGGTGTCAGTAATTTCAGGGGCCCCCGGGAGGGTGTCAGAAATTTCAGGGGCCCTGGGAGGGTGTCAGTAATTTCAGGGGCCCCGGGAGGGTGTCAGAAATTTCAGGGGCCCCCGGGAAGGTGTCAGTAATTTCAGGGACCCCAGGAGGGTGTCAGTAATTTCTGGGGCCCCGGGAAGGTGTCAGTAATTTCAGGGACCGCAGGAGGGTGTCAGTAATTTCAGGCCCCCGGGAGAGTGTCAGTAATTTCAGGGGCCCCCGGGCGGGTCAGGAATTTCAGGGACCCCGGGAGGGTGTCAGTAATTTCAGTGGCCCCCGGGAGGGTCAGGAATTTCAGGGACCCTAGCAGAGTGTCAGTAATTTCAGGGGCACCCGGGAGAGTGTCAGAAATTTCAGGGGCCCCCGTGAAGGTGTCAGTAATTTCAGGCCCCTGGGAGAGTGTCAGTAATTTCAGGGGCCCCCGGGAGGGTGTCAGTAATTTCAGGCCCCCGGGAGGGTGTCAGTAATTTCAGGCCCCCGGGAGAGTTTCAGTAATTTCACGCCCCCGGGAGAGTGTCAGTAATTTCAGGGGCCCCCGGGAGAGTGTCAGTAATTTCAGGTGCCCCTTGGGAAGGTGTCAGTAATTTCAGGCCCCCGGGAGAGTGTCAGTAATTTCAGGCCCCCGGGACAGTATCAGTAATTTCAGGGGCCCTGGGAGGTTGTCAGTAATTTCAGGGGCCCCGGGAGGGTGTCAGAAATTTCAGGGGCCCCCGGGAAGGTGTCAGTAATTTCAGGGACCCCAGGAGGGTGTCAGTAATTTCTGGGGCCCCGGGAAGGTGTCAGTAATTTCAGGGACCGCAGGAGGGTGTCAGTAATTTCAGGCCCCCGGGAGAGTGTCAGTAATTTCAGGGGCCCCCGGGCGGGTCAGGAATTTCAGGGACCCCGGGAGGGTGTCAGTAATTTCAGTGGCCCCCGGGAGGGTCAGGAATTTCTGGGACCCTAGCAGAGTGTCATTAATTTCAGGGGCACCCGGGAGAGTGTCAGAAATTTCAGGGGCCCCCGGGAAGGTGTCAGTAATTTCAGGCCCCTGGGAGAGTGTCAGTAATTTCAGGGGCCCCCGGGAGGGTGTCAGTAATTTCAGGCCCCCGGGTGGGTGTCAGTAATTTCAGGCCCCCGGGAGAGTTTCAGTAATTTCACGCCCCCGGGAGAGTGTCAGTAATTTCAGGGGCCCCCGGGAGAGTGTCAGTAATTTCAGGTGCCCCTGGGAAGGTGTCAGTAATTTCAGGCCCCCGGGAGAGAGTCAGTAATTTCAGGCCCCCGGGACAGTATCAGTAATTTCAGGGGCCCTGGGAGGGTGTCAGTAATTTCAGGGGCCCCGGGAGGGTGTCAGAAATTTCAGGGGCCCCCGGGAAGGTGTCAGTAATTTCAGGGACCCCAGGAGGGTGTCAGTAATTTCAGGGGCCCCGGGAAGGTGTCAGTAATTTCAGGGACCCCAGGAGGGTGTCAGTAATTTCAGGGGCCCCCCGGGAGAGTGTCAGTAATTTCAGGGGCCCCCGGGAGGGTCAGGAATTTCAGGGACCCCGGGAGGGTGTCAGTAATTTCAGGCGCCCGGGAGGGTGTCAGTCATTTCAGGCCCCCGGGACAGGATCAGTAATTTCAGGGGCCCTGGGAGGGTGTCAGTAATTTCAGGGGCCCCGGGAAGGTGTCAGAAATTTCAGGGGCCCCCAGGAAGGTGTCAGTAATTTCAGGGACCCCAGGAGGGTGTCAGTAATTTCAGGCCCCCGGGAGAGTGTCAGTAATTTCAGGGGCCCCCGGGAGTGTCAGTAATTTCAGGGGCCCCCGGGAGGGTAAGGAATTTCAGGGACCCCGGGAGAGTGTCAGTAATTTCAGGGGCACCCGGGTGGGTGTCAGTCATTTCAGGGACCCCGGGAGAGTGTCAGTAATTTCAGGGGCACCCGGGAGGGTGTCAGTAATTTCAGGCCCCTGGGAGAGTGTCAGTAATTTCAGGGGCCCCCGGGAGGGTGTCAGTGATTTCAGGCCCTCGGGAGGGTGTCAGCAATTTCAGGCCCTCGGGAGGGTGTCAGTAATTTCAGGCCCCCGGGAGGGTGTCAGTAATTTCAGGCCCCTGGGAGAGTGTCAGTAATTTCAAGGGCCCCCGTGAGGGTGTCAGTAATTTCAGGCCCTCGGCAGGGTGTCAGTAATTTCAGGCCCCCAGGAAGGTGTCAGTAATTTCAGGGACCCCAGGAGGGTGTCAGTAATTTCAGGCCCCCGGGAGAGTGTCAGTACTTTCAGGGGCCCCCGGGAGGGTAAGGAATTTCAGGGACCCCGGGAGAGTGTCAGTAATTTCAGGGGCACCCGGGTGGGTGTCAGTCATTTCAGGGACCCCGGGAGAGTGTCAGTAATTTCAGGGGCACCCGGGAGGGTGTCAGTAATTTCAGGCCCTCGGGACGGTGTCAGTAATTTCAGGCCCCCGGGAGGGTGTCAGTAATTTCAGGCCCCTGGGAGAGTGTCAGTAATTTCAGGGGCCCCCGGGAGGGTGTCAGTAATTTCAGGCCCTCGGGAGGGTGTCAGCAATTTCAGGCCCCCGGGAGGGTGTCAGTAATTTCAGGCCCCTGGGAGAGTGTCAGTAATTTCAGGGGCCCCCGGGAGGGTGTCAGTAATTTCAGGCCCTCGGGAGGGTGTCAGTAATTTCAGGCCCCCGGGAGGGTGTCAGTAATTTCAGGCCCCCGGGACAGTATCAGTAATTTCAGGGGCCCCCGGGCTGTGTCAGTAATTTCAGGGGCACCCGGGAGGGTGTCAGTAATTTCAGGGACCCCGGGAGGGTGTCAGTAATTTCAGGCCCCCGGGAGAGTTTCAGTAATTTCACGCCCCCGGGAGAGTGTCAGTAATTTCAGGGGCCCCCGGGAGAGTGTCAGTAATTTCAGGTGCCCCTGGGAAGGTGTCAGTAATTTCAGGCCCCCGGGAGAGTGTCAGTAATTTCAGGCCCCCGGGACAGTATCAGTAATTTCAGGGGCCCTGGGAGGTTGTCAGTAATTTCAGGGGCCCCGGGAGGGTGTCAGAAATTTCAGGGGCCTACGGGAAGGTGTCAGTAATTTCAGGGACCCCAGGAGGGTGTCAGTAATTTCTGGGGCCCCGGGAAGGTGTCAGTAATTTCAGGGACCGCAGGAGGGTGTCAGTAATTTCAGGCCCCCGGGAGAGTGTCAGTAATTTCAGGGGCCCCCGGGCGGGTCAGGAATTTCAGGGACCCCGGGAGGGTGTCAGTAATTTCAGTGGCCCCCGGGAGGGTCAGGAATTTCTGGGACCCTAGCAGAGTGTCATTAATTTCAGGGGCACCCGGGAGAGTGTCAGAAATTTCAGGGGCCCCCGGGAAGGTGTCAGTAATTTCAGGCCCCTGGGAGAGTGTCAGTAATTTCAGGGGCCCCCGGGAGGGTGTCAGTAATTTCAGGCCCCCGGGTGGGTGTCAGTAATTTCAGGGGCCCCGGGAAGGTGTCAGTAATTTCAGGGTCCCCAGGAGGGTGTCAGTAATTTCAGGGGCCCCCGGGAGGGTCAGGAATTTCAGGGACCCCGGGAGGGTGTCAGTAATTTCAGGCGCCCGGGAGGGTGTCAGTCATTTCAGGCCCCCGGGACAGGATCAGTAATTTCAGGGGCCCTGGGAGGGTGTCAGTAATTTCAGGGGCCCCGGGAAGGTGTCAGAAATTTCAGGGGCCCCCAGGTAGGTGTCAGTAATTTCAGGGACCCCAGGAGGGTGTCAGTAATTTCAGGCCCCCGGGAGAGTGTCAGTAATTTCAGGGGCCCCCGGGAGTGTCAGTAATTTCAGGGGCCCCCGGGAGGGTAAGGAATTTCAGGGACCCCGGGAGAGTGTCAGTAATTTCAGGGGCACCCGGGTGGGTGTCAGTGATTTCAGGGACCCCGGGAGAGTGTCAGTAATTTCAGGGGCACCCGGGAGGGTGTCAGTAATTTCAGGCCCCTGGGAGAGTGTCAGTAATTTCAGGGGCCCCCGGGAGGGTGTCAGTGATTTCAGGCCCTCGGGAGGGTGTCAGCAATTTCAGGCCCTCGGGAGGGTGTCAGTAATTTCAGGCCCCCGGGAGGGTGTCAGTAATTTCAGGCCCCTGGGAGAGTGTCAGTAATTTCAAGGGCCCCCGGGAGGGTGTCAGTAATTTCAGGCCCCCGGGACAGTATCAGTAATTTCAGGGGCCCTGGGAGGGTGTCAGTAATTTCTGGGGCCCCGGGAGTGTGTCAGAAATTTCAGGGGCCCCCGGGCTGTGTCAGTAATTTCAGGGGCTCGGGAGAGTGTCAGTAATTTCAGGGGCACCCGGGAGGGTGTCAGTAATTTCAGGGACCCCGGGAGGGTGTCAGTAATTTCAGGGACCCCGGGAGGGTGTCAGTAATTTCAGGCCCCCGGGAGGGTGTCAGTAATTTCACGCCCCCGGGAGAGTGTCAGTAATTTCAGGGACCCTGGGAGGGTGTCAGTAATTTCAGGCCCCCGGGAGGGTGTCAGTAATTTCAGGGGCACCCGGGTGGGTGTCAGTTATTTCAGGGGCCCCCGGGAGGGTGTCACTAATTTCAGGAGCTCCCGGGAGGGTGTCAGTAATTTCAGGGCCCCCGGGACAGTATCAGTAATTTCATGCCCCCGGGAGAGTGTCAGAAATTTCAGGGGCTCCCGGGAGGGTGTCAGTAATTTCATGCCCCCGGGAGAGTGTCAGAAATTTCAGGGGCTCCCGGGAGAGTGTCAGGAATTTCAGGGGCCCCTGGGAGGGTGTCACTAATTTCAGGGGCTCCCGGGAGGGTGTCAGTAATTCCAGGCCCCCGGGAGGGTGTCAGTAATTTCAGGGGGCCCCGGGAAGGTGTCAGTAATTTCATGGGCCCCCGGGAGAGTGTCAGTAATTTCAGGTGCCCCTGGGAAGGTGTCAGTAATTTCAGGCCCCCGTGAGAGTGTCAGTAATTTCAGGGGCCCTGGGAGGTTGTCAGTAATTTCAGGGGCCCCGGGAGGGTGTCAGTAATTTCAGGGACCCCAGAAGGGTGTCAGTAATTTCAGGGACCGCAGGAGGGTGTCAGTAATTTCAGGCCCCTGGGAGAGTGTCAGTAATTTCAGGGGCCCCCGGGAGGGTGTCAGTAATTTCAGGCCCCCGGGAGAGTTTCAGTAATTTCACGCCCCCGGGAGAGTGTCAGTAATTTCAGGGGCCCCCGGGAGAGTGTCAGTAATTTCAGGTGCCCCTGGGAAGGTGTCAGTAATTTCAGGCCCCTGGGAGAGTGTCAGTAATTTCAGGCCCCCGGGACAGTATCAGTAATTTCAGGGGCCCTGGGAGGGTGTCAGTAATTTCAGGGGCCCCGGGAGGGTGTCAGAAATTTCAGGGGCCCCCGGGAGGGTAAGGAATTTCAGGGACCCCGGGAGAGTGTCAGTAATTTCAGGGGCACCCGGGTGGGTGTCAGTAATTTCAGGGACCCCGGGAGAGTGTCAGTAATTTCAGGGGCACCCGGGAGGGTGTCAGTAATTTCAGGCCCCTGGGAGAGTGTCAGTAATTTCAGGGGCCCCCGGGAGGGTGTCAGTAATTTCAGGCCCTCGGGACGGTGTCAGTAATTTCAGGCCCCCGGGAGGGTGTAAGTAATTTCAGGCCCCCGGGAGGGTGTCAGTAATTTCACGCCCCCGGGAGAGTGTCAGTAATTTCAGGGACCCCGGGAGGGTGTCAGTAATTTCAGGCCCCCGGGAGGGTGTCAGTAATTTCAGGGGCACCCGGGAGGGTGTCAGTTATTTCAGGGGCCCCCGGGAGGGTGTCACTAATTTCAGGAGCTCCCGGGAGGGTGTCAGTAATTTCAGGGCCCCCGGGACAGTATCAGTAATTTCATGCCCCCGGGAGAGTGTCAGAAATTTCAGGGGCTCCCGGGAGAGAGTCAGGAATTTCAGGGGCCCCTGGGAGGGTGTCACTAATTTCAGGGGCTCCCGGGAGGGTGTCAGTAATTCCAGGCCCCCGGGAGGGTGTCAGTAATTTCAGGGGCCCCCGGGAAGGTGTCAGTAATTTCATGGGCCCCCGGGAGAGTGTCAGTAATTTCAGGTGCCCCTGGGAAGGTGTCAGTAATTTCAGGCCCCCGTGAGAGTGTCAGTAATTTCAGGCCCCCGGGACAGTATCAGTAATTTCAGGGGCCCTGGGAGGGTGTCAGTAATTTCAGGCCCCCGGGAGGGTGTCAGTCATTTCAGGCCCCCGGGACAGTATCAGTAATTTCAGGGGACCTGGGAGGGTGTCAGTAATTTCAGGCCCCCGGGAGGGTGTCAGTCATTTCAGGCCCATGGGACAGTATCAGTAATTTCAGGGGCCCTGGGAGGGTGTCAGTAATTTCAGGGGCCCCCGGGAGGGTAAGGAATTTCAGGGACCCCGGGAGAGTGTCAGTAATTTCAGGGGCACCCGGGAGGGTAAGGAATTTCAGGGACCCCGGGAGAGTGTCAGTAATTTCAGGGGCACCCGGGAGGGTAAGGAATTTCAGGGACCCCGGGAGAGTGTCAGTAATTTCAGGGGCACCCGGGAGGGTAAGGAATTTCAGGGACCCCGGGAGAGTGTCAGTAATTTCAGGGGCACCCGGGAGGGTAAGGAATTTCAGGGACCCCGGGAGGGTGTCAGAAATTTCAGGGGCCCCCGGGAGGGTAAGGAATTTCAGGGACCCCGGGAGAGTGTCAGTAATTTCAGGGGCACCCGGGTGGGTGTCAGTCATTTCAGGAACCCCGGGAGAGTGTCAGTAATTTCAGGGGCACCCGGGAGGGTGTCAGTAATTTCAGGCCCCTGGGAGAGTGTCAGTAATTTCAGGGGCCCCCGGGAGGGTGTCAGTAATTTCAGGCCCTCGGGACGGTGTCAGTAATTTCAGGCCCCCGGGAGGGTGTCAGTAATTTCAGGCCCCTGGGAGAGTGTCAGTAATTTCAGGGGCCCCCGGGAGGGTGTCAGTAATTTCAGGCCCTCGGGAGGGTGTCAGCAATTTCAGGCCCCCGGGAGGGTGTCAGTAATTTCAGGCCCCCGGGAGGGTGTCAGTAATTTCAGGCCCCTGGGAGAGTGTCAGTAATTTCAGGGGCCCCCGGGAGGGTGTCAGTAATTTCAGGCCCTCGGGAGGGTGTCAGTAATTTCAGGCCCCCGGGAGGGTGTCAGTAATTTCAGGCCCCCGGGACAGTATCAGTAATTTCAGGGGCCCTGGGAGGGTGTCAGTAATTTCTCTGGCCCCGGGAGTGTGTCAGAAATTTCAGGGGCCCCCGGGCTGTGTCAGTAATTTCAGGGGCACCCGGGAGGGTGTCAGTAATTTCAGGGACCCTTGGAGGGTGTCAATAATTTCAGGTGCCCCCGGGAAGGTGTCAGTAATTTCAGGGGCACCCGGGAGGGTGTCAGTAATTTCAGGGACCCCGGGAGGGTGTCAGTAATTTCAGGGACCCCGGGAGGGTGTCAGTAATTTCAGGCCCCCGGGAGAGTTTCAGTAATTTCACGCCCCCGGGAGAGTGTCAGTAATTTCAGGGGCCCCCGGGAGAGTGTCAGTAATTTCAGGTGCCCCTGGGAAGGTTTCAGTAATTTCAGGCCCCCGGGAGAGAGTCAGTAATTTCAGGCCCCCGGGACAGTATCAGTAATTTCAGGGGCCCTGGGAGGGTGTCAGTAATTTCAGGGGCCCCGGGAGGGTGTCAGAAATTTCAGGGGTCCCCGGGAAGGTGTCAGTAATTTCAGGGACCCCAGGAGGGTGTCAGTAATTTCAGGCGCCCGGGAGGGTGTCAGTCATTTCAGGCCCCCGGGACAGTATCAGTAATTTCAGGGGCCCTGGGAGGGTGTCAGTAATTTCAGGGGCCCCGGGAGGGTGTCAGAAATTTCAGGGGCCCCCAGGAAGGTGTCAGTAATTTCAGGGACCCCAGGAGGGTGTCAGTAATTTCAGGCCCCCGGGAGAGTGTCAGTAATTTCAGGGGCCCCCGGGAGTGTCAGTAATTTCAGGGGCCCCCGGGAGGGTAAGGAATTTCAGGGACCCCGGGAGAGTGTCAGTAATTTCAGGGGCACACGGGTGGGTGTCAGTCATTTCAGGGACCCCGGGAGAGTGTCAGTAATTTCAGGGGCACCCGGGAGGGTGTCAGTAATTTCAGGCCCCTGGGAGAGTGTCAGTAATTTCAGGGGCCCCCGGGAGGGTGTCAGTGATTTCAGGCCCTCGGGAGGGTGTCAGCAATTTCAGGCCCCCGGGAGGGTGTCAGTAATTTCAGGCCCCCGGGAGGGTGTCAGTAATTTCAGGCCCCTGGGAGAGTGTCAGTAATTTCAAGGGCCCCCGGGAGGGTGTCAGTAATTTCAGGCCCTCGGGAGGGTGTCAGTAATTTCAGGCCCCCGGGAGGGTGTCAGTAATTTCAGGCCCCCGGGACAGTATCAGTAATTTCAGGGGCCCTGGGAGGGTGTCAGTAATTTCAGGGGCCCCGGGAAGGTGTCAGTAATTTCAGGGACCCCAGGAGGGTGTCAGTAATTTCAGGCCCCCGGGAGAGTGTCAGTAATTTCAGGGGCCCCCGGGAGGGTCAGGAATTTCAGGGACCCCGGGAGGGTGTCAGTAATTTCAGGCGCCCGGGAGGGTGTCAGTCATTTCAGGCCCCCGGGACAGTATCAGTAATTTCAGGGGCCCTGGGAGGGTGTCAGTAATTTCAGGGGCCCCGGGAGGGTGTCAGAAATTTCAGGGGCCCCCAGGAAGGTGTCAGTAATTTCAGGGACCCCAGGAGGGTGTCAGTAATTTCAGGCCCCCGGGAGAGTGTCAGTAATTTCAGGGGCCCCCGGGAGTGTCAGTAATTTCAGGGGCCCCCGGGAGGGTAAGGAATTTCAGGGACCCCGGGAGAGTGTCAGTAATTTCAGGGGCACCCGGGTGGGTGTCAGTCATTTCAGGGACCCCGGGAGAGTGTCAGTAATTTCAGGGGCACCCGGGAGGGTGTCAGTAATTTCAGGCCCCTGGGAGAGTGTCAGTAATTTCAGGGGCCCCCGGGAGGGTGTCAGTGATTTCAGGCCCTCGGGAGGGTGTCAGCAATTTCAGGCCCCCGGGAGGGTGTCAGTAATTTCAGGCCCCCGGGAGGGTGTCAGTAATTTCAGGCCCCTGGGAGAGTGTCAGTAATTTCAAGGGCCCCCGGGAGGGTGTCAGTAATTTCAGGCCCTCGGGAGGGTGTCAGTAATTTCAGGCCCCCGGGAGGGTGTCAGTAATTTCAGGCCCCCGGGACAGTATCAGTAATTTCAGGGGCCCTGGGAGGGTGTCAGTAATTTCTGGGGCCCCGGGAGTGTGTCAGAAATTTCAGGGGCCCCCGGGCTGTGTCAGTAATTTCAGGGGCACCCGGGAGGGTGTCAGGAATTTCAGGGACCCCGGGAGGGTGTCAGTCATTTCAGGCCCCCGGGAGGGTCAGGAATTTCAGGGACCCTAGCAGAGTGTCATTAATTTCAGGGGCACCCGGGAGAGTGTCAGAAATTTCAGGGGCCCCCGGGAAGGTGTCAGTAATTTCAGGCCCCTGGGAGAGTGTCAGTAATTTCAGGGGCCCCCGGGAGGGTGTCAGTAATTTCAGGCCCCCGGGAGGGTGTCAGTAATTTCAGGCCCCCGGGAGAGTTTCAGTAATTTCACGCCCCCGGGAGAGTGTCAGTAATTTCAGGGGCCCCCGGGAGAGTGTCAGTAATTTCAGGTGCCCCTGGGAGGGTGTCAGTAATTTCAGGCCCCCGGGAGAGTGTCAGTAATTTCAGGGGCCCCCGGGAGGGTCAGGAATTTCAGGGACCCTGGCAGAGTGTCAGTAATTTCAGGGGCCCCCCCGGGAGGGTGTCAGTAATTTCAGGTCCCCGGGAGAGTGTCAGTAATTTCAGGCCCCCAGGAGGGTGTCAGTAATTTCAGGCCCCCGGGAGAGTGTCAGTAATTTCAGGCCCCCGGGAGAGTGTCAGTAATTTCAGGCCCCCGGGAGAGTGTCAGTAATTTCAGGGGCCCCCGGGAAGTTGTCAGTAATTTCAGGCCCCTGGGAGAGTGTCAGTAATTTCAGGGGCCCCCCGGGAGGGTGTCAGTAATTTCAGGTCCCCGGGAGAGTGTCAGTAATTTCAGGCCCCCAGGAGGGTTTCAGTAATTTCAGGTGCCCCCGGGAAGGTGTCAGTAATTTCAGGCCCCCGGGAGAGTGTCAGTAATTTCAGGGCCCTCGGGAGGTTGTCAGAAATTTCAGGGGCCCCCGGGAAGCTGTCAGTAATTTCAGGCCCCCGGGACAGTATCAGTAATTTCAGGGGCCCTGGGAGGGTGTCAGTAATTTCAGGCCCCCGGGACTATCAGTAATTTCAGGGGCCCCGGATGGGTGTTAGAAATTTCAGGGGCCCCCGGGAGGGTGTCAGTAATTTCAGGGGCCCTGGGTGGGTGTTAGAAATTTCAGGGGCCCCCGGGAAGGTGTCAGTAATTTCAGGGGCCCCGCGAAGGTGTCAGTAATTTCAGGGAACGCAGGAGGGTGTCAGTAATTTCAGGCCCCGGGAGAGTGTCAGTAATTTCAGGGGCACCCGGGAGGGTGTCAGTAATTTCAGGGACCCCGGGAGGGTGTCAGTAATTTCAGGCCCCCGGGAGAGTTTCAGTAATTTCACGCCCTTCGGGAGAGTGTCAGTAATTTCAGGGGCCCCCGGGAGAGTGTCAGTAATTTCAGGTGCCCCTGGGAAGGTTTCAGTAATTTCAGGCCCCCGGGAGAGAGTCAGTAATTTCAGGCCCCCGGGACAGTATCAGTAATTTCAGGGGCCCTGGGAGGGTGTCAGTAATTTCAGGGGCCCCGGGAGGGTGTCAGAAATTTCAGGGGCCCCCGGGAAGGTGTCAGTAATTTCAGGGACCCCAGGAGGGTGTCAGTAATTTCAGGGGCCCCGGGAAGGTGTCAGTAATTTCAGGGACCCCAGGAGGGTGTCAGTAATTTCAGGCCCCCGGGAGAGTGTCAGTAATTTCAGGGGCCCCCGGGAGGGTCAGGAATTTCAGGGACCCCGGGAGGGTGTCAGTAATTTCAGGCGCCCGGGAGGGTGTCAGTCATTTCAGGCCCCCGGGACAGTATCAGTAATTTCAGGGGCCCTGGGAGGGTGTCAGTAATTTCAGGGGCCCCGGGAGGGTGTCAGAAATTTCAGGGGCCCCCAGGAAGGTGTCAGTAATTTCAGGGACCCCAGGAGGGTGTCAGTAATTTCAGGCCCCCGGGAGAGTGTCAGTAATTTCAGGGGCCCCCGGGAGTGTCAGTAATTTCAGGGGCCCCCGGGAGGGTAAGGAATTTCAGGGACCCCGGGAGAGTGTCAGTAATTTCAGGGGCACCCGGGTGGGTGTCAGTCATTTCAGGGACCCCGGGAGAGTGTCAGTAATTTCAGGGGCACCCGGGAGGGTGTCAGTAATTTCAGGCCCCTGGGAGAGTGTCAGTAATTTCAGGGGCCCCCGGGAGGGTGTCAGTGATTTCAGGCCCTCGGGAGGGTGTCAGCAATTTCAGGCCCCCGGGAGGGTGTCAGTAATTTCAGGCCCCCGGGAGGGTGTCAGTAATTTCAGGCCCCTGGGAGAGTGTCAGTAATTTCAAGGGCCCCCGGGAGGGTGTCAGTAATTTCAGGCCCTCGGGAGGGTGTCAGTAATTTCAGGCCCCCGGGAGGGTGTCAGTAATTTCAGGCCCCCGGGACAGTATCAGTAATTTCAGGGGCCCTGGGAGGGTGTCAGTAATTTCTGGGGCCCCGGGAGTGTGTCAGAAATTTCAGGGGCCCCCGGGCTGTGTCAGTAATTTCAGGGGCACCCGGGAGGGTGTCAGGAATTTCAGGGACCCCGGGAGGGTGTCAGTAATTTCAGTGGCCCCCGGGAGGGTCAGGAATTTCAGGGACCCTAGCAGAGTGTCATTAATTTCAGGGGCACCCGGGAGAGTGTCAGAAATTTCAGGGGCCCCCGGGAAGGTGTCAGTAATTTCAGGCCCCTGGGAGAGTGTCAGTAATTTCAGGGGCCCCCGGGAGGGTGTCAGTAATTTCAGGCCCCCGGGAGGGTGTCAGTAATTTCAGGCCCCCGGGAGAGTTTCAGTAATTTCACGCCCCCGGGAGAGTGTCAGTAATTTCAGGGGCCCCCGGGAGAGTGTCAGTAATTTCAGGTGCCCCTGGGAAGGTGTCAGTAATTTCAGGGACCCCAGGAGGGTGTCAGTAATTTCAGGGGCCCCCGGGAGGGTCAGGAATTTCAGGGACCCCGGGAGGGTGTCAGTAATTTCAGGGACCCCGGGAGAGTGTCAGTAATTTCAGGGGCCCCCGGGAAGTTGTCAGTAATTTCAGGGGCCCCCCGGGAGGGTGTCAGTAATTTCAGGGGCCCCCCGGGAGGGTGTCAGTAATTTCAGGTCCCCGGGAGAGTGTCAGTAATTTCAGGCCCCCAGGAGGGTGTCAGTAATTTCAGGTGCCCCCGGGAAGGTGTCAGTAATTTCAGGCCCCCGGGAGAGTGTCAGTAATTTCAGGCCCCCGGGAGAGTGTCAGTAATTTCAGGGGCCCCCGGGAAGTTGTCAGTAATTTCAGGCCCCTGGGAGAGTGTCAGTAATTTCAGGGGCCCCCCGGGAGGGTGTCAGTAATTTCAGGTCCCCGGGAGAGTGTCAGTAATTTCAGGCCCCCAGGAGGGTGTCAGTAATTTCAGGTCCCCGGGAGAGTGTCAGTAATTTCAGGGGCCCCCCGGGAGGGTGTCAGTAATTTCAGGTGCCCCCGGGAAGGTGTCAGTAATTTCAGGCCCCCGGGAGAGTGTCAGTAATTTCAGGGCCCCCGGGAGGTTGTCAGAAATTTCAGGGGCCCCCGGGAAGCTGTCAGTAATTTCAGGCCCCCGGGACAGTATCAGTAATTTCAGGGGCCCTGGGAGGGTGTCAGTAATTTCAGGCCCCCGGGACTATCAGTAATTTTATGGGGCCCCGGATGGGTGTTAGAAATTTCAGGGGCCCCCGGGAGGGTGTCAGTAATTTCAGGGGCCCTGGGTGGGTGTTAGAAATTTCAGGGGCCCCCGGGAAGGTGTCAGTAATTTCAGGGGCCCCGCGAAGGTGTCAGTAATTTCAGGGAACGCAGGAGGGTGTCAGTAATTTCAGGCCCCGGGAGAGTGTCAGTAATTTCAGGGGCCCCCGGGCGGGTCAGGAATTTCAGGGACCCCAGAAGGGTGTCAGTAATTTCAGGGACCGCAGGAGGGTGTCAGTAATTTCAGGCCCCTGGGAGAGTGTCAGTAATTTCAGGGGCCCCCGGGAGGGTGTCAGTAATTTCAGGCCCCCGGGAGAGTTTCAGTAATTTCACGCCCCCGGGAGAGTGTCAGTAATTTCAGGGGCCCCCGGGAGAGTGTCAGTAATTTCAGGCCCCTGGGAGAGTGTCAGTAATTTCAGGCCCCCGGGACAGTATCAGTAATTTCAGGGGCCCTGGGAGGGTGTCAGTAATTTCAGGGGCCCCGGGAGGGTGTCAGAAATTTCAGGGGCCCCCGGGAAGGTGTCAGTAATTTCAGGGACCCCAGGAGGGTGTCAGAAATTTCAGGGGCCCCCGGGAAGTTGTCAGTAATTTCAGGCCCTGGGAGAGTGTCAGTAATTTCAGGTCCCCGGGAGAGTGTCAGTAATTTCAGGCCCCCAGGAGGGTGTCAGTAATTTCAGGTGCCCCCGGGAAGGTGTCAGTAATTTCAGGGCCCTCGGGAGGTTGTCAGAAATTTCAGGGGCCCCCGGGAAGGTGTCAGTAATTTCAGGCCCCCGGGAGAGTGTCAGTAATTTCAGGCCCCCGGGAGAGTGTCAGTAATTTCAGGCCCCCGGGAGAGTGTCAGTAATTTCAGGGGCCCCGGGAGGGTGTCAGTAATTTCACGCCCCCGGGAGAGTGTCAGTAATTTCAGGTGCCCCTGGGAAGGTGTCAGTAATTTCAGGCCCCCGGGAGAGTGTCAGTAATTTCAGGGCCCCCGGGAGAGTGTCAGAAATTTCAGGGGCCCCCGGGAAGGTGTCAGTAATTTCAGGCCCCCGGGACAGTATCAGTAATTTCAGGGGCCCT
This sequence comes from Heterodontus francisci, assembly GCF_036365525.1. NCBI lineage: Eukaryota > Metazoa > Chordata > Chondrichthyes > Heterodontiformes > Heterodontidae > Heterodontus > Heterodontus francisci. The sequence goes on along the minus strand of NC_090375.1, from coordinate 5,093,431 downwards.
GGGAGGGTGTCAGTAATTTCAGGCCCCCGGGACAGTATCAGTAATTTCAGGGGCCCCGGGAGGGTGTCAGTAATTTCAGGCCCCCGGGAGAGTGTCAGTAATTTCAGGGGCCCCGGGAGGGTGTCAGTAATTTCAGGGACCCCGGGAGGGTGTCAGTAATTTCAGGGACCCCGGGAGGGTGTCATAAATTTCAGGGGCCCCCGGGAGGGTGTCACTAATTTCAGGAGCTCCCGGGAGGGTGTCAGTAATTTCAGGGGCCCCGGGAGGGTGTCAGTAATTTCAGGGACCCCGGGAGGGTGTCATAAATTTCAGGGGCCCCCGGGAGGGTGTCACTAATTTCAGGAGCTCCCGGGACAGTATCAGTAATTTCATGCCCCCGGGAGAGTGTCAGAAATTTCAGGGGCTCCCGGGAGAATGTCAGTAATTTCAGGGGCCCCTGGGAGGGTGTCGCTAATTTCAGGGGCTCCCGGGAGGGTGTCAGTAATTTCAGGCCCCCGGGAGGGTGTCAGTAATTTCAGGGACCCCGGGAAGGTGTCAGTAATTTCAGGCCCCCGGGACAGTATCAGTAATTTCAGGGGCCCTGGGAGGGTGTCAGTAATTTCAGGGGCCCCCGGGAGGGTGTCAGAAATTTCAGGGGCCCCCGGGAGGGTGTCAGAAATTTCAGGGGCCCCCGGGAGGGTGTCAGTAATTTCAGGCCCCCGGGAGAGTGTCAGTAATTTCAGGGGCCCCCGGGAGGGTGTCAGAAATTTCAGGCCCCCGGGAGAATGTCAGTAATTTCAGGGGCCCCCGGGAGGGTGTCAGTAATTGCAGGGCCCCCGGGAGGGTGCCAGTAATTTCAGGCCCCCGGGAGAGAGTCAGTCATTTCAGGGGCCCCCGGGAGAGTGTCAGTAATTTCAGGGCCCCCGGGAGGGTCAGGAATTTCAGGGACCCCGGGAGATTGTCAGTAATTTCAGGGGCCCCCGGGAGGGTCAGGAATTTCAGGGACCCCGGGAGGGTGTCAGTAATTTCAGGGGCACCCGGGTGGGTGTCAGTTATTTCAGGTGCCCCCGGGAGGGTGTCAGTAATTTCAGGCCCCTGGGAGAGTGTCAGTAATTTCAGGGGCCCCCGGGAAGTTGTCAGTAATTTCAGGCACCCAGGAGGGTGTCAGTAATTTCAGGCCCCCGGGACAGTATCAGTAATTTCAGGGGCCCCGGGAGGGTGTCAGTAATTTCAGGCCCCCGGGACAGTGTCAGTAATTTCAGGGGCCCCGGGAGGGTGTCAGTAATTTCAGGGGCCCCGGGAAGGTGTCAGTAATTTCAGGGACCCCAGGAGGGTGTCAGTAATTTCAGGCCCCCGGGAGAGTGTCAGTAATTTCAGGGGCCCCCGGGAGGGTCAGGAATTTCAGGGACCCCGGGAGGGTGTCAGTAATTTCAGGCGCCCGGGAGGGTGTCAGTCATTTCAGGCCCCCGGGACAGTATCAGTAATTTCAGGGGCCCTGGGAGGGTGTCAGTAATTTCAGGGGCCCCGGGAGGGTGTCAGAAATTTCAGGGGCCCCCAGGAAGGTGTCAGTAATTTCAGGGACCCCAGGAGGGTGTCAGTAATTTCAGGCCCCCGGGAGAGTGTCAGTAATTTCAGGGGCCCCCGGGAGTGTCAGTAATTTCAGGGGCCCCCGGGAGGGTAAGGAATTTCAGGGACCCCGGGAGAGTGTCAGTAATTTCAGGGGCACCCGGGTGGGTGTCAGTCATTTCAGGGACCCCGGGAGAGTGTCAGTAATTTCAGGGGCACCCGGGAGGGTGTCAGTAATTTCAGGCCCCTGGGAGAGTGTCAGTAATTTCAGGGGCCCCCGGGAGGGTGTCAGTGATTTCAGGCCCTCGGGAGGGTGTCAGCAATTTCAGGCCCCCGGGAGGGTGTCAGTAATTTCAGGCCCCCGGGAGGGTGTCAGTAATTTCAGGCCCCTGGGAGAGTGTCAGTAATTTCAAGGGCCCCCGGGAGGGTGTCAGTAATTTCAGGCCCTCGGGAGGGTGTCAGTAATTTCAGGCCCCCGGGAGGGTGTCAGTAATTTCAGGCCCCCGGGACAGTATCAGTAATTTCAGGGGCCCTGGGAGGGTGTCAGTAATTTCTGGGGCCCCGAGAGTGTGTCAGAAATTTCAGGGGCCCCCGGGCTGTGTCAGTAATTTCAGGGGCACCCGGGAGGGTGTCAGGAATTTCAGGGACCCCGGGAGGGTGTCAGTAATTTCAGTGGCCCCCGGGAGGGTCAGGAATTTCAGGGACCCTAGCAGAGTGTCATTAATTTCAGGGGCACCCGGGAGAGTGTCAGAAATTTCAGGGGCCCCCGGGAAGGTGTCAGTAATTTCAGGCCCCTGGGAGAGTGTCAGTAATTTCAGGGGCCCCCGCGAGGGTGTCAGTAATTTCAGGCCCCCGGGAGGGTGTCAGTAATTTCAGGCCCCCGGGAGAGTTTCAGTAATTTCACGCCCCCGGGAGAGTGTCAGTAATTTCAGGGGCCCCCGGGAGAGTGTCAGTAATTTCAGGTGCCCCTGGGAAGGTGTCAGTAATTTCAGGGACCCCAGGAGGGTGTCAGTAATTTCAGGGGCCCCCGGGAGGGTCAGGAATTTCAGGGACCCCGGGAGGGTGTCAGTAATTTCAGGGACCCCGGGAGAGTGTCAGTAATTTCAGGGGCCCCCGGGAAGTTGTCAGTAATTTCAGGGGCCCCCCGGGAGGGTGTCAGTAATTTCAGGGGCCCCCCGGGAGGGTGTCAGTAATTTCAGGTCCCCGGGAGAGTGTCAGTAATTTCAGGCCCCCAGGAGGGTGTCAGTAATTTCAGGCCCCCGGGAGAGTGTCAGTAATTTCAGGGGCCCCCGGGAAGTTGTCAGTAATTTCAGGCCCCTGGGAGAGTGTCAGTAATTTCAGGGGCCCCCCGGGAGGGTGTCAGTAATTTCAGGTCCCCGGGAGAGTGTCAGTAATTTCAGGCCCCCAGGAGGGTGTCAGTAATTTCAGGTCCCCGGGAGAGTGTCAGTAATTTCAGGGGCCCCCCGGGAGGGTGTCAGTAATTTCAGGTGCCCCCGGGAAGGTGTCAGTAATTTCAGGCCCCCGGGAGAGTGTCAGTAATTTCAGGGCCCCCGGGAGGTTGTCAGAAATTTCAGGGGCCCCCGGGAAGCTGTCAGTAATTTCAGGCCCCCGGGACAGTATCAGTAATTTCAGGGGCCCTGGGAGGGTGTCAGTAATTTCAGGCCCCCGGGACTATCAGTAATTTCAGGGGCCCCGGATGGGTGTTAGAAATTTCAGGGGCCCCCGGGAGGGTGTCAGTAATTTCAGGGGCCCTGTGTGGGTGTTAGAAATTTCAGGGGCCCCCGGGAAGGTGTCAGTAATTTCAGGGGCCCCGCGAAGGTGTCAGTAATTTCAGGGAACGCAGGAGGGTGTCAGTAATTTCAGGCCCCGGGAGAGTGTCAGTAATTTCAGGGGCCCCCGGGCGGGTCAGGAATTTCAGGGACCCCAGAAGGGTGTCAGTAATTTCAGGGACCGCAGGAGGGTGTCAGTAATTTCAGGCCCCTGGGAGAGTGTCAGTAATTTCAGGGGCCCCCGGGAGGGTGTCAGTAATTTCAGGCCCCCGGGAGAGTTTCAGTAATTTCACGCCCCCGGGAGAGTGTCAGTAATTTCAGGGGCCCCCGGGAGAGTGTCAGTAATTTCAGGCCCCTGGGAGAGTGTCAGTAATTTCAGGCCCCCGGGACAGTATCAGTAATTTCAGGGGCCCTGGGAGGGTGTCAGTAATTTCAGGGGCCCCGGGAGGGTGTCAGAAATTTCAGGGGCCCCCGGGAAGGTGTCAGTAATTTCAGGGACCCCAGGAGGGTGTCAGAAATTTCAGGGGCCCCCGGGAAGTTGTCAGTAATTTCAGGCCCTGGGAGAGTGTCAGTAATTTCAGGTCCCCGGGAGAGTGTCAGTAATTTCAGGCCCCCAGGAGGGTGTCAGTAATTTCAGGTGCCCCCGGGAAGGTGTCAGTAATTTCAGGGCCCTCGGGAGGTTGTCAGAAATTTCAGGGGCCCCCGGGAAGGTGTCAGTAATTTCAGGCCCCCGGGAGAGTGTCAGTAATTTCAGGCCCCCGGGAGAGTGTCAGTAATTTCAGGCCCCCGGGAGAGTGTCAGTAATTTCAGGGGCCCCGGGAGGGTGTCAGTAATTTCACGCCCCCGGGAGAGTGTCAGTAATTTCAGGTGCCCCTGGGAAGGTGCCAGTAATTTCAGGCCCCCGGGAGAGTGTCAGTAATTTCAGGGCCCCCGGGAGAGTGTCAGAAATTTCAGGGGCCCCCGGGAAGGTGTCAGTAATTTCAGGCCCCCGGGACAGTATCAGTAATTTCAGGGGCCCTGGGAGGGTGTCAGTAATTTCAGGCCCCCGGGACAGTATCAGTAATTTCAGGGGCCCCGGGAGGGTGTCAGTAATTTCAGGCCCCCGGGAGAGTGTCAGTAATTTCAGGGGCCCCGGGAGGGTGTCAGTAATTTCAGGGACCCCGGGAGGGTGTCAGTAATTTCAGGGACCCCGGGAGGGTGTCATAAATTTCAGGGGCCCCCGGGAGGGTGTCACTAATTTCAGGAGCTCCCGGGAGGGTGTCAGTAATTTCAGGGGCCCCGGGAGGGTGTCAGTAATTTCAGGGACCCCGGGAGGGTGTCATAAATTTCAGGGGCCCCCGGGAGGGTGTCACTAATTTCAGGAGCTCCCGGGACAGTATCAGTAATTTCATGCCCCCGGGAGAGTGTCAGAAATTTCAGGGGCTCCCGGGAGAATGTCAGTAATTTCAGGGGCCCCTGGGAGGGTGTCGCTAATTTCAGGGGCTCCCGGGAGGGTGTCAGTAATTTCAGGCCCCCGGGAGGGTGTCAGTAATTTCAGGGACCCCGGGAAGGTGTCAGTAATTTCAGGCCCCCGGGACAGTATCAGTAATTTCAGGGGCCCTGGGAGGGTGTCAGTAATTTCAGGGGCCCCCGGGAGGGTGTCAGAAATTTCAGGGGCCCCCGGGAGGGTGTCAGAAATTTCAGGGGCCCCCGGGAGGGTGTCAGTAATTTCAGGCCCCCGGGAGAGTGTCAGTAATTTCAGGGGCCCCCGGGAGGGTGTCAGAAATTTCAGGCCCCCGGGAGAATGTCAGTAATTTCAGGGGCCCCCGGGAGGGTGTCAGTAATTGCAGGGCCCCCGGGAGGGTGCCAGTAATTTCAGGCCCCCGGGAGAGAGTCAGTCATTTCAGGGGCCCCCGGGAGAGTGTCAGTAATTTCAGGGCCCCCGGGAGGGTCAGGAATTTCAGGGACCCCGGGAGATTGTCAGTAATTTCAGGGGCCCCCGGGAGGGTCAGGAATTTCAGGGACCCCGGGAGGGTGTCAGTAATTTCAGGGGCACCCGGGTGGGTGTCAGTTATTTCAGGTGCCCCCGGGAGGGTGTCAGTAATTTCAGGCCCCTGGGAGAGTGTCAGTAATTTCAGGGGCCCCCGGGAAGTTGTCAGTAATTTCAGGCACCCAGGAGGGTGTCAGTAATTTCAGGCCCCCGGGACAGTATCAGTAATTTCAGGGGCCCCGGGAGGGTGTCAGTAATTTCAGGCCCCCGGGACAGTGTCAGTAATTTCAGGGGCCCCGGGAGGGTGTCAGTAATTTCAGGGGCCCGGGAGAGTGTCAGTAATTTCAGGGGCCCCGGGAGGGTGTCATAAATTTCAGGGGCCCCCGGGAGGGTGTCACTAATTTCAGGAGCTCCCGGGAGGGTGTCAGTAATTTCAGGGGCCCCGGGAGGGTGTCAGTAATTTCAGGGACCCCGGGAGGGTGTCATATATTTCAGGGGCCCCCGGGAGGGTGTCACTAATTTCAGGAGCTCCCGGGAGGGTGTGAGTAATTTCAGGGCCCCCGGGACAGTATCAGGAATTTCATGCCCCCGGGAGAGTGTCAGTAATTTCAGGGGCCCCTGGGAGGGTGTCACTAATTTCAGGGGCTCCCGGGAGGGTGTCAGTAATTTCAGGCCCCCGGGAAGGTGTCAGTAATTTCAGGCCCCCGGGACAGTATCAGTAATTTCAGGGGCCCTGGGAGGGTGTCAGTAATTTCAGGGGCCCCCGGGAGGGTGTCAGAAATTTCAGGGGCCCCCGGGAGGGTGTCAGAAATTTCAGGGGCACCCGGGAAGGTGTCAGTAATTTCAGGGACCCCGGGAGGGTGTCAGTAATTTCAGGCCCCCGGGAGAGTGTCAGTAATTTCAGGGGCCCCCGGGAGGGTGTCAGAAATTTCAGGCCCCCGGGAGAGTGTCAGTAATTTCAGGGGCCCTGGGAGGGTGTCAGTAATTGCAGGGCCCCCGGGAGGGTGCCAGTAATTTCAGGCCCCCGGGAGAGAGTCAGTAATTTCAGGGGCCCCAGGGAGAGTGTCAGTAATTTCAGGGCCCCCGGGAGGGTGTCAGAAATTTCAGGGGCCCCCGGGAATGTGTCAGTAATATCAGGGACCCCAGGAGTGTGTCACTAATTTCAGGGGCTCCCGGGAGGGTGTCAGTAATTTCAGGGACCCGGGAGAGTGTCAGTAATTTCAGGGACCCCGGGAGTGTGTCACTAATTTCAGGGGCTCCCGGAAATGTGTCAGTAATTTCAGGGGCCCCCGGGAAGGTGTCAGTAATTTCACAGGCCCTGGGAGGGTGTCAGTAATTTCAGGGGCCCCGGGAGGGTGTCAGTAATTTCAGGGGACCCCGGGAGGGTGTAGTAAGTTCATTGGACCCGGGTGGGTGTCAGTTATTTCAGGGGCACCCGGGAGGGTGTCAGTAATTTCAGGCCCCCGGGAGAGTGTCAGAAATTTCAGTGGCCCCCGGGAAGGTGTCAGTAATTTCAGGCACTCCAGGAGGGTGTCAGTAATTTCAGGCCCCCAGGAGGGTGTCAGTAATTTCACGCCCCCGAGAGAGTGTCAGTAATTTCATGGGCCCCCGGGACAGTGTCAGTAATTTCAGGTGCCCCTGGGAAGGTGTCAGTAATTTCAGGCCCCCGGGAGAGTGTCAGTAATTTCAGGGCCCCCAGGAGGTTGTCAGAAATTTCAGGGGCTCCCGGGACAGTATCAGTAATTTCAGGGGCCCTGGGAGGGCGTCAGTAATTTCAGGGGCCCCGGGAGGGTGTCAGTAATTTCAGGGACCCCGGGAAGGTGTCAGTAATTTCAGGCCCCCGGGAGGGTGTCAGTAATTTCAGGGGCCCCTGGGAGGGTGTCACTAATTTCAGGCCCTCGGGAGGTTGTCAGAAATTTCAGGGGCCCCCGGGAAGGTGTCAGTAATTTCAGGCCCCCGGGAGAGTGTCAGTAATTTCAGGCCCCCGGGAGAGTGTCAGTAATTTCAGGGGCCCCGGGAGGGTGTCAGTAATTTCAGGGCCCCCGGGAGGTTGTCAGAAATTTCAGGGGCCCCCGGGAAGGAGTCAGTAATTTCAGGCCCCCGGGAGAGTGTCAGTAATTTCAGGCCCCCGGGAGAGTGTCAGTAATTTCAGGGGCCCCGGGAGGGTGTCAGTAATTTCAGTGCCCCCGGGAGGTTGTCAGAAATTTCAGGGGCCCCCGGGAAGGTGTCAGTAATTTCAGGCCCCCGGGACAGTATCAGTAATTTCAGGGGCCCTGGGAGGGTGTCAGTAATTTCAGGCCCCCGGGACTATCAGTAATTTCAGGGGCCCCGGGTGGGTGTTAGAAATTTCAGGGGCCCCCGGGAGGGTGTCAGTAATTTCAGGGGCCCTGGGTGGGTGTTAGAAATTTCAGGGGCACCCGGGAAGGTGTCAGTAATTTCAGGGACCCCAGGAGGGTGTCAGTAATTTCAGGCCCCCGGGACAGTATCAGTAATTTCAGGGGCCCCGGGAGGGTGTCAGTAATTTCAGGCCCCCGGGACTGTCAGTAATTTCAGGGGCCCCGGGTGGGTGTTAGAAATTTCAGGGGCCCCCGGGAGGGTGTCAGTAATTTCAGGGGCCCTGGGTGGGTGTTAGAAATTTCAGGGGCCCCCGGGAAGGTGTCAGTAATTTCAGGCCCCCGGGAGAGTGTCAGTAATTTCAGGGGCCCCGGGAGGGTGTCAGTAATTTCAGGCCCCCGGGAGAGTGTCAGTAATTTCAGGGGCCCCGGGAGGGTGTCAGTAATTTCAGGGACCCCGGGAGGGTGTCAGTAATTTCAGGCCCCCGGGAAGGTGTCAGTAATTTCATGCCCCCGGGAGAGTGTCAGTAATTTCAGGGGCCCGCGTTTGGGTGTCAGAAATTTCAGGGACCCCGGGAGAGTGTCAGTAAATTCAGGGGCCCCCGGGAGGGTGTCAGAAATTTCAGGGGCCCCCGGGAGGGTGTCAGAAATTTCAGGGGCCCCCGGGAAAGTGTCAGTAATTTCAGGGACCCCGGGAGGGTGTCAGAAATTTCAGGGGCCCCCGGGAGAGTGTCAGTAATTTCAGGGCCCTCGGGAGGTTGTCAGAAATTTCAGGGGCCCCCGGGAAGGTGTCAGTAATTTCAGGCCCCCGGGAGAGTGTCAGTAATTTCAGGGCCCCCGGGAGGTTGTCAGAAATTTCAGGGGCCCCCGGGAAGGTGTCAGTAATTTCAGGCCCCCGGGACAGTATCAGTAATTTCAGGGGCCCTGGGAGGGTGTCAGTAATTTCAGGCCCCCGGGACTGTCAGTAATTTCAGGGGCCCCGGGTGGGTGTTAGAAATTTCAGGGGCCCCCGGGAGGGTGTCAGTAATTTCAGGGGCCCTGGGTGGGTGTTAGAAATTTCAGGGGCCCCCGGGAAGGTGTCAGTAATTTCAGGGACCCCAGGAGGGTGTCAGTAATTTCAGGCCCCCGGGACAGTATCAGTAATTTCAGGGGCCCTGGGAGGGTGTCAGTAATTTCAGGCCCCCGGGACTGTCAGTAATTTCAGGGGCCCCGGGTGGGTGTTAGAAATTTCAGGGGCCCCCGGGAGGGTGTCAGTAATTTCAGGGGCCCTGGGTGGGTGTTAGAAATTTCAGGGGCCCCCGGGAAGGTGTCAGTAATTTCAGGCCCCCGGGAGAGTGTCAGTAATTTCAGGGGCCCCGGGAGGGTGTCAGTAATTTCAGGCCCCCGGGAGAGTGTCAGTAATTTCAGGGGCCCCGGGAGGGTGTCAGTAATTTCAGGGACCCCGGGAGGGTGTCAGTAATTTCAGGCCCCCGGGAAGGTGTCAGTAATTTCATGCCCCCGGGAGAGTGTCAGTAATTTCAGGGGCCCGCGTTTGGGTGTCAGAAATTTCAGGGACCCCGGGAGAGTGTCAGTAAATTCAGGGGCCCCCGGGAGGGTGTCAGAAATTTCAGGGGCCCCCGGGAGGGTGTCAGAAATTTCAGGGGCCCCCGGGAAAGTGTCAGTAATTTCAGGGACCCCGGGAGGGTGTCAGAAATTTCAGGGGCCCCCGGGAGAGTGTCAGTAATTTCAGGGCCCTCGGGAGGTTGTCAGAAATTTCAGGGGCCCCCGGGAAGGTGTCAGTAATTTCAGGGCCCCCGGGAGGTTGTCAGAAATTTCAGGGGCCCCCGGGAAGGTGTCAGTAATTTCAGGCCCCCGGGACAGTATCAGTAATTTCAGGGGCCCTGGGAGGGTGTCAGTAATTTCAGGCCCCCGGGACTGTCAGTAATTTCAGGGGCCCCGGGTGGGTGTTAGAAATTTCAGGGGCCCCCGGGAGGGTGTCAGTAATTTCAGGGGCCCTGGGTGGGTGTTAGAAATTTCAGGGGCCCCCGGGAAGGTGTCAGTAATTTCAGGGACCCCAGGAGGGTGTCAGTAATTTCAGGCCCCCGGGACAGTATCAGTAATTTCAGGGGCCCTGGGAGGGTGTCAGTAATTTCAGGCCCCCGGGACTGTCAGTAATTTCAGGGGCCCCGTGTGGGTGTTAGAAATTTCAGGGGCCCCCGGGAGGGTGTCAGTAATTTCAGGGGCCCTGGGTGGGTGTTAGAAATTTCAGGGGCCCCCGGGAAGGTGTCAGTAATTTCAGGGACCCCAGGAGGGTGTCAGTAATTTCAGGCCCCCGGGAGAGTGTCAGTAATTTCAGGGGCCCCGGGAGGGTGTCAGTAATTTCAGGGACCCCGGGAGGGTGTCAGTAATTTCAGGCCCCCGGGAAGGTGTCAGTAATTTCAGGGGCACCCGGGTGGGTTTCAGTTATTTCAGGGGCCCCAGGGAGATTGTCAGTAATTTCAGGGGCCCCCGGGAGGGTGTCATAAATTTCAGGGGCCCCCGGGAGGGTGTCACTAATTTCAGGAGCTCCCGGGAGGGTGTCAGTAATTTCATGCCCCCGGGAGAGTGTCAGTAATTTCAGGGGCCCCCGGGAGGGTGTCAGAAATTTCAGGCCCCCGGGAGAATGTCAGTAATTTCAGGGGCCCCCGGGAGGGTGTCAGTAATTGCAGGGCCCCCGGGAGGGTGCCAGTAATTTCAGACCCCCGGGAGAGAGTCAGTCATTTCAGGGGCCCCCGGGAGAGAGTCAGTCATTTCAGGGGCCCCCGGGAGAGTGTCAGTAATTTCAGGGCCCCCGGGAGGGTCAGGAATTTCAGGGACCCTGGGAGATTGTCAGTAATTTCAGGGGCCCCCGGGAGGGTCAGGAATTTCAGGGACCCCGGGAGGGTGTCAGTAATTTCAGGGGCACCCGGGTGGGTGTCAGTTATTTCAGGTGCCCCCGGGAGGGTGTCAGTAATTTCAGGCCCCTGGGAGAGTGTCAGTAATTTCAGGGGCCCCCGGGAAGTTGTCTGTAATTTCAGGCACCCAGGAGGGTGTCAGTAATTTCAGGCCCCCAGGAGGGTGTCAGTAATTTCACGCCCCCGGGAGAGTGTCAGTAATTTCAGGTGCCCCTGGGAAGGTGTCAGTAATTTCAGGCCCCCGGGAGAGTGTCAGTAATTTCAGGGCCCCCGGGAGAGTGTCAGAAATTTCAGGGGCCCCCGGGAAGGTGTCAGTAATTTCAGGCCCCCGGGACAGTATCAGTAATTTCAGGGGCCCTGGGAGGGTGTCAGTAATTTCAGGCCCCCGGGACAGTATCAGTAATTTCAGGGGCCCCGGGAGGGTGTCAGTAATTTCAGGCCCCCGGGAGAGTGTCAGTAATTTCAGGGGCCCCGGGAGGGTGTCAGTAATTTCAGGGACCCCGGGAGGGTGTCAGTAATTTCAGGGGCCCCGGGAGGGTGTCAGTAATTTCAGGGACCCCGGGAGGGTGTCATAAATTTCAGGGGCCCCCGGGAGGGTGTCACTAATTTCAGGAGCTCCCGGGACAGTATCAGTAATTTCATGCCCCCGGGAGAGTGTCAGAAATTTCAGGGGCTCCCGGGAGAATGTCAGTAATTTCAGGGGCCCCTGGGAGGGTGTCGCTAATTTCAGGGGCTCCCGGGAGGGTGTCAGTAATTTCAGGCCCCCGGGAGGGTGTCAGTAATTTCAGGGACCCCGGGAAGGTGTCAGTAATTTCAGGCCCCCGGGACAGTATCAGTAATTTCAGGGGCCCTGGGAGGGTGTCAGTAATTTCAGGGGCCCCCGGGAGGGTGTCAGAAATTTCAGGGGCCCCCGGGAGGGTGTCAGAAATTGCAGGGGCCCCCGGGAGGGTGTCAGTAATTTCAGGCCCCCGGGAGAGTGTCAGTAATTTCAGTAGCCCCCGGGAGGGTGTCAGAAATTTCAGGCCCCCGGGAGAATGTCAGTAATTTCAGGGGCCCCCGGGAGGGTGTCAGTAATTGCAGGGCCCCCGGGAGGGTGCCAGTAATTTCAGGCCCCCGGGAGAGAGTCAGTCATTTCAGGGGCCCCCGGGAGAGTGTCAGTAATTTCAGGGCCCCCGGGAGGGTCAGGAATTTCAGGGACCCCGGGAGATTGTCAGTAATTTCAGGGGCCCCCGGGAGGGTCAGGAATTTCAGGGACCCCGGGAGATTGTCAGTAATTTCAGGGGCCCCCGGGAAGTTGTCAGTAATTTCAGGCCCCTGGGAGAGTGTCAGTAATTTCAGGGGCCCCCGGGAAGTTGTCAGTAATTTCAGGCACCCAGGAGGGTGTCAGTAATTTCAGGCCCCCGGGACAGTATCAGTAATTTCAGGGGCCCCGGGAGGGTGTCAGTAATTTCAGGCCCCCGGGACAGTGTCAGTAATTTCAGGGGCCCCGGGAGGGTGTCAGTAATTTCAGGGGCCCGGGAGAGTGTCAGTAATTTCAGGGGCCCCGGGAGGGTGTCATAAATTTCAGGGGCCTCCGGGAGGGTGTCACTAATTTCAGGAGCTCCCGGGAGGGTGTCAGTAATTTCAGGGGCCCCGGGAGGGTGTCAGTAATTTCAGGGACCCCGGGAGGGTGTCATATATTTCAGGGGCCCCCGGGAGGGTGTCACTAATTTCAGGAGCTCCCGGGAGGGTGTGAGTAATTTCAGGGCCCCCGGGACAGTATCAGTAATTTCATGCCCCCGGGAGAGTGTCAGAAATTTCAGGGGCTCCCGGGAGAATGTCAGTAATTTCAGGGGCCCCTGGGAGGGTGTCACTAATTTCAGGGGCTCCCGGGAGGGTGTCAGTAATTTCAGGCCCCCGGGAAGGTGTCAGTAATTTCAGGCCCCCGGGACAGTATCAGTAATTTCAGGGGCCCTGGGAGGGTGTCAGTAATTTCAGGGGCCCCCGGGAGGGTGTCAGAAATTTCAGGGGCCCCCGGGAGGGTGTCAGAAATTTCAGGGGCCCCCGGGAAGGTGTCAGTAATTTCAGGGACCCCGGGAGGGTGTCAGTAATTTCAGGCCCCCGGGAGAGTGTCAGTAATTTCAGGGGCCCCCGGGAGGGTGTCAGAAATTTCAGGCCCCCGGGAGAGTGTCAGTAATTTCAGGGGCCCTGGGAGGGTGTCAGTAATTGCAGGGCCCCCGGGAGGGTGCCAGTAATTTCAGGCCCCCGGGAGAGAGTCAGTAATTTCAGGGGCCCCAGGGAGAGTGTCAGTAATTTCAGGGCCCCCGGGAGGGTGTCAGAAATTTCAGGGGCCCCCGGGAATGTGTCAGTAATATCAGGGACCCCAGGAGTGTGTCACTAATTTCAGGGGCTCCCGGGAGGGTGTCAGTAATTTCAGGGACCCGGGAGAGTGTCAGTAATTTCAGGGACCCCGGGAGTGTGTCACTAATTTCAGGGGCTCCCGGAAATGTGTCAGTAATTTCAGGGGCCCCCGGGAAGGTGTCAGTAATTTCACAGGCCCTGGGAGGGTGTCAGTAATTTCAGGGGCCCCGGGAGGGTGTCAGTAATTTCAGGGGACCCCGGGAGGGTGTAGTAATTTCATTGGACCCGGGTGGGTGTCAGTTATTTCAGGGGCACCCGGGAGGGTGTCAGTAATTTCAGGCCCCCGGGAGAGTGTCAGTAATTTCAGGGGCCCCCGGGAGAGTGTCAGAAATTTCAGTGGCCCCCGGGAAGGTGTCAGTAATTTCAGGCACTCCAGGAGGGTGTCAGTAATTTCAGGCCCCCAGGAGGGTGTCAGTAATTTCACGCCCCCGAGAGAGTGTCAGTAATTTCATGGGCCCCCGGGACAGTATCAGTAATTTCAGGGGCCCTGGGAGGGTGTCAGTAATTTCAGGGGCCCCCGGGAGGGTGTCAGAAATTTCAGGGGCCCCCGGGAGGGTGTCAGAAATTTCAGGGGCCCCCGGGAAGGTGTCAGTAATTTCAGGGACCCCGGGAGGGTGTCAGTAATTTCAGGCCCCCGGGAGAGTGTCAGTAATTTCAGGGGCCCCCGGGAGGGTGTCAGAAATTTCAGGCCCCCGGGAGAGTGTCAGTAATTTCAGGGGCCCTGGGAGGGTGTCAGTAATTGCAGGGCCCCCGGGAGGGTGCCAGTAATTTCAGGCCCCCGGGAGAGAGTCAGTAATTTCAGGGGCCCCAGGGAGAGTGTCAGTAATTTCAGGGCCCCCGGGAGGGTGTCAGAAATTTCAGGGGCCCCCGGGAATGTGTCAGTAATATCAGGGACCCCAGGAGTGTGTCACTAATTTCAGGGGCTCCCGGGAGGGTGTCAGTAATTTCAGGGACCCGGGAGAGTGTCAGTAATTTCAGGGACCCCGGGAGTGTGTCACTAATTTCAGGGGCTCCCGGAAATGTGTCAGTAATTTCAGGGGCCCCCGGGAAGGTGTCAGTAATTTCACAGGCCCTGGGAGGGTGTCAGTAATTTCAGGGGCCCCGGGAGGGTGTCAGTAATTTCAGGGGACCCCGGGAGGGTGTAGTAATTTCATTGGACCCGGGTGGGTGTCAGTTATTTCAGGGGCACCCGGGAGAGTGTCAGTAATTTCAGGGGCCCCCGGGAGAGTGTCAGAAATTTCAGTGGCCCCCGGGAAGGTGTCAGTAATTTCAGGCACTCCAGGAGGGTGTCAGTAATTTCAGGCCCCCAGGAGGGTGTCAGTAATTTCACGCCCCCGAGAGAGTGTCAGTAATTTCATGGGCCCCCGGGACAGTGTCAGTAATTTCAGGTGCCCCTGGGAAGGTGTCAGTAATTTCAGGCCCCCGGGAGAGTGTCAGTAATTTCAGGGCCCCCAGGAGGTTGTCAGAAATTTCAGGGGCTCCCGGGAAGGTGTCAGTAATTTCAGGCCCCCGGGACAGTATCATTAATTTCAGGGGCCCTGGGAGGGTGTCAGTAATTTCAGGCCCCCGGGACAGTATCAGTAATTTCAGGGGCCCTGGGAGGGTGTCAGTAATTTCAGGGGCCCCGGGAGGGTGTCAGTAATTTCCGGCCCCCGGGAGGGTGTCAGTAATTTCAGGGGCCCCCGGGAGGGTGTCAGAAATTTCAGGCCCCCGCGAGAGTGTCAGTAATTTCAGGGGCCCCGGGAGGGTGTCAGTAATTTCAGGGGCCCCGGGAGGGTGTCAGTAATTTCAGGGACCCCGGGAGAGTGTCAGTAATTTCAGGAACCCCAGGAGGGTGTCAGTAATTTCAGGCCCCCGGGAGAGTGTCAGTAATTTCAGGGGCCCCGGGAGAGTGTCAGTAATTTCAGGCCCCCGGGAGGGTGTCAGTAATTTCAGGCCCCCGGAAGGGTGTCAGTAATTTCAGGCCCCCGGGAGGGTGTCAGTAATTTCAGGGGCACCCGGGTGGGTGTCAGTTATTTCAGGGGCCCCCGGGAGAGTGTCAGTAATTTCAGGCCCCCGGGAGAGTGTCAGTAATTTCAGGGGCCCCCGGGAGGATGTCAAAAATTTCAGGGGCCCCCGGGAAGGTGTCACTAATTTCAGGAGCTCCCGGGAGGGTGTCAGTAATTTCAGGGCCCCCGGGTCAGTATCAGTAATTTCATGCCCCCGGGAGAGTGTCAGAAATTTCAGGGGCTCCCGGGAGAGTGTCAGTAATTTCAGGGGCCCCTGGGAGGGTGTCACTAATTTCAGGGGCTCCCGGGAGGGTGTCAGTAATTTCAGGCCCCCGGGAGGGTGTCAGTAATTTCAGGGGCCCCCGGGAAGGTGTCAGTAATTTCAGGCCCCCGGGACAGTATCAGTAATTTCAGGGGCCCTGGGAGGGTGTCAGTAATTTCAGGGGCCCCCGGGAGGGTGTCAGAAATTTCAGGGGCCCCCGGGAGGGTGTCAGAAATTTCAGGGGCCCCCGGGAAGGTGTCAGTAATTTCAGGGATCCCGGGAGGGTGTCAGTAATTTCAGGGGCTCCCCGGAGGGTGTCAGTAATTTCAGGCCCCCGGGAGAGTGTCAGTAATTTCAGGGGCCCCCGGGAAGGTGTCAGTAATTTCACAGGCCCTGGGAGGGTGTCAGTAATTTCAGGCACCCGGGAGGGTGTCAGTATTTTCAGGGGCCCCTGGAGGGTGTCAGTAATTTCAGGCACCCGGGAGGGTGTCAGTATTTTCAGGGGCCCCTGGAGGGTGTCAGTAATTTCAGGCACCCGGGAGGGTGTCAGTATTTTCAGGGGCCCCTGGAGGGTGTCAGTAATTTCATGCCCCCGGGAGGGTGTCAGTAATTTCAGGGGCCTCCTGGAGGGTGTCAGTAATTTTGGGGCCCCCGGGAGGGTGTCAGTAATTTCAGGGGCCTCCTGGAGTGTGTCAGTAATTTCAGGGGCCTCCTGGAGGGTGTCAGTACTTTCAGGGGCCCCTGGAGGGTGTCAGTAATTTCAGGCACCCGGGAGGGTGTCAGTATTTTCAGGGGCCCCTGGAGGGTGTCAGTAATTTCAGGCCCCCGGGAGGGTGTCATTAATTTCACGGGACCCCTGGAGGGTGCAGTAATTTCATTGGCCCCGGGAGGGTGTCAGTCATTTCAGGGGCCCCGGGAGGGTGTCAGTAATTTCAGGGCCCCCGGGAGGGTGTCAGTAATTTCAGGGGCCTCCTGGAGGGTGTCAATATTTTCAGGGGCCCCTGGAGGGTGTCAGTATTTTCAGGGGCCCCGGGAGGATAACAGTAATTTCAGGGGCCTCCTGGAGGGTGTCAGTATTTTCAGGCCCCCGGGAGGGTGTCAGTAATTTCAGGGGCCTCGGGAGGGTGTCAGTACTTTCAGGGCCCCCAGGAGGGTGTCAGTAATTTCAGGAGCCTCCTGGAGGATGTCAGTACTTTCAGGGCCCCTGGGAGGGTGTCAGTAATTTCAGGTCCACGGGAGGGTGTCAGTAATTTCAGGCCCTCAGGAGGGTGTCAGTAATTTCAGGCCCACGGGAGGGTGTCAGTAATTTCAGGGGCCCCGTGAGGGTGTCAGCAATTTCAGGCCCTCAGGAGGGTGTCAGGAATATCAGGCGCCCCGGGAGGGTGTCAGTAATTTCAGGGGCCCCGTGAGGGTGTCAGCAATTTCATGCCCTCGGGAGGGTGTCAGTAATTTCAGGCCCTCAGGAGGGTGTCAGTAATTTCAGGCGCCATGGAAGGGTGTCAGTAATTTCAGGGGCTCCGGGAGGGTGTCAGTAATTTCAGGCCCTCGGGAGGGTGTCAGTAATTTTAGGGGCCCCGGGAGGGTGTCAGCAATTTCATGCCCTCGGGAGGGTGTCTGTAATTTCAGGCCCTCGGTTGGGTATCAGTAATTTCAGGGGCCCCGGGAGGGTGTCAGTAATTTCAGGGGCTCCGGGAGGGTGTCAGTAATTTCAGGCCCCTGGGAGGGTGTCAGTAATTTCAGGGGCCTCCTGGAGGGTGTCAGTAATTTCAGGGGCCTCCTGGAGGGTGTCAGCAATTTCAGGCCCTTGGGAGGGTGTCAGTAATGTCAGGCCCTCGGGAGGGTGTCAGCAATTTCAGGCCCTCGGGAGGGTGTCAGTAATTTCAGGCCCCCGGGTGGGTGTCAGTAATTTCAGGGGCCCCGGGAGGGTGTCAGTAATTTCAGGGGCTCCGGGAGGGTGTCAGTAATTTCAGGGGCTCCCGGGAGGGTGTCTGTAATTTCAGACCCTCGGGAGGGTGTCAGTAATTTCAGGGGCTCCCGGGAGGGTGTCAGTAATTTCAGGCCCTCGGGAGGGTGTCAGTATAAATTCACCTTGACTCAGTTCTTTTCTAAGACCGTTGTGGGTTCAAGTCCCACTCCAGAGAATTGAGCCCATAATCCAGTCTGGCACTGCCAGTGCATGACAGAGGGAGGACCGCACTGTCAGAGGGTCAGTACTGAGGGAGTGCTGCACTGTCGGAGGGTCAGTACTGAGGGAGTGCTGCACTGTCGGAGGGTCAGTACTGAGGGGACGCTGCACTGTCGGAGGGTCAGTACTGAGGGGACGCTGCACTGTCGGAGGTTCAGTACTGAGGGAGCGCTGCACTGTCGGAGGGTCTGTACTGAGGGGACGCTGCACTGTCGGATGGTCAGTACTGAGGGAGCGCTGCACTGTCAGAGGGTCAGTACTGAGGGAGCGCTGCACTGTCAGAGGGTCAGTACTGAGGGAGCGCTGCACTGTCAGAGGGTCAGTACTGAGGGAGCGCTGCACTGTCAGAGGGTCAGTACTGAGGGAGCACTGCACTGTCAGAGGATCAGTACTGAGGGAGCGCTGCACTGTCAGAGGGTCAATACTGAGGGAGCACTGCACTGTTGGAGGGTCAGTACTGAGGGAGTGCCGCACTGTCAGAGGGTCAGTACTGAGGGAGCGCTGCACTGTCAGATGGTCAGTACTGAGGGTGTGCTGCACTGTCGGAGGGGCAGTACTGAGGGAGCGCTGCACTGTCAGAGGGTCAGTACTGAGGGAGTGCCGCACTGTCAGAGGGTCAGTACTGAGGGAGTGCCGCACTGTCAGATGGTCAGTACTGAGGGAGCACTGCACTGTCAGAGGGTCAGTACTGAGGGAGCGCTGCACTGTCGGAGGGTCAGTACTGAGGGAGCGCTGCACTGTCAGAGGGTCAGTACTGAGGGAGCGCTGCACTGTCAGAGGGTCAGTACTGAGGGAGTGCTGCACTGTCGGAGGGTCAGTACTGAGGGAGCGCTGCACTGTCAGAGGGTCAGTACTGAGGGAGCACTGCACTGTCAGAGGATCAGTACTGAGGGAGCTCTGCACTGTCAGAGGGTCAGTACTGAGGGAGTGCTGCACTGTTGGAGGGTCAGTACTGAGGGAGCACTGCATTGTCGGAGGGTCAGTACTGACGCAATGCCGCACTGTCAGATGGTCAGTACTGAGGGAGCACTGCACTGTCAGAGGGTCAGTACTGAGGGAGCGCTGCACTGTCAGAGGGTCAGTACTGAGGGAGTGCTGCACTGTTGGAGGGTCAGTACTGAGGGAGCACTGCATTGTCGGAGGGTCAGTACTGACGCAATGCCGCACTGTCAGAGGGTCAGTACTGAGGGCCACTGCACTGTCGGAAGGTCAACACTGAGGGAGTGCTGCACTGTCGGAGGGGCAGTCGTGATGGAATGCTGCACTTTCGGCGGGTCAGTACTGAGGGAGTGCTGCACTGTCGGAGGGGCAGGAGTGATGGAATGCTGCACTGTCGGAGGTGCCATCTTTCAGATGAGGCGTTAAACTGAAACTCCGACTGTCATCTAAGTTTCTCCCCTGTGTCCTGTTCATTATTTATTCCTCAACCAACACCATTAAAACAGAAACAAGAAATGCTGGATTCACTCAGCAGGTCTGGCAGCATCTGTGGAAAGAGAAGCAGAGTTAACGTTTCGGATCAGTGACCCTTCTTCGGAACTGTCACTGACACAAAGGGTCACTGACCCGAAACGTTAACTCTGCTTCTCTTTCCACAGATGCTGCCAGACCTGCTGAGTGAATCCAGCATTTCTTGTTTTTGTTTCAGATTTCCAGCATCCGCAGTATTTTGCTTTTATTTTACCATTAAAACAGATCGTTTTGTCAGTATCACATTGACATTTGATCTTGCTCTGTGCAAATTGGCTACCATATTTCCCACATGACAACAGTGACTGCACTTTCAAAGTGCTTCATTTGCTGTGGTGTGTTTTTAGACTGCCTGATCACATGAGGTGGATAAATGCATGAAACAGACTGTGCAGGGAGGGTCAGTGGAGTCAGCAAATTGAAGAGGGAGCCGGATAGAGTCCTGGGACTGAGGGATGGTGATATTTCGAGGCAGTTTCAAATGTGGGAGCAAGTGAATGAGTTGCAATTGTACCTTCCACCCTGTTTGTGAAAAACTGATTCATGAAACTGTTAGTGTTGTGCCCAGAAGCTCAGAGAGACAGAACCCAGGGAGAATAGATATCCAGCTTTTTGTTGATAATTTTCTCCCAGCTGCCCTGGGGGTGATGGCTTATTTGAGGAACAGAACTCGAACACTGCATTTATATCGTGCCTTTCACATCCTCTGGGCATCCCATTGTGCTGTGCCCTGCAGGTGGGGGCTCTCCTATTCACCATCTCCAGGATACACAGCTGGCGACTGGAGAGCATGAAGAGGAGAACCATTCACCAATCAATGGCTAGGCATGAGTTGTGGGTGATGGAGAGAAGTGCAGAGGGGGAGGTAGGAGGAGTCGGCAGGATGAGGGAGCAAAGTGGGGCAGGATAGGAGGAGGGAATGGGCACCAGGGTGGTGAAGGTGGGAGGAGAAGGCAGGAGGAGGGAACGAGGTGGGAGGTGGGTCTGGGGTAGATAGTGAATGGGGAGGAAGTAGAGTAGAAGGGGAGGGGTGAAATTACAACAGGAGGGGAAGAGAAGGTGAGAGAGTGTGGGGGAGGCCAGGAGGAGAATGAATAAATAAAGTGATGAACAGGTGGAGGAGGTGATAATCATTGGAACCTATGTGTGTAAATCCTCTCGGAGTGACCACAGCATCACAGCAAGAGATTCAGGAGGCAATAACAGTAAGAGATTTGCATGTGTCCAATGACACATTGTTAAGGCTGATCAGTAACTGGAAGGTGTCTGTTCTGCCACGTGTCTGTGTGGAGCTAAATGATCTCAACTAGGGGTAAAAGTAAGGGTGCTATACTGTTCGTATTGTCCTTGGGATATGGGCAATATTGAAAAGGCAACATTTATTACCCATCCTAAGTTGGCCTGAGGGAATTGAGTCAACCACACAGTGCAGGTCTGGAGTCACGTGTAGCCCAGACTGGGTAGGGGCATGGTCGGCAGGCTCCCTTCCCTGAAGGACATTAGTGACCCAGTTGTGTTTTTATGACAATCTGTCAGTTTTCACAGTGACTTTTCCTGGTGCTAGCCCACAGATTACCAGATTTATTCAGTTCAATTGCACAGCTTGTCCTGGTGGGATTTGAACTCAAGACCCCTGGGTTCCTTGACCAAGAGGAGTACTCGTGATGATGACAGTGGTGGTAATGATTCAAGGTGGTGTCTCACAACCACTTTTAAATGCCAGTGATGCCCACATCCTGTGAATGAATACATTTCAAAAATCCATGAACAGAGGAGGTGAATGTGTGGGGACTGGAGGCTGTGGGAGACAGAGTGAGACTGGACTAAGTTCCAGGGTGATTGGAGAGGATTTGTAGACCCCTCCTTAACAAAAAAGGCATAGCCCACCTAATTTCTAGTGACGGCACTCCAAACTCCCTCGCTCTGTCTCGACACTCCAAACTCCCTCGCTCTGTCTCGACACTCCAAACTCCCTTGCTCTGTCTCGACACTCCAAACTCCCTCACTCTGTCTTGACACTCCAAACTCCCTCACTCTGACTATACAATCTCTAAGTCGGATTGTTTATTTATCGTGATTCCAGACACTCTCTGTTTAATATCCAAACCAATAGAATTAAAAGCTCCACAAATCTGACTGCCAATTCTAAATTCTGCTCCAATCTTAGTAATAACATTTCTCACGAATCTCTGCGGTGAGCCTCGTACACTCTTTATCAACCACACCTGTATCCTTTAGCAGGATTTGTAACCTTTGACAAGTACAGTGAGCAAATTGTCCATGTAACTTTAAGGAAATTTGCTTTCTGTCTGAATCTTATCACTTGATACCATTAATACTTGTCTAATGCTCTGATGAAACATCAGGTTTTGTTAAGGAGACACATTAATGTTCCAATTGGGTGAACATCAGATCCACTGATTTTCCAAAAATAATTGCCTGCTCATCGAGAGATACAGCACTGAAACAGGCCCTTCGGCCCAACGAGTCCGCGCCGACCATCAACCACCCATTTTTGCTAATCCTACATTAATCCCATTTCCCTCTCACATCCCCACCTTCCCTCAATTCTCCTCCCACCTACCTACACTAGGGGCAATTTTTACAATGGCCAATTTACCTATCAGCCTGCAAGTCTTTGGCTGTGGGAGGAAACCGGAGCACCCGGAGGAAACCCACGCGGTCACAGGGAGAACGTGCAAACTCCGCACAGGCAGTACCCGGAATTGAACCCGGGTCGCTGGAGCTGTGAGACTGCGATGCTCTGGCTCAAGTTGCATTTGTGCCTTTTTCATAGAAGGTTTACTCAACAGTAAAGGTATTTCACTGGAGGCTACATCAGTACAGATAAAAGGGCTTACTCCAGTTATTTTACATGGAATTCATAGAATCATAGAAAGTTTAAGGCAGAGAAAGAGGCCACTTGGCCCATCATGTCTGTGCTGGTCAAAAAACGATCCACCTATTCTAATCCCACCTTGCAGCATTTGGTCCGTAGTCCTGCAGATTCCGGCACTTGAGGTGCATATCCAGACTCCTTTTGAATGCATTTAGGGTTTCTGCCTCAACTACCCTTTCAGGCAGTGAGTCCCAGACCCCCACCACCCTCTGGGTGAAAAAGATTTTCCTCATCTCCCCTCTAATTTTTCTACCAATCACTTTAAATCTATGCCCCTCGTCACTGACCTCTCTGCTAAGGTGAATAGACCCTTCACCTCCACTCTATCCAGGCCCCTCAAAATTTTGTACATTTCAATCAGATCTCCCCTCAGCCTTCTCTGTTCCAAGGAGAACAACCCCAGCCTATCCAATCTTTCCTCATAGCTGCATTTTTCCAGTCCTGGCAACATCTTCGTAAATCTCCTCTGTACCCTCTCTAGTGCAATCACATCCTTTCTGTAATGAGGTGACCAGAACTGCACTCAGTACTCAAGTTGTGGCCTAACCAATGAGTTATACAGTTCCAGCATAACCTCCCTGATCTTACAATCTATACCTCGGCTAAGAGAGGAAAGGATTCCATATGCCTTCTTAACCACCTTATCGACCTGTCCTGCTACCTTCAAGGATCTGTGGACATTCACTCCAAGGTCCCTCACTTCCTCTACACTTCTCAGTATTTTCCCATTAATCGTGTATTCCTTTGCCTTGTTTGACCTCCCCAAATGCATCACCTCACACTTCTCCAGGTTGAATTCCATTTGCCACTTTTCTGCCCATCTGACCAGACCATCAATATCTTCCTGCAGTCCACAGTTATCCTCCTCGCTATCTACCACACGGCCAATCTTTGTGTCATCTGCAAACTTCTTGATCTTGCCCCCTACATTTATGTCCAAATTGTTAATATACACCACAAAAAGCAGGGGACCCAGTACTGAGCCCTGTGGAACACCACTGGAAACAGCCCTCCAGTCTCTAAAACACCCGTCAACAATTACCCTTTGTTTCCTGTCACTGAGCCAATTTTCTATCCACCTTACTGCATTACGCTGGATCCCATGGGATTTTATTTTTTTAACCAGTCTGCCATGTGGGACCTTGTCAAAAGCCTTGCTAAAATTCATGTGGACCATATAAACTGGATATGCACCTCAAGTGCTGTAATCTGCAGGGCTACGGACCAAATGCTGGAAGGTGGGATTAGAATAGGTGGATCGTTTTTTGGCCAGCACAGACACGATGGGCCAAATGGCTTCTTTCTGTGCCTTAAACTTTTTATGATTCTAATTGAACCACCCTCATCTATCTTCCTTGTTACATCTTCAAAAAATTTGATCAAGTTGGTCAGACAAGATCTTCCCTTAACAAGTCACTCACTAATTTTCTGCCTCCTGTTCCTTGCTCTGACTTTGTCCAATCTGAAACTGCCCTCAGGCTCCCATCATCCTGCTAATCTAGTTTAAACCGTCCCCAACAGCACGAGAAAACCTTCCTACAACGCCATACGTCCCGGTCCTGTTCAGGTGTCGACCGTCGGCTTGTACAGGTCCAACCTGCTGCAGAACTGGTTCCAATGCCCCAGAAATCTGAAGCCCTCCCTCCTGCACCATCTCTCCAGCCACACATTCATCTGGTGTATTTTCCTATTTCTATACTCACTAGCACGTGGCATCGGGAGTAATCCGGAGATTACTGCCTTCGAGGTCCTGCTTGATAATCTCGTTTTAACTCCCTAAGCTCAGCCTGCAGGACCTTATCCATTGTTCTACCTATATTGTTGGTACCAATGTGGACCACAACCTCTGGCTGTACACCCCTGCCCTCCAGAATGCTCTGTGGCTGCTCGATGATATCCCACCAGGGAGGCAACGCATCATGCTGGAATCACATCTGCAACCACAGAAACACCTGCCTGTTCCCCTAACTATAGAATTTCCTTCCACTATTGCTCTCCTGAATTTTCTCCTCCCTCCCTGCACAGCTGAACCACTCATGATTCTAGCTGCACTCTCCAGAGCAACCCTCTCCCATCAGTACTCAGAACTGAATACTGGTTAGAAAGTGGGATGCCATCGGGGGACTGCTGCACGATCTGCCTTGTCCTTCTTGTCTGTCTGGCAGCCACCCAGTCCCTCTTTGCCTGCACTCTCTTAAGCTGCGGGGTGACCACCTCCTGAAATGTGCTGTCCACATATCTCTTATCCTCATGAAGCAGCTCAGTGACTCCAGCTGCTCCTTGAGTTCCAAGATTCGCGCTTGGGTTTTTGCATTTGGTGGCACTTTCTGCACATGTAATGTTCCAGGACATGGGTAGGGTCCTGGAGTCCCCACATGGCACAGGATGTGCATTCGATGGGTGTGAGCAGCCCTGCCATGCCTCGAATTATTTATTACTGCACTAAAATTGGAAGTTAAATAAACACAATAAAAAGCTTATAAATATAACGAACAAATGGGTAACCACCTATCAACTACTGGTATTTTAGCTTCTACTTAGTAGATAGACTTAAATGTCAGAGAAAAAAAAAAATCAGTAGAAAAAAGAAAATAAGAAAGTAACAAAATACCCAGTAGATACTCACCGACTCGCCCCCTGTGCCTCGCCGCTCTTTCTCCCCTCTCACACTCTTTGTAGCTCTGAAGTCTCACCCAGCCAATCAACTACCTGCTTCCCTGTGAAGTCACACTTTGATTTTTCTTTCTGATCGGGTGCTGTGCTGTTGCAGATGTGCTCTTACCAAAACTAATCTACCTTATCACTATTAATATACCCTACCAAAACTCCTCTCTCCCAATGTGCTCTGTCGCTGTGTCTCTGCCGGTGGTCTGCACACTCTTTTTAAACTCTTCTCTACCGATGTGCTGTGCTGCTGGGGAGCCCTGCGGAACGCCGCTGCGACCAGCCTTCCAGTCACAAAAACACCCGTCAACAGCTACTCTTTGTTTCCTGCCGTTAAGCCAATTTTTTAATACAGCTTGCGACATTTCCCTGGATAGCAGGACCTTTTTTTTAACCAGTCTGCCATGTGGACCCTTGTCAAAAGCCTTGCTAAAATCCATGTAGATCACATCAACTGCACTACCCTCATCTATCTTCCTTGTTACTTCCTCAAAAAATTCGATCAAGTTAGTGAGACAAGATCTTCCCTTCACAAATCCATTCTGACAATTCTTGATTAATTTGTGCCTTTCTAAGTGACAGTTTATCCCGTCTCTCAGAATAGATTCCAATAATTTGCCCACTACTGAGGTTAGACTGACTGACCTGTAATTATTCGTTCTATCCCTCTCTCCCTTTTTAAACAGAGGTACAAGATTAGCAGTTCTCCAATCCTCCGGTACCATAACTGTATCCAGTGAGGACTGGAAAATGATGGTCAGACCCTCTGCTATTTCCTCTTTTGCTTCTTTTAACAGCCTAGGATACATTTCATCTGGCCCTGTTGATTTATCAACTTTCAAGGATGTTAATCCCATGAATACTTCCTCACTCCTCTGTTTATCACATCCAATACTTCACCTTCTTTTGTGAAGACAGGCGCAAAGTATTCATCAAGAACCAGACCAACATCTTCCACCCCTACACATAGTTTACCTTTTTGGTCTTTTATGGGCACTACTCTCTCCTTAGTTATCCTCTGATACTTAATGTATTGATAAAACATCTTTGGGTTCACCTTGATTTTGCCTGCCAATATTCCTAAATTCCTTTTTGATTTTACCCCTCCACTTTCTATATTCCTCTTGGCTTTCGAAAGTATTAAGGTTTTTGTGACCGTCATAAGCTTTCCTTTTCTGCCTTATCTTACCCGGTAGGCTCCTTGACATCCATGAGGCTCTAGATTTGGCCGCCTCACCCATTCTCTTTGTGGGAACATGTTTACTCTGAACCCCTTGAATCTCCCCTTTGAATGCTTCCCATTGTTCAGACACAGATTTAACTTCAAAGAAAGAACAAAGAACAAAGAAAATTACAGCACAGGAACAGGCCCTTCGGCCCTCCAAGCCTACGCCGATCCAAATCCTCTATCTAAACCTGTCGCCTATTTTCTAAGGGTCTGTATCTCTTTACTTCCTGCCCATTCATGTATCTGTCTAGATACATCTTAAAAGACGCCATCGTGCCCGCGTCTACCACCTCCGCTGGCAATGCGTTCCATGCACCCACCACCCTCTGCGTAAAGAACTTTCCACGCATATCCCCCTTAAACTTTTCCCCTTTCACTTTGAACTCGTGTCCCCTTGTAATTGAATCCCCCACTCAGGGAAAAAGCTTCTTGCTATCCACTCTGTCTATACCTCTCATGATTTTGTACACCTCAATCAGGTCCCCCCTCAACCTCCGTCTTTCTAATGAAAATAATCCTAATCTACTCAACCTCTCTTCATAGCTAGCGCCCTCCATACCAGGCAACATCCTGGTGAACCTCCTCTGCACCCTCTCCAAAGCATCCACATCCTTTTGGTAATGTGGCGAACAGAACTGCACGCAGTATTCCAAATGTGGCCGAACCAAAGTCCTATACAACTGTAACATGATCTGCCAACTCTTGTACTCAATACCCCGTCCGATGAAGGAAAGCATGCCGTATGCCTTCTTGACCACTCTATTTACCTGCGTTGCCACCTTCAGGGAACAATGGACCTGAACACCCAAATCTCTCTGGACATCAATTTTCCCCAGGACTTTTCCATTTACTGTATAGTTCACTCTTGAATTGGATCTTCCAAAATGCATCACCTCGCATTTGCCCTGATTGAACTCCATCTGCCATTTCTCTGCCCAACTCTCCAGTCGATCTATATTCTGCTGTATTCTCTGACAGTCCCCTTCAGTATCTGCTACTCCACCAATCTTAGTGTCGTCTGCAAACTTGCTAATCAGACCACCTATACTTTCCTCCAAATCATTTATGTATATCACAAACAACAGTGGTCCCAGCACGGATCCCTGTGGAACACCACTGGTCACACGTCTCCATTTTGAGAAACTCCCTTCCACTGCTGCTCTCTGTCTCCTGTTGCCCAGCCAGTTCTTTATCCATCTAGCTAGTACACCTTGGACCCCATGCGCCTTCACTTTCTCCATCAGCCTACCATGGGGAACCTTATCAAACGCCTTACTGAAGTCCATGTATATGACATCTACAGCCCTTCCCTCATCAATCAACTTTGTCACTTCCTCAAAGAATTCTATTAAGTTGGTAAGACATGACCTTCCCTGCACAAAACCATGTTGCCTATCACTGATAAGCCCATTTTCTTCCAGATGGGAATAGATCCTATCCCTCAGTATCTTCTCCAGCAGCTTCCCTACCACTGACGTCAGGCTCACCGGTCTATAATTACCTGGATTTTCCCTACTACCCTTCTTAAGCAAGGGGACAACATTAGCAATTCTCCAGTCCTCCGGGACCTCACCCGTGTTTCAGGATGTTGCAAAGATATCTGTTAAGGCCCCAACTATTTCCTCTCTCGCTTCCCTCAGTAACCTGGGATAGATCCCATCTGGACCTGGGGACTTGTCCACCTTAATGCCTTTTAGAATACCCAACACTTCCTCCCTCCTTATGCCGACTTGACCTAGAGTAATCAAACATCTGTCCCTAACCTCAACATCCGTCATGTCCCTCTCCTCGGTGAATACCGATGCAAAGTACTCGTTTAGAATCTCACCCATTTTCTCTGACTCCACGCATAACTTTCCTCCTTTGTCCTTGAGTGGGCCAATCCTTTCTCTAGTTACCCTCTTGCTCCTTATATATGAATAAAAGGCTTTGGGATTTTCCTTAACCCTGTTTGCTAAAGATATTTCATGACCCCTTTTAGCCCTCTTAATTCTTCGTTTCAGATTGCGCCTACAATCCCGATATTCTTTCAAAGCTTCGTCTTTCTTCAGCCGCCGAGACCTTATGTATGCTTCCTTTTTCCTCTTAGCTAGTCTCACAATTTCACCTGTCATCCATGGTTCCCTAATCTTGACATTGCTTCCCCTCATTTTCACAGGAACATGTCTCTCCTGCACGCTAATCAACCTCTCTTTAAAAGCCTCCCACATTTCAAATGTGTATTTACCTTCAAACAGCTGCTCCCAATCTACATTCCCCAGCTCCTGCCGAATTTTGGTATAGTTGGCCTTCCCCCAATTTAACACTCTTCCTTTAGGACCACTCTCGTCTTTGTCCATGAGTATTCTAAAACTTACGGAATTGTGATCACTATTCCCAAAGTAGTCCCCTACTGAAACGTCAACCACCTGGCCCGGCTCATTTCCCAACACCAGGTCCAGTATGGCCCCTTCCCGAGTTGGACTATTTACATACTGCTCTAGAAAACCCTCCTGGATGCTCTTTGCAAATTCTGCTTCATCCAGACCTCTAACATTAAGTGAATCCCAGTCAATGTTGGGAAAATTAAAATCTCCTATCACCACCACCCTGTTGCTCCTACAGCTTTCCATAATCCGTTTCCATATTTGTACCTCTATCTCACGCTCGCTGTTGGGAGGCCTGTAGTACAACCCCAACATTGTTACCGCACCCTTCCTATTTCTGAGTTCTGCCCATATTGCCTCACAGCTCGAGTCCTCCATAGTGCCTTCCTTCAGCACAGCTGTGATATCCTCTTTGACCAGTAATGCAACTCCTCCACCCCTTTTACCTCCCTCTCTATCCCGCCTGAAGCATCGGTATCCTGGGATATTTAGTTGCCAATCATGCACTTCCCTTAACCAAGTCTCAGTAATAGCAATAACATCATACTCCCAGGTACTAATCCAAGCCCTAAGTTCATCTGCCTTACCTACCACACTTCTTGCATTAAAACAAATACACCTCAGACCACCAGTCCCTTTGCTTTCATCATCTGCTCCCTGCCTACTCTTTCCCTTAGTCACGCTGACTTCATTATCTAGTTCCTTACAGGCTTTAGTTACTGCATCCTTACTCTCCACTGACCTCATTTGGTTCCCATCCCCCTGCCACATTAGTTTAAACCCTCCCCAACTGCGTTAGCAAAAGCACCCCCAAGGACATTGGTTCCAGTCCGGCCCAGGTGTAGACCGTCCAATTTGTAATAGTCCCACCTCCCCCAGAACCGGTCCCAATGTCCCAAAAATCTGAACCCCTCCCTCCTGCACCATCTCTCAAGCCACGCATTCATCCTGACTATTCTTTCATTTCTACTCTGACTATCACGTGGCACTGGTAGCAATTCAAGTAGCTGTTTACAGTCCAATTTCGCGAAATCACTCCTCAGCTTAGTAAAATAAAAGCAAAATACTGCGGATGCTGGAAATCTGCAGAAGGGTCACTGACCTGAAACATTAACTCTGCTTCTCTATCCACAGATGCTGAGTATTTCCAGCATTTCCAGTTTTTACCTCAGTTTAGCAAAATTGGCCTTGCCCCAATTCAGAATTCTAACTCCTGTTCTATCTCTGTCCTTTTCCATCGTCTTTGGCCTTCTTGTCTCGAGAGACAATGGATACGCGCCTGGAGGTGGTCAGTGGTTTGTGAAGCGTGAAGCAGCGCCTGGAGTGGCTATAAAGGCCAATTCGAGAGTGACAGACTCTTCCACAGGCGCTGCAGATAAAGTTGGTTGTCGGGGCTGTTACACAGTTGGCTCTCCCCTTGCGCCCCGCCTTTCAGGCTGTCCGCCAGCTCTGGCGATCACTGGCAACTGACTCCCACGACTTGTGATCAATGTCACAGGACATCATGTCGCGTTTGCAGACGTCTTTAAAGCGGAGACATGGACGGCCGGTGGGTCTGATACCAGTGACGAGCTCGCTGTACAATGTGTCCTTGGGGATCCTGCCATCTTCCATGCGGCTCACATGGCCAAGCCATCTCAAGCGCCGCTGGCTCAGTAGGGTGTATATGCAGGGGATGTTGGCTGCCTCGAGGACTTCTGTGTTGGAGATATGGTCCTGCCACATGATGCCAAGGATTCTCCGGAGGCAGCGAAGATGGAATGAATTGAGACGTCGCTTTTGGCTGACATACGTTGTCCAGGCCTCGCTGCCGTAGAGCAAGGTACTGAGGACACAGGCTTGAAACACTCGGACTTTTGTATTCTGTGTCAGTGCGCCATTTTCCCACACTCTCTTGGCCAGTCTGGACATAGCAGTGGAAGCCTTTCCCATGCGCTTGTTGATTTCTGCATCGAGAGACAGGTTACTGGTGATAGTTGAGCCTAGGTAGGTGAACTCTTGAACCACTTCCAGAGCGTGGTCGCCGATATTGATGGATGGAGCATTTCTGACGTCCTGTCCCATGATGTTTGTTTTCTTGAAACTGATGGTTCGGCCAAATTCATTGCAGGCAGCCGCAATCCTGTCGATGAGTCTCTGCAGACACTCTTCTGTGTGGGATGTTAATGCAGCATCGTCAGCAAAGAGGAGTTCCATGATGAGGACCTTCAGTACTTTGGTCTTCACTCTAAGACGGGCAAGGTTGAACAACCTGCCCCCTGATCTTGTGTGGAGGAAAATTCCTTCTTCTGAAGACTTGAACGTATGTGAGAGCAGCAGGGAGAAGAAGATCCCAAACAGTGTAGGTGCGAGAACACAGCCCTGTTTCACGCCACTCAGGATAGGAAAGGGCTCTGATGAGGCACCGCTATGTTGAATTGTGCCTTTCATATTGTCATGGAATGAGGTGATGATACTTAGTAGCTTTGGTGGACATCCGATCTTTGCTAGTAGTCTGAAGAGACCACGTCTGCTGACGAGGTCAAAGGCTTTGGTGAGATCTATGAAAGCAACGTAGAGGGGCATCTGCTGTTCACGGCTTTTCTCCAGAAGTTGGCAAAGGGAGAACAGCATGTCAATGGTGGACCTGTCTGCTCGAAAGCCACACTGTGCTTCAGGGTAGACACGCTCAGCCAGCTTCTGGAGTCTGTTTAAACCGACTCGAGTGAAGACTTTCCCCACTATGCTGAGCAGGGAGATTCCACGGTAGTTGTTGCAGTCACCGCGGTCACCCTTGTTCTTATAGAGTGTGATGATATTGGCATCGCACATGTCCTGTTGTACTGCTCCCTCATCCCAGCACAGACAAAGCTGTTCATGGAGTGCTGAAAGTATAGCAGGCTTGGCACTCTTGATTATTTCAATGGTAATGCCGTCCTTCCCAGGGACTTTTCCGCTGGTTAGAGAATCAATGGCATCACTGAGTTCCCATTTTATTGGCTGTTCATCCAGCTCATCCATGACTGGCAGAGACTGGGCTGCATTGAGGGCAGTCTCAGTGACAACATTTTCCCTGGAGTACAGTTCTAGGTAGTGTTCCACCCAGCGGTCCATTTGCTTGCGTTGGTCAGTGATTGTGTCCCCTGATTTAGATTTGAGGGGGGCGATCTTCTTGATGGTTGGCCCAAAAGCTCTCTTAATGCCATCATACATTCCTCTGATGTTTCCAGTGTCAGAGGCTCGCTGAATATGACTGCATTGGTGTTGCCAGTAGTCATTTGCACAGCGCCTGGCAGCGGATCTGGTGGCTTTAAGTGCTACTGATGTTAACTCGCTGGGGGATTTCTTGTAGTTCAACAGTGCAATGCGCTTAGTGGCTATGACATGTTCCAGCTCTTCAAAGTGATATTCAAACCAGTCTGCATTCTGCTTCTCACGTTTGCCATAGGTGGTCATTACTGAGTCATAGATGGCGTCTCTGCTGTGGGCCCACTTGGTCTCTGCATTTCCTGCAGGAGTGTTTTGAAGGGCTTTTTCAAGCGAATTGAGAAACTTTTGTGACAGCTGTAGATAAGAAATTCTGTTAATGTTGATGCGTGGGTGGCCCTTCTGCTTGGAATGATGCAGCTTCTTTGGTTTGAGTCTAACCTTGCTGCACACCAGGGAGTGGTCGGTGTCGCAGTCCGCACTGTGGAAGCTGCGTGTGATTTGGACACTGTTTAAGGCGGCTCGCCTTGTGACAATGAGGTCTAGCTGGTGCCAACGACGTGATCTTGGGTGCCTCCATGAAACCCGGTGACAGGGTTTAGTGTGAAAGAACGAGTTGATGATGCAGAGGTTATGATAGGTACACAACTCAAGCAGTCTCTGTCCATTCTCATTCATCCTTCCAATGCCATAGCGCCCAAGGCTGGAGGGCCATGAGTCATGGTCGGCCCCAACCCTGGCATTAAAGTCCCCCAGCAGGAATAGGTGTTCAGTGTTGGGAATGCTGCTAATGATGTTATGGAGTTCCTCGTAGAACTGGTCTTTAACTTCAGGTGGGGAGCAGATCACTCCTACCAAAATCCTCTCCCACTGCCACTCCTTCCACCTGCCCAGCTTCATTTCCTAAAACTAAGTCTAAAACTGCACCCTCTCTTGTTGGACTTGCTACATACTGGCCAAAAAAGTTTTCCTGAATGCACCTCAGGAATTCTGCTCCCTCAACTCCTTCCAGACTAAAACTATCTCAGTTAATATTGGGGTAGTTAAAATCCCCTACTATTACTGCTCTATTGTTCTTGCACTTCTGAGAGATTTGCCTACAATATCTGCTCTTCTATCTCCCTCTGACTGTTTGGGGGTCTATAGAACACTCCCAGCAATGTGATTGTCCCTTTTTTTGCTCCTTAGCTCAATCAAAATGGCCTCATTTGATGAACCTTCCAATATATCATCCCTCCTCACAGCTGTAATAGTTTCCTTGACCAAAATTGCCACTCCCCCTCCTTTCTTATCCCCCTCCCTATCACGTCTGAAAACCCTGTAACCAGGAACGTTGAGCTGCCATTCCTGTCCCTCCCTAAGCCATGTTTCTGTAATAGCTATGATATCATACTGCCACATGTCTATCTGTGCCCTCAGCTCATCTGTTTTATTTGCTATACTCCTTGCATTGAAACAGATACCCTTGAGCACTGCCAAACTCCTTTTATTTTCTAACCTTTGTTTCTCCTGTCTTCCAGAGTCATCCATTAACTTTCTGCCTTCCATTTTCAGTTCTGATTTTGTCCCAACTGAGTCTGCCCTCTGGTCCCTATCCCCCTGCCAAACTAGTTTAAACCCTCCCCAACAGCACTAGTAAAATGTCCTGCAAGGAACTCAGTCCCGGCTCTGTTCGGGTGCAACCCATCCGGCCTGTACAGGTCCCATCTCCCCCCGAGCCAGTCCCAATGTCCCAGGAATCTGAAGCCCTCCCTCCTGCACCATCTTTCCAGCCACGCATTCACAAGAACACAGGAAATAGGAGCAGGAGTAGACCATATGGCCCATCGAACCTGCTCCGCCATTCAATACAATCATGGCTGATCTTGGGCTTCAATTCCAATTTCCCGCTCTCCATATACCTTGATCCCCTGAGAGACTAAAAATCTATCTATCCCAGCCTTAAATATATTCAATGATGGAGCATCCACAACCCTCTGTGGTAGAGAATTCCAAAGTTTCACAACCCTTTGAGTGAAGTAATTTCTCCTCATGTCAGTCGTATATGATTGGCTCCTTATCCTGAGACTGTGTCCCCGTGTTCTAGATTCCCCGACCAATGGGAACAATCTCTCAGCTTCTACCCTATTAAACCCTTTCAGAATCTTGTATGTCTTAATTAGATCACCTCTCATTCTTCTAAACTCCAGAGACTATAGGCTCAATTTACTCAGCCTCTCATCATAGGACAACCCCCTCATCCCAGGGACCAATTTAGTGAATCCTCGTTCCCTTCCTCCAGTGCAAGTAGATCCTTTCTTAAATGTGGAGACCAAAACTGCACACAATATTCCAGGTGCGTTCTCACCAAAGCCCTGTACAGTTTTAGTAAAACTTCTTTATTCCTGTATTTCAATCCCCTTGCAATAAAGGCCAACATGCCATTTGCCTTCCTAATAGCCTGCTGCACCTGCATGTTAACTTTGTG
Organism: Heterodontus francisci; assembly: GCF_036365525.1. NCBI lineage: Eukaryota > Metazoa > Chordata > Chondrichthyes > Heterodontiformes > Heterodontidae > Heterodontus > Heterodontus francisci. The sequence continues at coordinate 5,059,788 of NC_090375.1, read as the reverse complement.
CGTTCCTTGTTCGAGTACCCCCAGGTCTGTCTGAACATCAACACTTACCAGTTTCACACCTTTAAAAGATATTCGGCTTTCCTATTTTTATGACCAAAGTGAACAACTTCACACTTCCCTACATTATACTCCATTTGCCATCTTGTTGCCCACTCACTCAGCCTGTCTATATCTCTTTGCAGCCTCTCTGTCCTCCCCACAGCTTACCTTTCCACTGAGCTTTGTATCATCAGCAAACTTAGATACATTACTCTCTGTCTCTTCATCCAAGTCATTAATATAGATTGTAAATAGCTGAGGCCCCAGCACTGATCCTTGCAGTACCCCACTATTCACTGCCTGCCAACTTGAAAATGCCCCATTTATGCCCACTCTCTGCTTCCGTCTGTTAACCAGTCATCTATCCACGCTAATATATTACCCCCAACACCATGAGCCCTTATCTTGCCTATTAATCTTTTATATGGCACCTTATCGAATGCTTTTTGAAAATCCAGATATACTACATCTACTGGTTCTCCTTTATCTACCCTACTAGTTACATCCTCAAAAAACTCCAATAAATTTGCCAAACAAGATCGCCCTTCAGTAAAATCATGTTGACTTGTTCTAATCATATTCTGCTTTTCCAACTGCAATGTTAAGATTTCTTTAATAATAGTTTCCAGCATCTTCTCAATGACTGATGTTAGGCTAACTGGCCTGTAGTTTCCTGTTTTCTCTCTACCTCCTTTCTTGAAAAGCGGCGTAACATTTGCCAACTTCCAATCTGACGGGACCATTCCTGAATCTAAGGAATTCTGGAAAATCATAACCAGCACATCCACTATCTCTGCAGTTATCTCTTTTAGAACCCTTGGGTGTAGGGTCCTGGGGACTTGTCAGATTTTAGTCCCTCAAATTTCCCCAATACTGTTTCTCGTCTGATATCAATATCCTTAATTTCCTCACTCTTTCGCCCCTAGGTTACTGTCTATTTCTGGTATGGAACTTGTGTCTTCTACTGTGAAGACAGACACAGAATATTTGTTCAATGCCTCTGCCATTTCCTCATTCCCCATGATAATTTCTCCTGTCTCTGCCTCTTCGGGACCAATGTCTACTTTAGCTACTCTCTTCCTTTCTATGTACTTATAAAAGCTCTTACAATCTGATTTAATATTACTGGCTAGTTTACTTTCATATTCTATTTTTTCCCTTTTTATCAACTTTTAGGTGGCCCTTTGCTGGTTTCGAAAACACTCCCAATCCTCAGACTTGCAACATTGTGAGCCTTTTCTTTTAGTCGAATACTCTCCTTAACTTCCTGAGTGAGCCACGGATGGGTCTTTATTTTATTTAGAGATACAGCACTGAAACAGGCCCTTTGACCCACCGAGTCTGTGCTGACCAACAACCACCCATTTGTACTAATTCGACATTAATCCCATATTCCCGACCACATCCCCACCATTCTCCTACCACCTACCGACACTCGGGGCAATTTACAATGACCAATTTACCTATCAACCTGCAAGTCTTTGGCTGTGGGAGGAAGCCAGAGCACCCAGCGGAAACCCACACAGACACAGGGAGAACTTGCAAACTCCGCACAGGCAGTACCCAGAACTGAACCCGTGTCGCTGGAGCTGTGAGGCTGCGGTGCTAACCACTGCGCCACTGTGCTTGAAACTTGACAAGTTGTTGTTTTTGAACAGAATGTACTTTTGTTGAACCCTTTGAATTGTTTCCCACCATACCTTCCAGTCTATTTACCCAATTAACCTTAGCCAGTTCTCCCCTTCTACCTTCCTAATTGGCTTTGTTTAAGTTTAAGATTTTTGTTTGTGATTGAAATGTGGCACTTTCAAACTTATTTTTCTTACCTCTACTCCCTGCAATGACCTTCTTTGCTGATGTACAATTTTTGTTAAACTCTGTCCCTTCCTGCACCATTCTTTTGGGAGTTACCCACATCACTATCCTGCTCCGATGCCCTGACCCCTCTCTTCGGATTTCTAAATTTCCCCTTCCCCAAACCCTCCCCCACCCCTGCCCCTGTTAGTTTAATGCCCTGCCCACAGCCCTAGTTATGTGATTGGCCAGGACACTGGTTCCAGCCCGGTTCAAGTGAAGTCCATCCCAACGGAATACCTCCCTTTTCCCTGAGTACTGATGCCAGTGCCCCAAGAATCTAAACTCCTTTCCACACCACTCTTTGAGCCACACGTTTAGTTCTCTAATCTGCTTGACCCTGTAAATCTGTGCGTGGGTCAGGTAATAATCCGGAGATTATTCCCTTTGATGTTCTGCATTTTAGTTTGGACCCTAACTCCTCAAATTCTCTAAGCAGATCATTTCTGGTTCTGCCTGCGTCACTGGTTCCCACATGGACCACGACAACTGGATCCTCCCCCTCCCACTCCAGATTCCTCTCCAGCTGCAAGGAGATGTCCTTAACCCTGGCACCGCGCAGGCAACACAGCCGCCGGAGCTCCCGGTCGTGGCTACAGAGAACAGTATCTATCCCCCTGACTATACTGTCTCCTATCACTACCACATTCCTCTTCACTCCCCGACTGGAATGGCATCTTTCACTATGGTGCCATGGTCAGTCCTCTCATCCACCTTGCAGTCCTTCTCTTCATCCACACAGGTTGCAAGGACCTCATACCTGTTGGACAAGGTCTGGGACTGAGGCTCTTCCATCACTACATGCTGATTCCCCCTACCTGCCTCACTCACAGTCACATCCTCATGTCCCTGACCATTGGCCATCTCTCATATTCTCCCCCTCCCTGATGCTCTGCAATGTCTGTAACTCAGTCGTCAGCTCAACAATTCTGAGCTGAAGTTGTGCAAGCTGCAGACACTTACTGCAGATATGGTTGTCCGGGATTGCAGTGCATTCCACAGATTCCCACATTCTGCAGTTGCAGCACACCACCAGCCCTGCCATCTCTGTACAAACTTATTTTTTAAGTAGTCCATTAGTTAATAATTCACACAGCTGTGGTAATGGAAGGTTGCATTGGAGTCAAAGGAAGACTCACCATCTGCTGGAGGCTAAACAAAGATAGAAAAAGGAGACCCTCTTTCCCCCTCTGCACTGAATTCCCACATGCACCAAATTTCCAACTTCACTCTGGCAAAGTCTCACTCAGGCAGAAGTCTCCTTTCGGCTAAGAAACTGGTCTGCTTTATGCAGAGATTCTGATGACTCACCAGCTAGCTCAGCTTTCTGCGACAATAATTAACACCTATTGAACCTAAAAACTTTCAACTGATTGACAGATAACTGCCACTGCTGGCTGCTTTTTGTTTAACTAGGCTATTTACCGAAACCAGGAGATTTAAAGCCTGATTCTTAATCTAAAATTTAAACGACACAAAAACTTACCAGAACTTACCACATGCACAAAATTTCCAACTTCACTCTGGCAATATCTCATGCAGGCAGATGTCTCCTCTCACTGCATCCTCTCACTCATTCAATGTCTTATCCTCCTATTTCTATACTCACTTGTGCGTGGCACTGGGAGTAATCCCAAGATTACTGCTTTTGAGGTCCTGCTTGCGAATTTCTTACTTAGCTCAGTAAACTCTTTTGTGGGACCACATCCCTCTTCCTACCAATGTCGTTGGTTCCGATGTGGACCACGACTGCTGGCTGTTCACCCTCCTCATTCAGGATGCTCTGCAGTCTCTCAGTGACATCCTTGACCCTGGCACCAGGGAGGCAACACATCATCCTGGATTCACATCTGCGGCCACAGAAACGCCTGTCTGTTCCCCTGACAATTGAATCTCCTATCACTATGGCTTTTCCAGTCTTCCTTGTGCCCCCCTGTGACACTGAGCCACCTGTGATGCCATGGACTTGGCTCTGGCTGCACTGCCAGCTGAACCATCACTTTCTTCGGTATTCAGAAGTGAATCCCTGTTGGAAAGTGAGACGCACTCAGGGGTCTCCTGCATTTACCCGCCTGTTTCTTCTTGACTGTCTGGCGGTCTCCCATTCCTTCTCTCCCTGCATAATCTTAAACTGTGGGGTGACCACATCTATAAATGTGTATTCCATGAAGCTCTCAACCTCACGGATGCACCTCAGTGTCGCCAGCTGCTGCTCAAGTTCCGTAGCCCAGAGCTTAAACTGCTGAAACTGACGATACTTCCTGGACCTGAGAAGCATCCTGGAGTTCCCACATAGCACAGGATGTGCACTCCTGAGGTTGGAGCAGCCCTGCCATTCCTCTATCTATTAGATAATAAACCTTAGTACAACTAAACCCTGTTACTAATCAACACTGCTGCTGCTAATACTAATCACCCTACCAATAGTAATAAACCTTACCAATAGTAATAATAACCTTACTGCTGCTAACACAAAACTTTGTCAATACAAATCTACCACCCCGCTGTTAATATACCCCATCAATACTAAAATGTTACCAATAGTAGTAATCACTTTACCAATCGTAATAAAACTTATTTAAAAATAAAAGATAAGACTCACCACTTGTTACTTGTTATTAATACTTAATTTTTTAAACATTTTTAAACTCCCAGTTGTTTAGACTCAATACCTAAGCAGCAATACTCACCAGCCAATCAATTAATTGGTTTCCTGCGATGTCACAGTTTGATTTTATTTTCTTCTTTATCAAGCTCCAGCTCCTCGAGGTTCTTGTCTCCACGTAGGTCCGCCACCACTCCCAACTCCCTCCAGGTAGGTGAAGGCCCCGAGCCTGGGTCTGGATTTATACTCCCTCTGGTTCTTGTCTTCACGCAGGTCTGCCGCCACTCCCAACACCCTCCAGGTAAGTGAAGGCCCCGAACCTGGGTCTGGATTTATACTCCCTCTGGTTCTTGGCTCCACGCAGGTCCGCCGCCGCTCACGACTCCCTCCAGAATTACAACTATCTTTAGTAACCTCATTGTATTGTCAACATAAAGCAAGTAGTCTTTTTATATCACTTAACCTTGTATTGATCATCACAACATAGTGAATCAAAGTAATATTTTAACAAACCTGTTCCACATACTGTTGAAGTGCAAGCACTATCTAGCTCTGCACATATAACAAATCCATGACACACACATTCATCACAGGACTACAATTCCTTGTGAGAAGTAGAATTTGTTTGAATTCATCATTATCTTCATCCTCCTTCTCAGAATTCTCTGCATTATGTGTCATTTCGAGGACACTGCCTCTCCAATTTGGATAGTTCATTGCACGAGGATACTTCGAGTCACATCTAATGCATCTCTTTGCTGTTCATTAGGCATTCCTGGGATTCATTCACTGTTTTTTGCTGTTCCAATTCTGTCTTCTGCTGTAATTGCCAGATCTGCTAAAGTGTTTTCATCCTCATTCTGCTTGTCTTCAACCCTTCCAATGTATTGATACCTGCATCTAGTATCTGGACCATTTCAAAATCTGACAATCATTGAGTCCTCTATTCTTGCATCACCACGGAATGTCCCGTTTGTTCCACGAAGGCTGATGGAAATGATTGTTACCCCAGGAATTTTTTCAAGGCAACAGATATCTGATCCAATAGGGTCTCTCTCTCTCTGAGAACCAAGCACCAGTTCGAACCAGGAGCCTGTACATGTGAGGCACCTTAGCACAATCCAGCAATTTATAAGCGAGTATTGATCCAGGGATCCCCAAATTGAATTTTGTCAATCTTTTATACAATCAGTTAGAGTCCGTAATATATTCCTCCACGGAAGGACCATCTGTTTTCTGAAATCTCTCAGAGTCTGACCTTGCCTCATAGGCATTTAACAGATTATCTTTCTTGTAAATTTCATCCAAGAACTCTGTAAGTTTCAAACCTTCATCAGTATCCAACTGACGAGCATCCAGCTCATAAAATACTTCACTTTTGATTTTACTTCTGGTAGGAAGCACCAAACCAAGGCCACACCTTCTTTCCTCTTTGGTAGGGACATAACCTGTGTCCACATATTCACTTCATTCTTCCACTGGTCATATGGTTCAGACTCTGAGAACATCGGACGGTAATCATACCCTGACAATTTACACTTACTTTCTGCCATTTTCTGCAATGGCTACTAGGAATTTAGTTTGCTGTCTGAAAATGTTTTCTTAACTTCCAACCTTCACCTTTTAGTAACCATTCTTGACTACCTTGTTCTAATCTAGAAAGCCAGTTGGTGAATAATAGAACCAGAGTCCATCTTTACATACATTTATATTTATTTACAGAGTTTCACATGACAAACATGCACCTCCTAACCCAAAAAACACAGTTTCAGTCTGTGTTAGTTTATAGGAGCACAAGTGAATCTCCAGTTTCCTGCCTACAATTAAACACAATTAATATGCAATAACACAGTGCAGGGCATACAAACCTACGTATGAACATACTAATTAGGAGCAGGAGTAGGCCACTCGGCCCTTCGAGCCTGCTCCGCCATTCAATAAGATCATGGCTGAACTGATTACTCCACATTTCCACCTACCCCCGATAACCTTTTACCCCCTTGCTTATCATGAATCTATCTACCTCTGATTTAAAAATATTCAAAGACTCTGCTTCCACTGCCTTTTGAAGAAGAGAATTCCAAAGACTCACGACCCTCAGAGAAAAATTTTCTCATCTCTGTCTTATTTTTAAATACGACCCTTATTTTTAAACCGTGACCCCTAATTCTAGATTCTCCCACAAGGGGAAACATCCTTTCCACATCCACCCTGTCAAGACCCCTCAGGATCTTATATGTTTCAATCAAGTTGCCTCTTAGTCTTCTAAATTCCGGCGGATACCAGCCGACAAGGATAGGGATAGGACGGGGCAACAAAAACAGCAACATACATTTACATAGCACGTTTACCATAATGAAACATTCCAGGGCACTTCACAGGAACATTATTAAACAAAACACTGGGCCACATAAGGAGATATCAGCTCAGATGACTAAATGTTTGGTCCAAGGTAGGTTTTAAATATTATCTGAAAGGAGGAAAGGGAGGTGGAGAGGTGGAGAGGTTTGGGGAGGGAATTTCAGAGCTTGGGGCCCACACAATGGAAGGCAGTCACTAATGATAGAGCGATTAAAATACAGATGTTTCAAGAGGCCAGTTTTAGAGGAGCACAGATATTTCGGAGGGTTATGGGGCTGGAGGAGATTACAGAGATAGGGAGGGATTTGAAAACAAGGATGAGAATTTTAAAATCAAGATGTTGCTTGACTGGGAGCCAGTGTAGGTCAGCGAGCATAGGGGTTACAGAGTCACAGAGTTATTTACGGCACAGAAGGAGGCCATTCAGCCCATCAAGTCATGCGGCTCCGCGGCTCAATCCCCATTGTCTATTTTTCTCAAGTACCCATTCAACTTCGTTATGAAATCAATGATCATCCTGCTTCCACTCCCTTGTGGGCAGTGAGTTCCAGGTCTTGCTATCCGCTGTGTAACAAAAAGTGCTTCCTCATATTCCCGCTGTATTTTTTGCCCAAAATTTTTAATCTGTGTCCCCTAGTCCTAGTACTATTTGTTAATGGGAACAGTTTTTCCTGATCTTACTTATCTGAGCCTGTCACAATTTCCCCTCAATCTCCTTTGTTCTAATGAGAACAAACCCTGTTTTTCCAATCTAATCATGTAACTAAAATCCTCCAACCCTGGAACCGTTCTGGTAAATCTGCTCTGCAGCCTCTCAGGGACCCTCATATCCGTCTTATGCAGCATAGAGTACAAGAGTAAGGAAATTATGTTGAACTTATATAAGTTATAGTTTGGCCTTGATGTCAAATCCTCTCTGGCCACAGGGGAGGTACCAGAGGACTGAAGGACAGCGAATTTGGTACCATTATTCAGGAAGGGTAGCAGGGATAAACCAAGCAATTACAGGCCGGTGAGTCTAACATCAGTGGTTGGGAAACTATTGGAAAAAATTCTGAGCGACAGGATTAATCAGGGATATTCAGCATGGCTTTGTCAGGGGAGATCATGTCTAACTAACTTGATTGAATTTTTCGACGAGGTAATGAGATGTGCAGATGAGGGTAAAGCAGTTGATGTAGTCTACATGGACTTCAGTAAGGCTTTTGATAAGGTCCCACACGGGAGATTGGTTAAGAAGGTAAGAGCCCATAGGATCCAGGGCAATTTGGCAAATTGGATCCAAAATTGGCTTAGTGGCAGGAAACGAAGGGTAATGGTCGAGGTTGTTTTTGCGAGTGGAAGCCTGTGACCAGTGGAGTACCACAGGGATTGGTGCTGGGACCCTTGCTGTTTGTAGTGTACATTAATGATTTAGACATGAGTATAGGAAGTATGATAAGTAAGTTCACAGATGACGTGAGTATATTAGCGAGAGACAGCATGGTTTTGTGAAGGGGAGGTCGTGTCTTACTAATTTGATTGAGTTTTTTGAGGAAGTGACGAAGATGATTGATGAGGGAAGGGCGGTGGATGTTATCTATATGGACTTTAGTAAAGCCTTTGACAAGGTCCCGCATGGCAGACTGGTGCAAAAGGTGAAGTCACACGGGATCAGAGGTGAGCTGGCAAGATGGATACAGAACTGGCTCAGTCACAGAAGACAGAGGGTAACAGTGGATGGGTGTTTTTCTGAATGGAAGGATGTGACTAGTGGTGTTCCGCAGGGATCAGTGCTGGGACCTTTGCTGTTTGTAGTATATATAAATGATTTGGAGGAAAATGTAGCTGGTCTGATTAGTAAGTTTGCGGACGACACAAAGGTTGGTGGAGTTGCGGATAGTGATGAGGATTGTCAGAGGATACAGCAGGATATAGATTGGTTGGAGACTTGGGCGGAGAAATGGCAGATGGAGTTTAATCCGGACAAATGTGAGGTAATGCATTTTGGAAGGTCTAATGCAGTTGGGAGGTATACAGTAAATGGCAGAACCCTTAGGAGTATTGACAGGCAGAGAGATCTGGGCGTACAGGTCCACAGGTCACTGAAAGTGGCAACACAGGTGGATAAGGTAGTCAAGAAGGCATACGGCATGCTTGCCTTCATCGGTCGGAGCATAGAGTATACAAATTGGCAAGTCATGTTGCAGCTGTACAGAACCTGAGTTAGGCCACACTTAGAATATTGCGTGCAATTCTGGTCGCGACACTACCAGAAGGACGTGGAGGCTTTGGAGAGGGTACAGAGGAGGTTTACCAGGATATTGCCTGGTCTGGAGGGCATTAGCTATGAGGAGAGGTTGGAAAAACTCGGATTGTTTTCACTGGAACAACGGAGGTGGAGGGGCGACATGATAGAGGTTTACAAAGTTATGAGCGGCATGGACAGAGTGGATAGTCAGAAGGTTTTTCCCAGGGTGGAAGAGTCAGTTATTAGGGGACATAGGTTTAAGGTGCGAGGGGCAAAGTTTACAGGGGATGTGCGAGGCAACTTTTTTACACAGAGGGTGGTGAGTGCCTGGAACTTGCTGCCAGGGGAGGTGGTGGAAGCAGATATGATAGCGACGTTTAAGAGACATCTTGACAAATATATGAATAGGAAGGGAATAGAGGGATATGGGCCCCGGAAGTGCAGAAGGTGTTAGTTTAGGCAGGCATCAAGATCGGCGCAGGCTTGGACGGCCAAATGGCCTGTTCCTGTGCTGTACTGTTCTTTGTACTTTGTTCTTTATGACACGAAAGCTGATGGTGTCGTAAATAGTGAGGAGGAAAGCCTTAGATTACAGGATGACATAGATGGGCTGATAAGATGGGCGGAGCTGTGGCAAATGGAATTTAATCCTGAGAAGTGTGAGGTGATGCATTTTGGGAGGACTAACAAGGCAAGGGAATATACAATGGATGGTAGGACCCTAGGAAGTACAGAGTGTCAGATGGACCTTGGTGTACTTGTTCATAGATCACTGAAGGCAGCAACACAGGTAGTTAAGGTGGTTAGGAAGGCATATGGGATACTTGCCTTTATTAGCTGAAGCATAGAATATAAGAGCAGGGAGGTTATGATGGAACTGTATAAAACGCTAGTTAGACCACAGCTGGAGTACTGTGTACAGTTCTGGGCACCACACTATAGGAAGGATGTGATTGCACTGGAGAGGGTGCAGAGGAGATTCACCAGGATGTTGCCTGGGCTGGAGCATTTCAGTTATGAAGAGAGACTGAAAAGGCTAGGGTTGTTTTCCTTAGAGCAGAGAAGACTGAGTGGGGACATGATTGAGGTATACAACATTATGAGGGGTATTGATAGGTTAGATAGGAAGAGACTTTTTCCCTTAGCCGAGGCATCAATAGCCAGGGGCATAGATTTAAGGTGGCATCGATTTAAGGTAAGAGGCAAGAGATTTAGAGGGGATTTGAGGAAAAGAATTTTCACCCAGAGGGTGGTTGGAATCTGGAACACACTGCCTGAAGGGGTGGTAGAGGCAGGAACCCTCACAACATTTAAGAAGTATTTAGATGAGCACTTGAAACGCCATAGCATACAAGGCTATGGGCCAAGTGCTGGAAATGGGATGAGAATAGGTGCTTGATGGCTGGCATGGACACGATGGGCCAAAGGGCCTGTTTCTGTGCTGTATAACTCTCTATGACTCTAAAAGGGACTTAGACAGTTATATGAAAAGGAAGAATGTGCAGGGTTACAGGGAGAAGGCAGGGGAATGGAACTGAGGGAATTGGTCGTTTGGAGAGCCAGTGTGGACACGAAGGGCTGAATGGCCTCCTTCTGCGCTGTAATGATTTTGTGATTCTGTGTGGTGACCAGAATTGGATGCAATTCTCCAGTTGTGGCCTAACCAGAGTTTTATAAAGGTTCAGCAGAACTTCCCTGTTTTTGTACTCAATGCCTCTACTTATGAAGCCCAGGATCCCATATGCTTTGCTCACCACTCTCTCAATACGTCCGGCCACCTTCAAAAGATCAATGCACATGAACCCCCAGGTCCCTCTGTTCCTGAACAATGGTGACATGTAAATGGAACTTGGTGTGAGTTAAGACACGGGCAGCAGAGTTTTGGATGACCTCATGTTTATGGAGAGTAAAATGTAGGAAACCAGCCCGAGTGCATTGAAACAGTCGAGTCTAGAGGTAACGAAGGCACGAGTGAGGGATTCAGCAACAGATGAGCTGAAACGGGGCGAAGTATGGAAATGTTACAGAGGTGAAAATAGGTGGCCTTGCGATGGCGTGACTATGTGATTGGAAGCTCATCTCGGGGTCAAAGATGATACCAAAGTTGTGAACAGACTGGTTTAGTCTCAGACTGTTGCCAGGGAGAGGAATGGAGTCTGCAGCTAGGGAACGGAGTTTGGAGTGAGGACTGAAAACAGGAAGTTCAGTTTTCTCAATATTTAATTGGAGGAAACTTCTGCTTATCCAGTACTGGATGTTGGATAAGCAGTCTGATAATTTAGAGACAATGGAGGAGTCGAGAGAGGTGACGATGAGGTCACGCTGGGTATTGTCAGTGTACATGTGAAATCTAACACTGTGCTTTCGGATGATGTTGCCGAGGGGCAGCATGTAGATGGGAAATAGGAGGGGGACAAGGATAGATCCTTAGGGGACACCAGAGGTAACGGTGCAGGAGCAGGAAGAGAAGCCATTGCAGATAATTCTCTGGCTACAATCAGATAAGAATGGAACCTGGTGAGAGCAGTCCCACCCAGGTGGACGACAGTGGAGGCGTTGGAGGAGGATGGTGTGGTCAACCATGTCAAAGGCTGCAGACAGGTCAAAAAGGAATAGGAGGGAATGTTTACCTTGTCACAGTCACATAGGTCATCATTTGTGACTTTGGTAAGAGCTGTTTCGTACAGTGGAAGAGGCAGAAACCTCATTGGAGGAATTCAAACATGGAGTTCCAGGAAAAATGGGAATGGATTTGGGAGGTGACAACACGTTCAAGGACTTTGAAAAGGACAGGGAGGTTGGAAATGGACAGTAGTTTGCAAGAATGGTGGGGTCAAAGGTTAGTTTGTTGAGGAGGGGGATGATGACAGCAGAATAAGGGGCAAGCCACTCAGAATAAACTGTGGACCATTTAAGACTGAGATGAGGAGGAATTTCTTTACTCAGTGGGTGGTGAATCTGTAGAATTCTTTACCCCAGAGGGCTGTGGAAGCTCAATTATTGAGCATGTTCAAGACAGAAATCAATAGATTTCTAAATACCAATGATATCAAGAGATATGGGAATAGTGGGGAAAGTGGAGTAGAGATAGATGATCAGCCATGATCTGTTTGAATGGCAGAGCAGGCTCGACAGGCTGAATGGCCTTCTCCTGCTCCTATTTTGTATGATCCTATGATGCTATGATTTAAAGGAGAGAGGGACAACACCTGAAGAGAGTGAATCATTAACAATATCGACCAAGAGGGGAAGTTGGATGATCAGTAGTTTTGTGGGAATATGATTGCCGGAGCAGGAGGTGAGTCTCATGGACAAGATAATCTCAGAGAGGTCATAGAGTCATCCAGTTAAACAGCACAGAAACAGGCCCTTCAGCCCATCGTGTCTGTGCTGGCCTATCTGTTCTAATCCTATTTTCCAGCACTTGGCCCGTAGCCTTGTATGCTATGATATTTCAAGTGCTCATCTAAATACTTCTTCAATGTTTTAAGGGTTCCTGCCTCTACCACCCCTTCAGGTAGTGTGTTCCAGATTCCAACCACCCTTTGGGTGAAAAAAATTTCCTCAAATCCCCTCTAAACCTCCTGCACCTTACCTTAAATCTATGTCCCCTGGTTATTGACCCCTCCGCTCAGGGAAAAAGTTTATTCCTATCTACCTTAGATGAGGCGAGAAAGGAGAGAAACTAGAGAAAGATGCAAGTTCAGGGCTGGGGTGGGGGAGCTTTAGAAGAAGGCCAGGCCAGATAGGGCAGGGCAGGACATTTATCCAGAGTTACCAGGGAAGTCTGCACAGTAAGATTTTAATCAGGCGATGAGTAGATTGTGTTTTACACATTTGTTACTCATTATTTAATTTGGGGATTTGACAAAGGATGTACTTGTTATTCTGATAAATAAAATATATCACATTCATCTCAAAGCATTGCTTGCTCTTGATATAATTTAGGTCAGAGTCTAGCCATGGATGCCACAGATCCTTGGCCTACTCCTCCAGATGTCTCCCTGCTTTCACTCTGTTCAGTGCCACCATCACAACTTTGGTATTAAAAGTGATATTTTTCCAGTTGAGATACAATCTCCTGAACATTGGGACACCAACTCCAGCCATACAGGATACAGTAAATGGAAAAGTCCTGGGGAAAATTGATGTACAGAGAGATTTGGGTGTTCAGGTCTATTGTTCCCTGAAGGTGGCAACGCAGGTCAATAGAGTGGTCAAGAAGGCATACGGCATGCTTTCCTTCATCGGACGGGGTATTGAGTACAAGGGTTGGCAGGTCATGTTACAGTTGTATAGGACTTTGGTTCGGCCACATTTGGAATACTGCGTACAGTTCTGGTCGCCACATTACCAAAAGGATGTGGATGCTTTGGAGAGGGTGCAGAGGAGGTTCACCAGGATGTTGCCTAGTATGGAGGGCGCTAGCTATGAAGAGAGGTTGAGTAGATTAGGATTATTTTCATTAGAAAGACGGAGGTTGAGGGGGGACCTGATTGAGGTGTACAAAATCATGAGAGGTATAGACAGGGTGGATAGCAAGAAGCTTTTTCCCTGAGTGGGGGATTCAATTACAAGGGGACACGAGTTCAAAGTGAAAGGGGAAAAGTTTAGGGGGGATATGCGTGGAAAGTTCTTTACGCAGAGGGTGGTGGGTGCATGGAACGCATTACCAGCGGAGGTGGTAGACGCAGGCACGATAGCGTCTTTTAAGATGTATCTAGACAGATACATGAATGGGCAGGAAGTAAAGAGATACAGACCCTTAGAAAATAGGCGACAGGTTTAGATAGAGGATTTGGATCGGCGTAGGCTTGGAGGGCCGAAGGGCCTGTTCCTGTGCTGTAATTTTCTTTGTTCTTTGTTCTTTGTTCTCTTTGTTCTTTATGGCCTGTCTACCACCATCTTCACACACTAACATGCTCTGTACTGCATTCTTGTTCTCCATTCTTGGGATGCAGCCATTGATGGCAAAGCCAGCATTCATTTCCCTTGAGAAGGTGATGGTGAGCCATCTTCTTGAACTGCTGCAGTCTATGTGGTGTAGGTACACCCAGAGTGCTGTTCGGGAGGGGTTCCTGGATTTTGACCATGCTTTCTCCTTAGTTAAACACTGCTCACTATCCTCCCAAATGACATCACATACACTCCTATAATCAGCATCAAACTCTTGGCATTGCACAGAAATTTGGATTGAATTCTACCTTCACACCTTTTCTCATTTCACATTCTTTCATCTTTTCGAGACCCTTCCAGTCACAGCAATCAACATCTTCATCTCTTTCTTGCTTCCCTTTGAGCATCCCTCACCCTTACCCAAACCCTAACCTCTGTTTTGCTGCTTTTGCTGCCTCACTCATGAGTGGGGTGGTAACTCATCAAAATCAGAGGAACAGAAAGTCTGGGGGAGGTTGTATAGCTGGAAGAGTTTATAGAGGTCGGGAAAGAGGAGAGATTCCCTTCTGTTCAAATAGTGTCATGAAAAATTTAACATTCACCTGAACAGCCTTGAGTTAAAGACTTAGCTGAAAGATGGCACCTCTGGCAGTGCAGCATTCCCTCAGTGCTGCATTAAGAAGTATCAGCCGGGATTATGGGCTTGAGTCTCGAGTGTGAAAGTAACAATCAAACTGTACATGACTCTTGTCAGACTGAACTTTGAGCATTGTGTCCAGTTCTGGTCACTGAGACACAAGGGAGATGTTGCTGTGCTGAGGCAGAGCCATGAGGCTAATTCCGAAGGTCAGATGTTGGTTGAGGAATAAATGTTGGCCAGGATAATTTCCTTGCTCTTCTTCAAATAATGCCACATTCTTGCTCTCGACTCCCGCTCCTGGCCCTCCATTCCTGTTCCTGCTCCGACCCCTTCTCCTCATGGGCCCACCCCCACCCCCCAATACCACCCCTACTCCTGCTCCCACTCCTGCCATCTGCTCCCGATGCCGCTCCTGGTCCCCTTGCCATTTAGGGAAGGAAATCTGCTGTCCTTACCTGGTCTGGCCTACATTTTTAAAAATTCTTTCATAGGATGTGGGCGTCACTGGCAAGGCCAGCATTTATTGCCCATTGCTAACTGCCCTTGAGAAGGTGGTGGTGAGCTGCCTTCTTGAACCACAGCAGGCCATGTGGGGTAGGTACACTCATAGTACTATTAGGAAGGGAGTTCCAGGATTTTGACCCACCGTCAGTGAAGGAATGGTGACATATTTCCAAGTCAGGATGGTGTGTGGCTTGGAGGGGAACTTGCAGGTGGTGGTGTTCCCATGCATCTGCAGTCCTTGTCCTTCTGGCTGGTAGAGGTCACACGTTTGGAAGGTGCTGCCGAAGGAGTCTTCGTGCATTGCTGCAGTGCATCTTGTAGATGGTACACACTGCTGTCACTGTGTTTCGGTGGTGGAGGGAGTGAATATTTGTAGATGGGGTGCCAATCAAGCGGGCTGCTTTGTCCTGGATGGTGTCAAGCTTCTTGAGTGTTGTTGGAGCTGCACCCATCCAGGCAGATATGACTCCAGACCCACAGCAATGTGGTTGACTCTTAACTGCCCTCTGAAATGGCCTAACAAGCCACTCAGTTGTCTCAAACCACTACCAAGTCAATAAGGAATGAAACCGGACATACCACGTGGCATCGACCTAGGCACCGGAAATGACAACGGCAAACCCAGCCCTGTAGACCCTGCAAAGTCCTCCTTACTAATATCTGGAGGCCTGTGCCAAAGTTGGGAGAGCTGTCCCACAGACTAATCAAGCAGCAGCCTGACATAATGTTATGACCAAGATGGGAGGAGTGCACTGTTAATTCAGTCCCACTTCTCCACAGGTCAGAGCATATCAATAAAATTTCCCACTTATCGAAGAAGCCAGTTAGACACTCTATTTGTCCCTGAATTTTTAAGCAACAACAAAATTAACTATTTATTATAAAACCAAGTTTTAACCAATAATGATGTAAACCTATGTACAAATTGAGATATGAAATCTCCTTATTTTTCCCAGCCCTCATGCATGTGCACATAAATCCAAAAACTGGTGAACTAGGGAAAAAAAGGGATTTTGGTTTGCAGCTGTTTCATAGGAACGAAAGGAATAAAAAAAAAATGGTCTGTCATGATCTGGAAAGAAGTTCTTCGGTTTGGTAAGGTGTCCCAAAGTCGAATAGTCGGATGCCACTCGAAGTCTTTCCAGGTGAGGTTGATGAGTAGTCTGTGATGGGTAGGCGTTCAAAGAACTTCAACAGTAGAAGGCTTCACATAAGGTCTTCCATCAGGTGTGCAGCAACAAGGATCTTCTTTGGTCTTACAGCAGCAGTATAGCAGTAAAAGGGTTATTCCAATATTCAGGATTTCTTAAACCCAGGAGGTAACAGTATGGCTTAATGCAGGGATTCTTCAGAGACAGGGGGCAATAGGAATCTGCCGCATTCGGAATAGAGGGTTTCTTCTCAAGAGATGCAGGATTCCTTTACAGAGAGGTAATACTTTTTCTGGATCTTCATCTGATCTCCAGGCAGGTCAAAATCAAATTTCAAATGCCTGCTTTTTGTCCAAACTCACCAGCTTTTTTAAACATCCAAACTGAAAACCTAAACCTTCCTGAAACAAGTCACATGCCCAGTCATAAATTCTTTCTTGTCATAACAGAGGGTATGAGGTCAACCCCCTGCAGGTTTCCTTGAAATTACCTGCATTCCAGTCCTTGTTTACCAGTTCAGCTTCAGTTGAACATCCTTTCAAAACATCCATAAAGTTCAACGATTTGCAGGTGTCTCAATGTCCACTGAAATCCTTTTTCAGTTTTTAAAAACACAGAATCCTAAGTTTTAATAGAAAAAAACCCTCGTAACAATGGTCACACTCACAGAATCATACCTTACAGACAATGTCCCTGGCACCACATCACCATCCCAGGGTATGTCCTGTCCCACCAGCAGGACAGACCGAGCAGAGGTGGCAGGAGAGTGGTATACAGTCGGGAGGGAATTGCACTGGGAGACCTCAGCATCGAACCTGGACCCCATGCAGTCTCATAGCATCAGGTCAAACATGTGCAAGGAAACCTCTTGCTGATTACCACCTACTGCACCCCCCCCTCAGTACTCCTCCATGTTGAACATCAATTGGAAGAAGCACTGAGGGTGGCAAGGGCACAAAATGTACTCTGGGTGGGGGACGTCAATGTCCATCATCAAGAGTGGCTCAGTAGCACCACTGCTGACCGAGCTGGCCGAGTCCTAAAGGACATAGCTGCTAGACTGGGTCTGCGGCAGGTGGTGAGGGAACCAACAAGAGGGAAAAATATGCTTGACCTCGTCCTCAACAATCTGCCTGTCGTAGATGCATCTGTCCATGACAGTATTGGTAGGAGTGACCACCGCATAGTCCATGTGGAGACGAAGTCCTGTCTTCACATTGAGGATTCCCTTCATCGTGTTGTGTGACACTACCACCGTGCTAAATGGGATAGATTTTGAACCGATCTAGCAACTCAAAACTGGGCATCCACGAGGCGCTGTGAGGCATCAGCAGCAGCAGAATTGTACTCAAAACACAATCTGTAACCTCATGGCCTGTCATATCCCCCACTCGATCATTACCATTAAGCCGGGGGACAAACCCTGGTTCAATGAAGAGTACAGGAGAGCATGCCAGGAGCAGCACCAGGCATATCTCAAAATGAGGTGTCAACCTAGTGAAGCTACAACACAGGACTATCTGCGTGCCAAACTGCATAAGCAGCATGCGATGGACAGAGCTAAGCGATCCCATAACCAACGGATCAGATCTAAGCTCTGCAGTCCTGCCACATCCAGCCGTGAATGCTGGTGGACAATTAAACAACTAACTGGAGGAGGTGGCTCCAGAAATATCCCCATCCTCAATGATGGGGAAGCCCAGCACATCAGTGCAGAAGATAAGGCTGAAGCATTTGCAACAATCTTCGGCCAGAAGTGCCGAGTTGATGATCCATCTTGGCCTCCTCCTGAAGTCCCCAGCATCACAGATGCCAGTCTACAGCCAATTCGATTCACTCCGCGTGATCTCACGAAACTGCTGAAGGCACTGGATACTGCAAAAGCTATGGACCCTGAATACATTCCAGCAATAGTATTAAAGTCTTGTGTTCCAGAACTTACTGCGCCCCTATCCAAGCTGTTCCAGTACAGCTACAACACTGGCAGCTACCCAGCAATGTGGAAAATTCCACTAATCTAAACTGGCCAATTACCGACCCATCAGTCTATTCTCAATCGTCAGTAAAGTGATGGAAGTTGTAGTGACGCTCAGTTTGGGTTCTGCCAGGGCCACTCAGCTCCTGACCTCATTACAGCCTTGATTCAAACATGGACAAAAGAGCTGAACTCAAGAGGTAAAGTGAGGGTAACTGCCCTTGACATCAAGGCAGCTTTTGACCGAGTATGGCATTAAGGAGCCCAAGCAAAACTGGAGTCAATGGGAATGAGGGGGAGAACTCTCCGCTGGTTGGAGTCATACCTAACGCAAAGGAAGATGGTTGTGGTTGTAGGAGGTCAATCATCTCAGCTCCAGGACATCACTGCAGGAGTTCCTCAGGGTAGTGTCCTAGGCCCAACTATCTTCAGCTACTTCATCAATGACTTTCTTTCCATCACAAGGTCAGAAGTGGGGATGTTCGCTAAAGATTGCACAATGTTCAGCACCATTCGCGACTCCTCAGAATCTGAAGCAGTCCGTGTAGAAATGCAGCAAGACTTGGACAATATCAAGGTTTGGGCAGATAAGTGGCAAATAACATTCACGCCACACAAGTGCCAGGCAATGACCATCTCCAATAAGAGAGAATCTAACCATCTCCTCTTGACATTCAATTGCATTACCTTCGCTGAATCCCCCACTATCAACATTCTGGGGGTTACCATTGACCAGAAACTTTTCACAGCTAATAAGTTGCTTCTGAAGTAAAGTCACTGCTTTGACAGCAAATAAGCCAATTGCTGTGTTCAGCTTCATTCGCGACTCCTCAGATACTGAAGCAGTCCGTGTCCACCAACAGCAAGATCTAGAGAACATTCAGGCTTGGGCTGATAAGTGGCAAATGACATTTGTACCACACAAATGCCAGGCAATGACCATCTCAAACAAGAGACAATCTAACCATCTCCCCTTGACAACCTGGGGTTTACCATTGACCAGAAATTAATTGCACCAGCCATATAAATACCGTGGCTACAAGAGCAGGTCAGAGGCTTGGAATCCTGAGGCGAGTAACTCACCTCCTGACTCCCCAAAGCCTGTCCACCATCTACAAGGTACAAGTCAGGAGTGTGATGGAATACTCTCCACTTGCCTGGATGGGTGCAGCTCCAACAACACTCAAGAAGCTCGACACCATCCAGGACAAAGCACCCACTTGATTGGCACCCCGTCTACAAACATTCATTCCCTCCACCACTGACAAACAGTGGCAGCAGTGTGTACCATCTACAAGATGCACTGCAGCAATGCACCAAGGATCCTTCGACAACACCTGCCAAACCCGCGACCTCTACCAACTAGAAGGGCAAGCGCATCAAATGCATGGGAACACCACCATCTGCAAGTTCCCCTCCAAGTCACACACCATCCTGACCTGGAACTATATCGCCGTTCCTTCACTGTCACTGGGTCAAAATCCTGGAACTCCCTTCCTAACAGCACTGTGGATGTACCTACCCCAAATGGACTGCAACGGTTCAAGAAGGCAGCTCACCACCACCTTCTCAAGGGCAATTAGGGATGGGCAATAAATGCTGTCTGAGCCAGCGACGCCCACAGCCCATGAACGAATGAAAAAACATGTATTGGTAAGTGGGAATGTAAATATATGTTGTGACCTGTGGAGAAGTGGGACCTCGGTTGTAACAACGTAACAACCTGATTCCAGACACGAGGTATACAAAATCCTAATAGATTGCATTGATACACATACAAAGTATAACTATTCCCGAGCATAACCACATCATTTCTTAAAAGCATTCTATTTAAAAAATAAAGCACCTCATGTAAACTACAGCAGGCCATACCCTGCACAGTTTCATTCAAGTAGTACAGTAACAATAGATTAAACATTACAGTTGTTCACCCCTTAGTTTCTATACTGGGCACTAAATATTCCTGGATAAAAGGTGTTCAGGATAGATAGGGAAGGTAAGAAAGGAGGAGGGGTAGCAGTGTTGATTCAGGAGTGCATTCTTCTTTTTCTTAGGCAGTCCCTCGAGAACAAGGATGACTTTCTTCCACTCCAGGGTTGTGGGTCCTTAGGTGACTGAATATTCCAATTCTGGTTCCACACACTGTGCCACAGGTGGGGCAGGTGGTGTTTGATGAGGTGAGTGGCTGGGATGCTTGAAATTCCAAACGCTGCTTGCCGCTGTTTGCACTTGGTCGCTGCCTCGTCAAGTCGACGTTGTTCGAACTGGCTGGCACCTTCACAGATGCTTCTTCTCCATTTTGGGTGGATTGGGCAAGAGATTCCCACAAATCGGTGCAGATGTCACATTTTTTCAGGGAGGTTTTAAACACATCCTTGTAGTGTTTCCACTGCCCTCCTGGTAACCTCATGCCATGACGGAGCTCAGAGAAGAAAGCTTGTTTTGGGAGTCTTGTTTCTGGCATGTGGGCGCTGTGGCCCGCCCAATGTAACTGACTAGCCATGACCAGTGTCTCGATACTGGGGGTGTTGGCCTGAGAGAGGACACTGATATTGGAGTGCATTACAGTGCTAGAGAGAGAGGATGTCCGAGAGAGCTCAATGACAGAATCTATTTGGTTAGAGCTAAGAAACAATAGAGGTACTATTACATAATATTACATTTTCAGCTATGAAGAGAGACTGAAAAGGCTCGAGTTGTTTTCCTTAGAACAGAGAAGGATGAGGGGGGACATGATTGGGGTATACAAAATTATGAGAGGCATTGATAGGTTAGATAGGAAGAAACTTTTTCCCTTCGTGGAGGGGTCAATAACCAGGGGGCATAGATTTAAGGTAAAGGGCAGGAGGTTTAGAGGGGATTTGAGGAAAATAATTTTCACCCAGAGGGTGGTTGGAATCTGGAACACACTGCCTGAAGAGGTGGTAGAGGCAGAAACCCTCACAACATTTAAGAAGTATTTAGATGAGCACTTGAAACACCATAGCATATAAGGCTACGGACCAAGTGCTGGAAAATAGGATTAGAATAGATAGGTTTGATGGCCCTGTTTCTGTGCTGTATAACTCCATGACTCTATGATATTGCTGAGGCTATTCGATAGGCTACCAACTAGTGGGAAAGATAAAGAGGAACAAGGAAATTACAGAGAGGTGCAAGAATTATAGAGTAATTATAATGGGAGACTTTAGAATGGGATAGTAATCATGTAAAGCGCAGAGAGGGGGAAAGAGTTTCTGAAGTGTGTTCAGGAAAGTTTTCTACATCAGTATGTTTCCAATTTTTTTCCCCCAAAATATACTTTATTCATAAAAATCTGTAAAAAATACAATCCAAAACAGCACCAAGTTGACATTCCAGAAAGTGCAAAGGAAATCAGTTTTCTTCATTACAGGAGTGAGTTGCCTCACAACCCTTCAGTATGTTTCCAATCCAATGAGAACAAAGAACAAAGAACAGTACAGCACAGGAACAGGCCATTCGGCCCTCCAAGCCTGCGCCGATCTTGATGCCTGCCTAAACTAAAATCTTCTGCACTTCCGGGGACCGTATCCCTCTATTCCCATCCTATTCATGTATTTGTCAAGATGCCTCTTAAATGTCGCTATCGTACCTGCTTCCACCACCTCCCCTGGCAGCAAGTTCCAGGCACTTACCACCCTCTGTGTAGAGAACTTGCCTCGCACATCCCCTCTAAACTTTGCCCCTCGCACCTTAAACCTATGTCCCCTAGTAACTGACTCTTCCACCCTGGGAAAAAGCTTCTGACTATCCATTCTGTCCATGCCGCTCATAACTTTGTAAACCTCTATCATGTCACCCCTCCACCTCCGTCGTTCCAGTGAAAACAATCCGAGTTTATCCAACCTCTCCTCATAGCTAATGCCCTCCAAACCAGGCAACATCCTGGTAAACCTCTTCTGTACCCTCTCCAAAGCCTCCCATCCTTCTGGTAGTGTGGTGACCAGAATTGCACGCAATATTCTAAGTGTGGCCTAACTAAAGTTCTGTACAGCTGCAGCTTGACTTGCCAATTTTTAATAATCTATGCCCCGACCGATGAAGGCAAGCATGAGGAAGGAGGCATTGCTGCATCTAGTTCTGGGGAATGAGGTGGGTCTAGTTGATCAAGTGTCATTTAGGGGACAGTGACCATAGCATCATAAGTTTTAGGTTAGTTATTGAAAAGGACAAGGAGCAATCCAGAGTAAAAATAACTATTTGGGGGAGGGCTAATTTCAATGGGGTGAGAATGGATCTGGCCCAAGTAAACTGGAATCAAAGATTGGCAGGCAAAACTGAAATGGAATTATGGGCTGCCTTTAAAGAGAAGATGGTTCAGGTACAGTTGAAGTATATTCCAATGAAGGGGAAAGGAGACTAAACAAATCCAGAGCTCACTCGATGATGAAAGAGATAGAGAATAAGATGAAGCAGAAAAAGGGTGTGTATGATATTTGTCAGGTGGATAATACAATTGAGAACCAGGCTGAATATAGAAGGTTCGGAGGGGAATTGAAGAAATACAAACAAGAGAAACAAAGAGAAAGTATGAGAGCTAACATAAAAGGGAATCCAAAAGTTTTCTAAAGGCAGATAAATAGCAAAAGTGTGGAAAAAGCAGGAGTGGGGCCGATTAGGGACTTAAAAGGGGATTTACACATGGAGGCAGACGGCCTGGCTGAGGTACTAAATGAATACTTTGCACCTGTCTCTACCAAGGAAGAAGATGCTGCCACAGTCATAGTGAAAGAGGAGGTAGTTGAGACACTGGATGGGCTAAAAATTGATAAAGAGGAGATGTTAGATCAGCTGGCTGTACTTAAAGTTGATAATTCACCAAGACCGGGTCAGATGCATTGGAGGATACTGATGGAAGTAAGAGTGGAAATTGCGGAGGTACTGACCATAATCTTCCAATCCTCCTTAGATACAGGGATGGTGCCAGAGGACTGGAGAATTGCAAATTGTTCAAAAAAGGGTGTAAGGATAAGCCGAGCAATTACAGGGCAGTCAGTTTAACCTCGTTGGTGGGAAAACTTTTAGAAACAATAACTGGGGACAAGATTAACAGTCAATTGTGGATTAATTAAGGAAAGCCAGCAGGGAACTGTTTAACTTTTTTTTATTGATTCATGGGATGTGGACTTTGCTGGCTAGGCCATCATTTATTGCCCATCCTCAATAGCTTGCTAGGCCATTTAAGAGTCACATTGCTGTGGATCCAGAGTCACATGAAAGCCAGACCAGGTAAGGGCAGCAGATTTCCTTCTCTACAGGACATTAGCAAACCAGATGTGTTTTTACAACAATTGACAATGTCTCCATGGTCACCATTAGACTAGCTTTTTAATTCCAGATTTATTATTTCAATTTGAATTTCACTAACTGCTGTGGTGGGATTTGAACCCATGTCCCCAGAACACTCACCTATGCTTCTGGACTACTAATCCAGTGACCTTACCACTATGCCACTGCCACCGCTTCCCTTCACTAACTTCCTTGAGTTTTTTGTAATGAGGTAACAGGGAGAGTTGATGAGGGTAATACAGTTGATGGGTGTGCATCGACTTCCAAAAGGCATTTGATAAAGTGCCACATAACAGGCTTGTCAGAAAAGTTAAAGCCCATGAATGAAAGGGACAGTAGCAACATGGATAAGAAATTGGCTGAGTGACCGGAAACAGAGAATAGTGGTGAACGGATGTTTTTTGGACTGGAGGAAGGTACATAGTGTACCTGGATGCCCCAGGGGTCAGTGTTAGGACCGCTGCTTTTCTTGACATAAATAAATGACCTAGACTTGGGTGTACTGGACACAATTTCAAAATTTGCAGATGAAACAAATCTTGTAAGTATTGTGAACTGTTAGGTGGATAGTGATAGCTTTCAAGAAGACGTAGACAGGCTGATGGAATGTGTCATGGAACTATTTTTTTCTCCTCTGTTTAAAAACAGTCTGCCTTTAAGACTTTGTCTAAAACAGTGTACCTTTAAGACAGAGAGAAGTTTTTTAGATTCTTTGAGAACAGTGCCACAGCCAGCCTGTTCCTAGGCAATAACAGGAGATGTGCTGTAATGTTTCAATTTGACTGTGTGCAGGGACTAGCTGAAACCAGACTGAACTAAAGCCCAACGAAGTGTGCTTACTGAAAATAAGCTGTCTATATCTCATCAGAGAAAATCTACATTAAGCTCAGACTATGTTTGACTAAAAAGGAAAAAACCCTGGAAAGAACATTTTCATTGGAAGTAGTAAATTCTGTTTTACTTCAAAACTCTAAGAAGTCTCTGCGACAGAAGTAACTCTCTCTCTATTGCCTGTTTGTGTTTACTGGAATTCTCAGTGAAGTTTCTGCTGAAGGACTGCCAGTTTGAAAATCCAAGTAGACCTTTTGCTGTGCTCCTCATTGAAAGAGCTGTGTGGCACCTGCTGCAGCTGAAATACTTTGAATGCCTATCTATTAAAGACTGTTTCGTCGAATTCGCCTGGAGACTTCGAGTGGCATCTGATTGTTCTACTCTAGGACACCTCATCAGCCGGGAACGTAACCCACCAGGACTTATAACCCAGCTACTTATTTTATTCTTAAGAAACCCCATTTTCTAAAAAAATGGTTGGCCAATGGTTTTTGAATGCATGGATTTAGGATAAATACGAAATTATAGGGTCTTTAGACATAAATTTATCTTAATAGTATTTAAGATTTAGTTTATTAATAAATAATTAATTTGTGGTTGATTAAAGATACCTGGTTTGGTGTATTTTATTCTGGGGTTAATAAAGTGTTCAATTTGGCTGTTTTCCGGTTAGGTGGGAAAACTTTAATAATATGCTGGGACCTGTGGAGTGATGGGACTGAATTGATAGTGCATTGCTCTCGCCTTGGTCATAACATATTAATTGGGGGCTCATCCGGGATCATATTAGTCATATTAATTACTCTTGCGCCTGTGATCATATTAATTGCTCTGGGATCATATTCATTTCTCTCGCGTCTGGGATCATGTTAGTTGGGGTGCTTGATTGTCGGGATCCAAATCTAATTCCAATTACGTTAATTATAAGGGGAGCAATAATTTGAAAGAGAAAAAATAAAAGGAACCAGGTTTCTTGTATATAAGGGTAAAGGCTGTATCATCAGAATGGCATTAGCAGTTGCAGCAGAGTTTCTCGGAAAGGAGAATCTGTCCCTCAGTGATCTGGCAACTTTAACCAAGAATAAACTAAAAGAATTGGTGACAAAATTAGGGTTAGAGTTGAAATCAGGTGCTAAAAAAGCAGCGATAATTGATCTAATAGCCCAACATCTGGAATTGGAAGAAGAAGATAGTAAGTCAGAGAGTGATGCAGTTGAATTGGCTAAGATTCAGTTAGAAATAAAAAAAACCTGAGCAGGAACAAGAAATTAGAAAACTTAGGCTCCAACAGGAAACAGAAAAAGCAATAGCAATAACAAAACCTGAATTTGAAAAAGAGGAAAGGGAGAAAGATTAGGTTAAAAGAGATGGAACTAAGGCAAAGGGGTAGCCTTGCATCCAGAGAAAGCTCTGATTAGGAAGAATCTGAATTCAGCCCAGGACCCAGTGAAAAGCTGTCTAAATTCAAAGAACAAAGAACAAAGAACAGTACAGCACAGGAACAGGCCATTCGGCCCTCCAAGCCTGCGCCAATCTTGATGCCTGCCTAAACTAAAACCTTCTGCACTTCCGGGGTCCGTATCAGTCTATTCCCATCCTATTCATGTATTTGTCAAGATGCCTCTTAAACGTCTCTATGGTACCTGCTTCCACCACCTCCCCCGGCAACAAGTTCCAGGCATTCACCACCCTCTGTGTAAAGAACTTGCCTTGCACATCCCCTCTAAACTTTACCCCTCTCACCTTAAACCTATGTCCCCCAGTAACTGACTCATCCACCCTGGGAAAAAGCTTCTGACTATCCACTCTGTCCTTGTTGCTTATAACTTTGTAAACCTCTATCATGTCGCCCCTCCACCTCCGTCGTTCCAGTGAAAACAATCCGTGTTTATCCAACCTCTCCTCATAGCTAATGCCCTCCAGACCAGGCAACATCCTGGTAAACCTCTTCTGTACCCTCTCCAAAGCCTCCACATCCTTCTGGTAGTGTGGTGACCAGAACTGCACGCAATTCATACAAGCTCTTCCTAAGTTTGAAGAAAGGGATGTAGAGGCATTTTTCATATATTTTGAAAAAATAGCCAAACAAATGAAATGGCCAAAGGAAAGTTGGACACTGCTTATGCAAAGCAGGTTGATGGCAGAGATCATGAAATTTATGCCATACTTCCTGAAGAGGCTTTTGCAGATTATGAGATGGCAAAAAAGGCTATTCTCGCTGCATATGAGTTAGTCCCTGAAGCGTACCATCATAAGTTTTGGAACTTATGGAGATTGGCTGGGCAGACATATGTAGAATTTGAGAGGGTGAAGCAAATTAATTTTGACCATTGGATACAGGCATTACAGATGAAAACCACATGAGAACCTTCGAGAATTGATTCTCTTGGCAGAGTTTAAAAATTCCATTCCTTCAGTAGTAAGAACTCATGTAGATACTTGAAAGTTTTGAAAGCTAGGCAAGCAGCAGGAATTGCTGATGATTTTGACCTTGTGAATAAACCAAAACCTTTTGTCCGTCACCCCCATAAACCTGAGAAAACGGACACAAGATCCTGGGCTTTATAAATAGGGGCGTAGAGTACAAAAGCATGGCATTTATGAAAAACCTTTATAAAA
Organism: Heterodontus francisci; assembly: GCF_036365525.1. Taxonomy (NCBI): domain Eukaryota; kingdom Metazoa; phylum Chordata; class Chondrichthyes; order Heterodontiformes; family Heterodontidae; genus Heterodontus; species Heterodontus francisci. The sequence goes on along the minus strand of NC_090375.1, from coordinate 5,032,773 downwards.
CACTGGTGTTTAGTTCTGCACACCCCACTTTAGGAAAGATGTGAAGGCACCCGAGAGGGTGCAGAAAAGATTCACGAGAATGATTCCAGGGATGAAGGACTTCAGTTATGTGGATGGATTGGAGAAGCTGTGGCTGTTCTCTTAGGAGGAGAGGATTAAGAGAAGATTTGATAGAGGTGTTCAAAATCATGAGGGATCTGGACAGAGTAGATAGGGAGATAGGCCAGGAACTGGAAGATACCGATTTAAGGCGATTGGCAAAAGAAACAACATAGAGTCATAGTCATTTATGGTACAGAAGAGGGCTGTGCCAGCTCTTCACAGAGCTTTGCAGTCAGTCCCACTCCCTGGCTTGATCCCCGTAGCCCTGAAAGTCTATTTCTCTCAGGTGGCCATCCAACTTCCTCTTGAAGTAATTGATTGACATGAGCAACGAGGAAAAACTTTTTCACACAACGAGGGGTTAGGATCACCTACAGACAGTGTGGTGAAGATGGATTCAATTGTGGCTTTCAAAAGGGAATTGGATAATTTTTCTGAACAGAAACGATTTGCAGAGTTATGGGGAGAAGGCGGCGGTGTGGGACTAGCTGAGTTGCTGTTGCAGAGAGCCGGCACTCACACAATGGTCTGAATGGCTTCTTTCTGTGCTGTAACCATTCCGTGATTCTATGTGAATGATTAACATGTTCCACATGTTGTCCAGACAGGAGATAGAGCAGGTGGTTAGTGCGGCTGGTGAGCATAGCTGGGGCTGGAGTTGGGGTGTGGTCAGGAGTGTGGCGGGTCAGGGGCAGGGCCAGGGAGCCTGGCTTAGGGTGGGGCAGGAGGCGTGGTCAGTAGTGTGGTGGGTCAGGGGCGGGGTCAGCGAGCCAGGCTGAGAGCGGGGGCAGGAGGCGCGGTCAGATGTGGCGGATCAGGGGCGGGGCCAGCGAGCCAGGCTGAGGGCGGGGCGGGAGGCGTGGTCAGTAGTGTGGTGGGTCAGGGGCGGGGTCAGCGAGCCAGGCTGAGGGCGGGGCGGGAGGCGTGGTCGGTTTCAGGCACGATGACGTCGTGCGTTTGCGTGAGGTGCGCGCGCTGCTGGCGGGCAGTGTGGTGTTCAGTGCGGGCAGCTCGAGCTGTTGGTGTGGAGATTTTGTGTAAAAACTAGCGGAGAAAGCGGGCTGGGCAAAGTAATCATAAATAATAATAATCCGAGTCAGAGAGGGGGCGGAAGATGGAGCGGGGCAGCGCCGGGCTCCGGCAGCAGGCTGGCAGCGGCCCTGTGGCTTTCTTCTGGCTCTGAGCTAACGGACTCTTTTGTGATCAGCGGTGAGGAGGGTCCCGGGCTCGAGCGTTGCTGACCCCCAGGTCCTGCCCTTTGACCCCCAGCCTCTGACCTCTAACCCGCAGCCCCCAGCCTCCTGGCCATGAATTTCCAGTCTCAGCCGTCTCTCCACGCCGGTTCCCCGGGCTCCGGCTCGGGGGGTTCGGGCAGCTCAGTGTCAGTGTCGGTGCTGGGACCTCCTGGCGCTGCTCTGGGTCTAGGCTGCGGCTCGGGCTCGGGCTCCATGCCGGTGTTGTCTCACTCTGGCTCCAACTCGGCCGCCTCCGCCACCTCCCCGGCCCAGGCGCAGCAGCTGGTGCTGTCCAACTCGGTGGCCATCCGAGCCGAGATCCAGCGCTTCGAGAGCGTCCATCCCAACATCTACGCGATTTACGATTTAATCGAGAGGATCGAGGACATGGGGCTGCAGAACCAGATCCGGGAGCATGTCATCAGCATCGAAGGTAGGCAAACATCGGACCGATACCACACAGATCACTGGGCACAGCAACGCCAATTATAATCTGATCTAAATCGATACGGCACTAAATATCTACACTGATATCGTCTTGAATGTGTTTATTGGCGATATGTGATATATGTAAATCGCGGCTATTGGGAATTAATTTACTTTTCGTAAATATTGTACAGATCTGCATTTAAAAATTTCCCTAGGTATACTGATCGATCCGTTATTTAGAATATTTGCTATAATTATTCTAACGGCAGACTTGATCTTCTGAGGTCCGTTCCAACAGATCTGAGTGTTAAAATGAAATCTGTCTTTATTGTGGTAAATACGGTGCTGGTTAATATTGGAGACGTATGTGAACTGAAGGCCAAGATGTAATGTTTGATGTTTCTTACAGATGCGCACTGTTTATTAGAATTGAATAAAGGAGATTAGGTTGATATCAATTCCACTCTGTTTTCACATAGTCCGTGGGATTAAAGAGTATCTTGGACATCCAATTGCTTAATTTTGAGTCATGAACCTCACATTTGCGATTGCATAACTTGCATTATGGAAAAATAAAGACCAACTTCATCAAAGGATTCTGCTTATCAGCGGAGATGGATTCTTTTTGATGGTGTCACTGACATTGTTGATATCACTGAGCAAAGATTGGATTCTATATACACAATTAACTATTATATCTCTTTAGCACATGTACTTATTGAAATTAAATGTAAATGGAACAGTTACACAATTAAAAAAAAGCAGAAAATACTGGAAACACTCAAGCCAATGAGGCAGCATCCATGGAGAGAGAAACTGAATTAATGTTTCAGGTCGCTATTCTGATGATAGGTCATTCACTGAATAATTAGTCCTTGTAAATATTACAGAACATCTTACTCGTAGTTAAGGTATGCTGTCCCATAAAATGTATGGATTTGGGGGAAGAGATGCGGGGCTCCCAGATTTTATACTTGCTTCCTCTTGTGTCTGTTGGATAGTGTTTGTTATGTTTATTGAATATGAAGGGATAATGATCTTTGCTGTTACAGATAAACAGGTTAATCTTGCATTCATTCTGTCCCCAGTCAGTGGAGTGTTTTATAAAGTTATAATAGTGATCTGTTTACCCTAAGGACAGAAGTGAGTGGGTGTCTCTTCAGGAATTTAGGTTATTTGGGCTGCGGGTTATCGATGAATCTATCTTTATTTTTGATGAATCGAGCAATTTAGCTGCACATTATGAAAAAGCGTGTTGAAATTGGCCACTTAGTGTGCACCTTTTCTTGTTACGGAGCATGGTCAGGACAGGACATCGTAGACAAATAAAAGTAAAATGTGCAGCATGCACACTGTGGTGCTGTGTGACACTGTCGCAGTCTGAATGAAGACCTCATTGAATTGATAGCTCTGCTGCATTATTAGTTACCCAGCTGTTCAAACACTGCACTGTGGTAGGCAGCACTGTGATTATATCAAACAATTTATTTAAATAGGATCCAGTTCTTTTGAACAGTATCTCAAAAAGTATATGAACCTAACATTAATTCCAATGCGGCATTGTAACAGTTGTAGCAGAGTATGTGGGTGTCCCGATAATTTGGAACTTGCAGTGAACACTGGTTTGCTCAACTGTGGCAGCTCAGTAGTGGACAAGTGAATGCATTCCATTGTTGGCACCTACCAGTGGGAGCTTTCTTCTGTGAGCTTTATTTTTTTTACACATTCCAATAAATATTGGGGCGCGTGAGTTAACGAAGGACACTGTTCATGATATTGCGTTAGGTTACTGTTGTTTGCCGTTGGTCCTTGATGCCTTAATTTTGAGTCCTGTCTCCCACCCAGACTGTTGTTGGTTGCTCCATGTTGCGTGACACTCAATCCAATCTGCCTGTCATTTGTACTTGAAAGTGAATTTGAAGTTTCTTTGGGGGTTTCAGGATGATCATCTCGCCAATACTCGTGGGGAGGGCAGAGAATTGCTTTCCTCTTCTCAACTCAGTCATCATTGATTCATGGGTCAGTTTGTTGACAGGAGAGTTGTAAATGATGCAGATTAACATAAACTGAACATGGTGAAAAGTTAAAATTGATGAAAATGTGGAATGCAAAAAGGCCTCAGAATGACAGTGGAATGGGCAGACAGGTGGCAGATACAATTTAGTTCAGAGAATTGAAAGACAATACATTTTATACAAGGAATTGGTGTATAAACACAATGGGAAGACATGAATGGTATGGAGGAATAGACACGTCTCTGGCTACAAGTATGTAAGTTCTCAAAATGTGATTTAAGTCTTGAAATCAGCCTGTAGCATTTTGGGTTTTATTGGTAGGGCATGGAGTATGCAAATAAAGAAGTATGATAAATTTGTAACAAAGTCATGCTTTGGACACAGTTGAAATATTATGTGCTTTTGGGGGCACACTTATAGAAAGGCTATTAAAACCAGAGTGAGTGCATAGTGTAGATTCAGCAGAAATAAACCAGGATGTGAAACCATAGTTATGAGAAGAGAGTTGAAACGTATTCAGATTATTTCCACAGGAGCAGAACAGGCCAAGTGATTGATAGCGTTTTTAAAAAACAAATGGTTTTGATAGAGTGAATAGGGAAAGACTGTTTTGTTGGAGGGTCAGTGATGACGAATCATCAATTTTAAACTGTCATTAAGAGAAGAAAGAGGTTGGGAGAAATGTATTTTTCTGGTGGGTTGTTGGAGTATGGAATGCTTTGAGGCAGAATATACATCTTCTAAGAGAGACGTGAATAAATATTTGTAGCAGAGAAAGCTACACGGCTGTTAGGAGAGTGTGAGGCAGTGGGATTGCTGTTGCAAAGAGCGCATTTATTATGTAAATATCTGTGGTTCTGTTGCCTTGATAATGTACAAAACTTTAGGTCACATTTGGATTGTTGTTTGCTGTTTTGGGAAGCCCATATTAGTAAGTATATAAAAGTAATGCAAAAGGCATAGTGTAGATTTACTGGGATGTTACTAAGGATAAAGGTTTAAGAGTGATGTGATAAATTAGATTTTTCAATACAGCTGAGAACCTGAGGGAATTCTTTTTAAGATCACGCAATATTTTGATAAAGTAATAATGATAGCTTTTTTCCACTGGTCAACAAAATGGTAACAGGAGGGCACAAATTTAAGATAAATTTTATAAAGGGAGGCAAGAAAAAATTTATTTTAGAATCTGTCAAAAACCAAAGCATTATTGTAGTAGAGTCCATACATCCTTTTAAAAAGGATTTAGATGGTTGCTTGAAAAAGGAAAATTGAAAGATGTGGGGAGTGAGCAGGAGAGTGGGGTTAGGCTGGCTGGGATATTAAAGGGTACGGGGAGTGAGAGGGAGAGTGGGGTGAGATTGGGTGGGATATTAAAGGGTACGGGGAGTGAGCAGGAGAGTGGGGTTAGGCTGGCTGGGATATTAAAGGGTACGGGGAGTGAGCGGGAGAGTGGGGTTAGATTGGGTGGGATATTAAAGGGTATGGGGAGTGAGTGGGATTAGGCTAGCTGGTATATTAAAGGGTGTAGGGAGTGACCAGAAGGTAGGATTAGACTGGGTAGGATATTAAAGCATATGAGGAGTGGAGGAGTGAGCAGTGGTGTGTGATTTAGACTGAGTGGGATATTAAAAGATACGCGGAGTGAGCAGAAGAGTCGGGTTAAAACGAGGTGTAGAAAATCGCTGGTACTCGTTTGGGCCCAAATGGCTTGGCTATGTTCTGTCACATTGAGATTCTAACTGCTTGCCTTCTGTTTTTAAAAAAAATTGTTTGGGGACTGGGTTGCTTTAGTTATTTAGCACCATCTTTCACCTCTGTGATCTGTGTTCAGTTACAGGAATAAAAATGGCATCTGGAAGTCTTGGATTCATGCAAATTGCAGCAATATAGTAAAATGTGTCCACAGCCTGAAACCAAAGATAAATTATTACAGAACGACTAGTGGAGGTTGGGTGCTGAGTAATTTATGCAAACATGTAAGCTTATATTTGCTGTTCCCAGAGCAACATAAATTTATTTTTAGGCAATTTTAGCTCCAGATTAGTCCATTGTCTTCTGAGCAGCAGCTGTAGCTGTCTGAAGCATGATGCATATACATGGTGCTTTTCTTTGCCCAGGTCTTTCTGCTTGTGAACACAGTGGTTTGGTTGGATATTGGTTTGTTGGACCCTGGGGTGCCCTCCAGCACTTTGACCAAGGGTCCACATTTAATGTGTGAACCAACACAACACATTTTGGCTCGTTTCCAAATTTCTGATGTCTATGCATGTGGACCAGCACTGATCAGGAGAGGGATCCTGACATTTCCTCTGTCACCTCACACTGGCCTAAAGAACTTACTGTAAGCCGAAATAGTCTTCCTCCCTTTAATTCTCTTCTCCCCCCACCACTCAGTCAGGGATCTGAATACTATGGGTTTTGTTTGAAGGGTCCTGCAGGTCGTTGAAGATTTGCAAAGATTGGTCATATGATGTACCAAGCCATTGGAAGCAACAAGACAGTGCCTGTGGTTTACATGGGAATAAGGCGAACAAAGTAGGTTATTTGTGAAGTGTTGAAGACTGTTTTGACTCACAGTAAGTTCTTTAGGCCAGTGTGAGGTGACAGAGGAAATGTCAGGTTCATTTGTAAGAATGTGTTAGCAGAAATATTTAGTGGCCTTAGTGCAGTGATCTGTCATTGGTCCTGGTGTTGGTGTTGTACAAGTCTGCTGCTTTTCGGGATTGTGTACGCATGCATGTGTGATTGTCGAGTTCGGCTTCCTTTTAAATTGATACTGGTATGATCGATAGTCCTCTGAACTTTTGGAAGTTAGAATTTTTTTCCAGAGAGTTAATAGATCATTAGACATGTGGCTGTTGAGTCAGAGGCTGTAACATCATTTCAAAGGGAATTGTATAAAAGTTTCAAGAATAGCATAAAAAAACTGAATGACTTGCATTTCACTACCTCAGGATCTCCCAAAGCGTTTTACAGCCAATAAAGTATATTTGAATTGTAGTCACTGTTGTAATGTAAGAAATATGGCGCAGCATGTTCCCACAAATAGCAGTGTGATAATTACCAAGATTCTTGTTGGTGATAAAAACAGAAAGTGCTGGAAATACTCAGCAGGTCTGGCAGCATCTGTAGAGAGAGAAGCAGAGTTAACCTTTCAGGTCTGTGACTGGACTCACTTCTTTGACGAAGAGTCCTCCCTCCGACCAGCAGACCCATTCACCTGCCTCCAGCATTCTTCCTCCACCTGGAAGGAGGGAAGGAGGGGTTTTGATTCATGGGGCACCGGCACCAGTACTCAGGAAAGAGAACTGTTCCATTGGGATAGGCTCCACTCAAACCTGGCTGGAACCAGTGCCCTGGCCAGTTGTACAACTAGGGCTGTGGACCGGTTCAGGTGAAGGGAGAGTTAGAAATCTAAAGAGAGGGGACATGATAGAGGTATATAAAATTATGAGAGACATAGATAGGGTAGATACCCAGAGTCTGTTCCCCATGGTAGGGGTGACTAAAACTAGAGGGCATAGATTTAAGGTGAGAGGGAGGAGGTTTAAAGGGGATCGAGGGGGTAAATTTCTCACACAAAGAATAGTGGGTATCTGGAATGAGCTGCCTGAGGAGGTGGTGGAGTCAGGAACAGTAGCAACATTTAAGAGGCATCTGGACAGTTATTTGAATAAGCAAGGTATGGAGGGATATGGAATTAATGCAGGCAGATGGGATTAGTATAGACAGGCATTATGGTCGGCATGGACGCGGTGGGCCGAAGGGCCTGTTTCTTCTGTATGACTCTATGACCCCTCCCTCTGGCCTCTTACCCCCTCTTGATCTTTTCATTGAGAACTGTTGGCGATACATTGGCCGTCTCAATTTCTCCGCTCCCTTTACTCACTCTAACCTGTTTTCCTCTGAGCTTGCTACACTCTGTTTTCTCAGGTCTAACCCTGACATTGTGATTAAACCTGCCAGTTCTGCTGAAAGTTCACAGACCTGAAACGATAACTCTGCTTCTCTCTTTTAGTTTAGGCAGGCATCAAGATCGGCGCAGGCTTTGAGGGCCGAATGGCCTGTTCCTGTGCTGTACTGTTCTTTGTTCTCTCCATAGATGCTGCCAAACCTGCTGAGTATTTCCAAGACTTCCTGTTTTTATTTCAGATTTCCAGTGTCCTCAGTATTTTGCTTTTATTCTTTTTAGTGATGTTGATTGAAGGATAAATATTGGCCAGGACACCTCTGCTCTTTGAAATAGTGCCATGGGATCTTTCACATCCACCTGTGGTCTTGGTTTAACAAAAACAACTTGTATTTATACAGCGCCTTTATTGTAATTAAACATCCCAAAGTGCTTCATAGGAGCCTGATGAAACAAAATTGGAAACAGAACCACATATGGTGATATTAGTGCAGATGGCCAAAAGCTTGAATAAAGAGGTAGGTTTTATGAAGCGTCTTAAAGGAGGAAAGAGAGGTGGAGAGGTTATGGGTAGGGTATTGCAGAACCTGGGGCCCAGGCAACTGAAGGCATGGCTGTCAATGGTGGAGCCATTAAAATTGGTAATGCTCAAAAGGCCAAAGCAAAGATATCTTGGAGTGTTGTGAGGGTGAAGAGATTACAGAGATTAGGACGGGTGAGGCTATTTGGGGAATTTGAAAAAGGATGAGAATTTTAAAATTGTGGCACTGCTTGACTTAAAAAAAAGAGGGAGAAATTAAAGTATGAGAGTAAACTTGCAAGAAATAGAAAAACAGACAGTAAAACCTTCTACAGGTCTATAAAAAGGAAGAGAGTAGCTAAAGTAAATGTTGGACCTGTAGAGGATGAGACTGGGGTATTAATAATGCAAAACCAGGAAAAGGCAGAAACTTTGAACAAATATTTAGCATCTGCCTTCACAGTGGAAGACACAAAAAAATCCCAAGAATATTAGAAAATTGACAGACAAAAGTGAGGGAAGAACTTAAAACAATCACTATCACTGGAGAAAAAGTTCTAGGAAAACTAATGGGACTAAAGACTGGCATGTCTGAAAAGAAGTGGCTGCAGAGATAGTGGATGCATTGGTTGTAAACTTTCAAAATTCCCTCGATTCTGGAAAGGTCCCAGCGGATTAGAACACTGCAAACTTAACACCCCTATTCAGAAAGGAAGGAGACAGAAAGCAGGAAACTATAGGCCTCTTAGCCTAACATCTGTCATTGTAAAAATGCTAGAATCCATTAGTGAAGAAGTAGGACATTTAGAAAATCAAAATACAATCAAGCAGAGTCATCATGTTTTGTGAAAAGAAAATTGTGCTGGACAAATTTATTAGAATTCTTTTGAGTATGTAACGAGCAGGGTGAATAAAGGAGAATCAGTAGATGTAGTGTACTTGGATTTTCAAAAGGCATTCGATAAGGTGCCACATAAGACGTTACTGCACAAGATAAGAGCTCATTGTGTTGGGATAATATATTAGCATGGTTAGAGGATTGGTTAACAGAGAATCCAGATGAATGGGTCATTTTCAGGTTGACAAACTGTAACTAGTGGAGTGCCACAGGGATTAGTGCTGGGGCCTTAACTATTTACAATCTATAATAATGACTTGGATGAAGGGGCTGTGTGCACTGTAGCCAAATTTTCGATACAAAGATAAGGAGGAAAGCAAGTTGTGAGGAGGATACAGCAGTCTGCAAAGAGATATAGACAGGTTAAGTGGGTGGGTAAAAATTCGGCAGATGGAGTAGAATGTGGAAAAATGTGATGTTGTCCACTTTGGTAGGAAGAATCGAGAAGCAGGATGTTATTTCAATGGCGAGAGACTACAGAATGATGGGATACAGAGGGATCTGGGTGTCCTTGTACATGAAACAGAAAAAGTTAGCATGCAGGTACAGGAAGTAATTAGGAAGGCAAATGGAATGTTGGCATTTGTTGCAAGGGGGATGGAGTATAAAAGTAGGCAAGTCTTGCAGCAACTGGACAGGGCATTGGTGAGGCCGCACCTAGAGGCCTCTGTATCCCATCATTCTGTAGTCTCTCTCCATTGAAATAACATCCTGCTTCTCGATTCTTCCTACCAAAGTGGACAACATCACATTTTTCCACATTTTACAAAGAACAAAGAACAGTACAGCACAGGAACAGGCCATTCGGCCCTCCAAGCCTGTGCCGATCTTGATGCCTGCCTAAACTAAAACCTTCTGCACTTCCGGGGTCCGTATCCCTCTATTCCCATCCCATTCATGTATTTCATGTATTTTGTACAGTGTACAGTTTTAGTCTCCTTATTTATGGAGAGATATACTTGCATTGGAAGCAGTTCAGAGAAGGTTCACTGGGTTGATTCCTGGGATGAAGGGGTTGTCTTATGAGGAAAGGTTGAGCCTATTCTCATTGGAGTTTAGAAGAATGAGAGGTGATCTTATTGAAACATAAGATTCTGAGGGGGCTTGACTGGGGAGATGCTGAGAGGATGTTTCCCCTTGTAGGGGAATCTAGAACTAGGGGGCACAGTTTCAAAATACCCTAGATTCTGGAAAGGTCCCAGCGGATTGGAAAACCACAAATGTAACACCCCCATTTAAGATGGCGATGATGAAGAATTTCTTCTCTCAGATGGTCCTTAATTTTATGGAATTCTCTACCCCCAGAATAGAGATTGAATATATTCAAGGCTGAGTTAGGCAGATTTTTGATATCAGGGGGAGTAAACATGGCAAGGGTGGTCAGACTTTTTGTGTTGGGGAGCTGTATTACAATTTTTGTCCTATATAGGGGGCCGGGCAGAACATTTCAGAAGGACAAAAGCATTATAAATTTACCTTACTATTAATCAAAACAAAAACTAATGTGCATTTTTGTGAAGAAACTTTAAATGCGAAGACTAATTTATTGACTTACTTTCTTGTCACTATGTTAAACACTGATTAAGTGACTTTCCCGACATTGTTTTTGCTTGCATTAGTAGTCAATCTCTGCCGGCACACTTGATGAAGTGATGCGGAGTCTTCAGGATAGATGTGCATCTGTCAGGAGTGATCTTGATCTCTCTCTGTTTCCCCTCACTCTGTGTTTCTCTCCCCTCTCCCCCTCTGGCTCTCTCCCCTCTCCCCTCGCTTTCTCTGGCTAACCCTGCTGCTCACTGCGGCCCTCCTCCCCGCCCACCCTGCGCTCCTCACTTTTACTCTGTGCCTCTTTTGCAACCCGCTCACGGTTGACTGCCACTTGCCCCTAACTCACAGTTGGCCCTGTGTCCCCCCCACTCCCTGAACCGTGTGAAAACAGTAGTGGTGGCCGATTCCAGAGTGCCTGCACCGCGAACCGCCAATCAGTGCTCACCCCACCCCTGGCAGTCCGCTGTCAGTCACAGACAGGCGTCCACTGTCCCTCAGATGCAAGTCCCGCCTACCCCTCCACCTGACGTACATGTACGGGAGAGCTACGGGCAGTCACAGAGGACTGGCGGGCCCGATGGAAACCTTCAGCGGGCCGGATTCTGGCCCGGGTGCTCTCTGTTGGGCAACTCTGGAGTAAAGGGTTATGGTGAGCAGGCAGGAAATTGGAGTAAAGGCCACAATCAAATCAGCCATGATCTTACTGAATGGCGGAACAGGCTGTAGGGGTCAAATAGGTTCATAGGAAATAGGAGCAAGAGTAGGCCATTTGGCCCGTCGATGGTCTCCTCCTGCTCCGATTTCTTATGTTGACCGGGAGCCAGTGTCGATCAGTAAGCATGGGGTGATGGGTGAGTAAGGCTTTGCGTGAGTTAGAACGCAAGATGAGATTGAGTTTACGGAGGAGAGAATGTTGCAGGCCAGTTCGGAGTGTGTTGGAATAGTCAAGTCTAGAGGTAACAAAGGCATAAGAGGGTTTCAGTAGCGTATGAACTGAGGTACGGGCAATGTTGGGCGATGTTATGCAGATGAAAATAGGCGCTCGAAGTGATGGTGTGGATAATGACAGTTAGAGGGGTGAAGTGCGTGCAGTTCTGGTCACCACATTATAGGAAGGATGTGGAAGCTATGGAAAGGGTGCAGAGGAGATTTACTAGGATGTTGCCTGGTATGCAGGGAAGGTCTTACCAGAAAAGGCTGAGGGACTTGAGGTTGTTTTCGTTGGAGAGAAGGAGGAGGAGAGGTGACTTAATAGAGACATATAAGATAATCAGAGGGTTAGATAGGGTGGATCGTGAGAGTCTTTTTCCTCGGATGGTGATGGCAAACACGAGGGGACATAGCTTTAAGTTGAGGGGTGATAGATATAGGACAGATGTCAGAGGTAGTTTCTTTACTCAGAGAGTAGTAGGGGCGTGGAACGCCCTGCTTGCAACAGTAGTAGACTCGCCAACTTTAAGGGCATTTAAGTGGTCATTGGATAGACATATGGATGAAAATGGAATAGTGTAGGTCAGATGGTTTCACAGGTCGGCGCAACATCGAGGGCCGAAGGGCCTGTACTGCGCTGTAATGTTCTAATTCTAATTCTAACCTGTGAGATGTGGGAGGTCCGTGACACTTCCAGCGTTCCGGACGACTACATCTGCAGGAAGTGTACCCAGTTGCAGCTCCTCACAGACCGCATGGATCGGTTGGAGCAGCAACTGGATGCACTTAGGAGCATGCAAGTGGCAGAAAGTGTCACAGACAGGAGTTTTAGAGAAGTGGTTACATCCAAGGTGCAGGCAGATAGATGACCGCGAGAAGGGGCAGGCAGTCAGTGCAGGAATCCCCTGTGGCTATCCCCCTCTCTAACAAGTATACCGTTTTGGATACTGCTGGGGGGGATGGCCTATCAGGGGAAAACAGCAGCAGCCAGAGCAGTGGCACCACGGCTGGCACTGTTGTTCAGCAGGGAGGGACAAAGCACAGAAGAGCAATAGTTATAGGGGACTCTATAGTCAGGGGCACAGATAGGCGCTTCTGTGGACGTGAAAGAGACTCCAGGATGGTATGTTGCCTCCCTGGGAGGCCAGGGTCAAGGATGTCTCTGAACGGACAGGGGGCATTCTGAAGGGGGAGGGTGAACAGCCAGAGGTTGTGGTACACATCGGTACCAACGACATAGGCAGCAAGAGTGATGAGGTCCTGCAGGGGGAGTTTAGGGAGTTAAGTAGAAAGTTAAAAAACAGGACCTCGAGGGTTGTAATCTCGGGATTACTCCCTGTGCCACGTGCCAGTGAGGCCAGAAATAGGAAGATAGTGCAGCTAAACACGTGGCTGAACAGCTGGTGTAGAAGGAAGAGTTTCAGATATCTGGACCATTGGGATCTCTTCAGGGACAGATGGGACCTGTACAAGAAGGACGGGTTGCATCTAAACTGGAGGGGCACAAATATCCTGGCTGCGAGGTTTGCTAGCGTCACTCGGGAGGGTTTAAACTAGTGTGGCAGGGGGGTGGGAACCAGAGCAGTAGGACAGCAAGTGAAATAAATGAGGGGGAACTAGTAAATAAGGCCAGTAAGACTAAGAGGAAGAGCAGGCAGGGAGATGTTGCGGAGAACAGCGGAACTGGTGGTCTGAAGTGCATTTGTTTCAATGCAAGAAGTATAACAGGTAAGGCAGATGAACTTAGAGCTTGGATTAGTACTTGGAACTATGATGTTGTTGCTATTACAGAGACTTGGTTGAGGGAAGGACAGGATTGGCAGCTAAATGTTCCAGGATTTAGAAGCTTCAGGCGGGATAGAGGGGGATGTAAAAGGTGTGGGGGTGTTGCATTACTGGTTAAGGAGAATATCACAGCTGTACTGCGGGAGGACACCTCGGAGGGATCATGCAGCGAGGCAATATGGGTGGAGCTCAGGAATAGGAAGGGTGCAGTCACGATGTTGGGGGTTTACTACAGGCCTCCCAACAGCCAGCGGGAGGTAGAGGAGCAGATATGTAGACAGATTTTGGAAAGATGTAAAGGTAACAGGGTTGTAGTGGTGGGTGATTTTAACTTCCCCAAAATTGACTGGGACTTACTTAGTACTGGGGGTTTGGATGGGGCAGAATTAGTAAGGAACATCCAGGAGGGCTTCTTGAAACAATATGTACATAGTCCAACTAGGGATGGGGCCGTACTGGACCTGGTATTGGGGAATGAGCCCGGCCAGGTGGTCGAAGTTTCAGTAGGGGGAGCATTTCAGGAACAGTGACCATAATTCCATAAGTTTTAAGGTACTTGTGGATAAGGATAAGAGTAGTCCTCGGGTGAAGGTGCTAAATTGGGGGAAGGCTAATTATAACAATATTAGGCAGGAACTGAAGAATTTAGATTGGGGGCGGCTATTTGAGGGTAAATCAACATCTGACATGTGGGAGTCTTTCAAACGTCAGTTGATTAGAATCCAGGACCAGCATGTTCCTGTGAGGAAGAATGATAAGTTTGGCTAGTTTCGGGAACCTTGGATAACGCGGGATATTGTGAGCCTCGTCAAAAAGAAAAAGGAAGCATTCGTAAGGGCTGGAAGGCTAGGAACAGACGAATCCCTTGAGGAATATAAAGACAGTAGGGAGGAACTTAAGCAAGGAGTCAGGAGGGCTAAAAGGGGGTATGAGAAGTCATTGGCAAACAGGATTAAGGAAAATCCCAAGGCTTTTTATACGTATATAAAGAGCAAGAGGGTAACCAGGGAAAGGGTTGGCCCACTCAAGGACAGAGAAGGGAATCTATGTGTGGAGCCAGAGGAAATGGGCGAGGTACTAAATGAGTACTTTACATCAGTATTCACCAAGGAGAAGGACTTGGTGGATGATGAGCCTAGGGAAGGAAGTGTAGATAGTCTCAGTCATCTCATTATCAAAAAGGAGGAGGTGTTGGGTGTCTTGCAAAGCATTAAGGTAGATAAGTCCCCAGGGCCTGATGGGATCTACCCCAGAATACTGAGGGAGGCAAGGGATGAAATTACTGGGACCTTGACAGAAATCTTTGCATCCTCATTGGCTACAGGTGAGGTCCCAGAGGACTGGAGAATAGCCAATGTTGTTCCTTTGTTTAAGAAGGGTGGCAAGGGTAATCAAGGAAATTATAGGCTGATGAGCCTTATGTCAGTGGTAGGGAAATTATCAGAGAGGATTCTTCGAGACAGGATTTACTCCCATTTGGAAACAAATGGACTTATTAGCGAGAGGCAGCATGGTTTTGTGAAGGGGAGGTCGTGTCTCACTAATTTGATTGAATTTTTTGAGGAAGTGACAAAGATGATTGATGAAGGAAGGGCAGTGGATGCTATCTATATGGACTTCAGTAAAGCCTTTGACAAGGTCCCTCATGGCAGACTGATACAAAAGATGAAGTCACATGGGATCAGAGGGGAGCTGGCAAGATGGATACAGAACTGGCTCGGTCATAGAAGACAGAGGGTAGCAGTGGAAGGGTGCTTTTCTAAATGGAGGGATGTGACTAGTGGTGTTCTGCAGAGATCAGTGCTGGGACCTTTGCTGTTTGCAGTATATATAAATGATTTGGAGGAAAATGTAGCTGGTCTGATTAGTAAGTTTGCGGACGACACTAAGGTTTGTGGAGTTGCGGATAATGATGAGGATTGTCAGAGGATACAGCAGGATATATATCGGTTGGAGACTTGGGTGGAGAAATGGCAGATGGAGTTTAATCCGGACAAATGTGAGGTAATGCATTTTGGAAGGTCTAATGCAGGTGGGAAGTATACAGTAAATGGCAGAACCCTTAGGAGTATTGACGGGCAGAGAGATCTGGGCGTACAGGTCCACAGGTCACTGAAAGTGGCAATGCAGGTGGATAAGGTAGTCAAGAAGGCATACGGCATGCTTGCCTTCATCGGTCGGGGCATAGAGTATAAAAATAGGCAAGTTATGCTGCAGCTGTACAGAACTTTAGTTAGGCCACACTTAGAATATTGCGTGCAGTTCTGGTCGCCACACTACCAGGAGGACGGGAGGCTTTGGAGAGGGTACAGAGGAGGTTTACCAGGATGTTCCCTGGTCTGGAGGGCATTAGCTATGAGGGGAGGTTGGATAAACTTGGATTGTTTTCACTGGAACGACGGAGGTGGAGGGGCGACATGATAGAGGTTTACAAAGTTATAAGCGGCATGGACAGAGTGGATAGTCAGAAGCTTTTTCCCAGGGTGTAAGTGTCAGTTACTGGGGGACATAGGTTTAAGGTGAGAGGGGCAAAGTTTAGAGGGGATGTGCGAGGCAAGTTCTTTACACAGAGGGTGGTGAGTGCCTGGAACGTGTTGCCGGGGGAGGTGGTGGAAGCAGGTACCATAGAGACATTTTAGAGGCATCTTGACAAATACATGAATCGGATCGGAATAGAGGGATACGGACCCCGGAAGTGCAGAATGTTTTAGTTTATGCAGGCATCAAGATCTGCGCAGGCTTGGAGGGCCGAATGGCCTGTTCCTGTGCTGTACTGTTCTTTGTTCTTTTGTCGTTGGATGCTCATCTTGGGGTCAGATATGACACCAAGGTTGCAAACAGTCTGCTTCAGCCTCAGACAGTTTCCAAGGTGGCAAGGAAACAGAGTTTGTAGAGGGGAATGAAGGCAATGGCATTGGTCTTCCCAGTGTTTAATTTGAGGAAATCTTTGCTCACCCACTACTGGATGTTGGACAATCAGTCTGATAATTTAGCTATAGCAGAGGAATCGCGAAATGTGGTGAGGTGGAGCTGGGTGTTGTCATTGTAGATGTGAAAATTAATGAATTATTTTTGCATGATATCGCCGAGGGGTAGCATATAGATGAGAAACAGGAGAGGCCGAAAGATCGAATCTTGGGGGACACCAGCAGGAGCAGTGTAGCAATGGCAAGTGAAGCCATTGCAAGTGAAACTTTTCTCCAGTTAGATAGATAAGAATGGAACCAAGTGAGTGCAGTCCCACCTCGCTGGACGACAGTGGAGAGGTGCTGGAGGAGGATGATGAGATCAGCCACGTCAAAGGCTGCAGATAGGTTGAGAAGAGGAGGGATAGTTTATCTTTGTCACAATTGCATTTGTGACTTTGATGAGAGCAGTGTCAGTTTGTGCACATGGGGAGGCAGTGGCCTAGTGCTAGTGTCACTGGATTAGTAATGGCAGATGGTGAAATTTGAACTCAATAAATTTGGAATTAAAAGTTCGTCTAATGGCGACCATTAAACCATTGTCAATTGTTGTAAAAACCCATCTGCTTCACTAATGTCCTTTAGGGAAGGAAATCTGCCTTACTCACCTGGTCTGGCCTACATGTGACTCCAGAGCCAGAGCAATGTGGTTGACTCTTAAATGCCTTCTGAAATGGCTCAGCAAGCCACTCCGTTCAAGGGCAAATAGGGATGGGCAACAAACGCCTCGCCAGCGACGCTCTCTTCCCACCAATTAATAAAAAAAATTCTGTGGCGGGGCGGAAACCTGACTAGAGCGATTCGGGCTTGGAGTTTGGGGAAAGTTGGGCACAGATTTGGGAGGCAATGATATGTTCAAGGACTTTGGAGAGGAAAGGAAGGTTGGAGGTTGGGTGGCGAGTGCAAGGACAGTGGGGTCAAGAGCATGTTTTTTGAGGAGAGGGGTGATGATGGCAGATTTAAACGCGAGGGACAGTGCCGCAGAGAGAGAACCATTAACTCTATCAGCTAACATGGGGACCAGGAAGAGAAGTTGGGTGACCAGTTTAGTGAGACTAGGGTAGAAGGAGCACATGGGTCTTGTGGACAAGGTGAGCTTGAGAGGACATGAGATAGATAGAGAAACTGGAGAAAGATGTAAGTTCAGGACGAGGGCAGGGCGCATCTTTTTGAGTAAGTTTGGCCTGGTGACTTAGTGGAAGGGAGGGAAGTGGCAGAGGCAGCTGATTGAATGGCCGCAAACTTAATGACAGAGAAGTCATGAGCTCCTCAACTATCATTGCAGGATACAGGGGATAGGGGTTTAAGATGATGATTTGCAATAAAGAAAAGAAGCCAGGGGTGATCTTTGCATTCCAGGATGATCCTGAAACAGTGAGTAGTTTTAGCAAGCAGTGCTTTATGTGGACTCTCCAGATCTGTAGTGAATGGCTAAATCAGTTGTCCACCATCTCTATTCAAGACTGTGTTTCTTGAACATAAGGGAGCAGAGCTGAGCACTGTATCAGGGGAAATGGCCAGGGTGAGAGAGAGCATGTAATGGGACCTAGGGCATCAAAGGTGGAGGTGAGGGCATGATTGAGCATATCAGTAGCTGCAGAAATGTAGTGGTGAACGGAAGGCTGAAAGTTAGACTGTTGGGATTTTGAAAGTGCAGTTGTAAGTGAATTGGGGGTAGTTTGTTACCAGCGTGGTCACAGAAGGAGGTTGGGTTGGGGCTTGGAAGGGAAATGTGAGTGGAGAGTGATACAAGGAAGTGATCAGAGATGGCCTTATCAGTGATTGATATGATGGGAGTAGCGAGGCCACTTGAGATATTACGGTCAAGGGGGTGGCCATGATTAGGAGTAGGGGAGTTTATGTGGAGGGAGAGATTAAGGGAGGATAAGAGGGCAGTGAACTCGGATGAGAGAGAGTATGACAAGTTGAGATAGAGGCTGAGGGAGGAAAGCAGTGAGAGTTTTTACCATACTTGGGTGGATGGTAGAGGATGAGGATTTTAAGGGGTAAGGGGGTGGAACAGGGTGAAATCTAAAGGAGGAGAAGGTCAGGCGAAAGTGTGATTTGGTGATAAGAGCCACACTGCCACCATGACTGTTTTAGTGGGGCAAGTGATGGAAGGTATATTCAGGAGGGGAGGCTTCATTTAGGGGGTAAGCTTTCATCACCCCTCAGCCAGGTTTCTGTCAAGGCCATGATGTCTATGCAGTCATCCACAATACGTTATGGATGGCAAGGGCCTTGTTCACAAGTGAATGGGCATTCTGAAGGGATATGTGGTGAGAGCTGATCCACTGTCGGAGTTCATAAGTCGAACAGTGGGAAGGATGAGTTGGACAGGAAGAAGATCGGCAAGATTAGCTCCCGGTGGAAGGACTGGGTGGGAAGTTCGTGAGATAGGCAATATGAATTGCTGTTATAATGAGCCAGCACTGAGTGCCTCGATGAGCCCATTGGAGGAATCCCAGAGAGGCACAGAGGGAAGCTGTAAGCTTAACTAACGGGGAATTAAGCCTGGGACGGCAGCTAGAGAGCAGAAAGGTCGAGGGGTTGGAGCAGGGAATTGGGAGTGCAGAGTACCTGAGAGGGAAGAAGTGAAAGGAGGCATGACGATAGAAGAGAGGAGTTTAGGAGGGATGAAGAGAAAAGAAGTTTCAAAAAAGTAGAAATAGAAGTGATGGACTCGGCTGGAGTGGCAGCCAAAATACACAGGCGAGTGAGCATAGAAGACTCAAGTTACATGGCATGGTTACGTAGCAGTTAATAGGAGACATTAAAAACCTGACAGCAAAGGGGAAGTAGATAGGGGATGAGAGGAGGAAGTCCAGTCCAGTGGTGGGATAATGCTGATGCAGGTAGGGTGGAGTCAGCATAGAACATTGATGTCTCATCCGAAAAAGGGCACCTCTGACAGTGCAGTACAGTATGGCAAATGTGTTTTCATGTGCAGAATTCTGCCTCTTCAGTTTTGCTTCTGTGAGCAGATGGATTTCTAGCGACGGGCGCAGGTGCAATCTTGCGCAAAAAACGCATGTGATTATTTAAGGGGATTTTTGCTGTTGGCTGATGTGTTACATTCCCACATGTGACACCCTGGCTGATTGTCCTCTGTTTGTTCTATACTTGGATTATTCATTAATTGTGAGAATTACAATAAGTATTTTACCACAAGGAATCCACAGCATGGTCTGTTTACTAAGAAAAAAGAGATGCTATATTTCTGGGAGAGAAACTGGATCAGTGGTCGTGGAATTCCATGGTTTAACATTTTGTGATAGAATATCCCATAAAACAAAAATCATGTCGCCAACCAAACCAGATCAGATTCCTATTGTGTTCAAATATTCTCTCCATCACTTGATCCCTAGATAGTCACAGTCACCTGGCTCCACCATAGCAGCCATTGTACATTTTACTTTTCTTGTCCAGATCAGTCTCTCTCCCTTGATTCCTGCTGTCTTGCTCATTTAAATCCAACTACAGTAGAACCTCAATTGTCTGTTTTTAATTATTTGGCAGTTTTTGTGGAATCCAGCTTTACCAGAAATGTTGCCTCATTGCACGACTTCCAACATAAACAACTTCCATTTTGAGATAAATTTACTTTCAGAAAGAATATCTTCAGTTTATTATTTGTATTGTACTTTGCTGTTCTGCATGCGGAAAAGCGAAATCTGGACACTGGACTTATCTGCAAATTTCCATTATCTACTAGGCGATTCCACTACATACTAAATTTCTTCAATTATTAAACAAAAGCTGTTTCTTTCTGCTGCCACTTTTCACATAGTTTATAACCCTCTTTGTTTGTAACCTACCCTGATTATTATGTTTTGATTTATACAGACCTGTTTTGACATTGTCACCTGTCCTATTCTCCTGTCCTTTCAAATGTGATTTTAAAAAGGTGTCTGTGTGTTCTGACATAGTTTGCACTACAAATGATGAAATGTTGTCGTGAGTTATTCAGTTCATAACTTGTGTCAGCTGCTTTGCCACATGATTTTGAAGGCCCAGATATCATCTGGAAACTAGTCTCTCATCCACCCTAGGTCTATATTGTCACCTTCCTGGGATACAAGTGGTAAAGGGGATTGGGTGCCCTTTGTTTCTTATCGGAATGCTGAAGTGTTTGTTGCTGGGATATGGATTCATTAGGACTTGTAGCTATAAAACTATTAAAGTAATACCTGCAGCACATTGAAGTTGACCAGCAAATCCAGACAGAAGAAGTTTACTCAGATACAAAATGGATAATCAAAAATAAATATGACCGACTCCACACTGAGCTAGCTGATATTGGTTATGGCAGCAGTGGAGATGTGACAGTTAGTTCCCCTGCAGTAGGGAGAGGTAAATCACCCAGGATTCCTGCCTCTGACCATCCAGTGGCTTGTGACACGAGGTGAGGACAGGATTCGGCTTGGCAGTTGCTTTGCTAAAATGTCAAATCTGGATGTTTTGATTGCTATATTAGAATATAAGGGAGAAAAATATATTTAGCTAATCAAACATTCTGCAAACCACGTATCCTCAGCTCCATTACGATTTTTACTCAGTAGTTTCTATCTGAGATGGAACAGAGTGGTTGCTGCAAGTGCAAGTTCCTTACGGTCTGCATTTTGTATTCAGGATTCTTTTCTGTACTTGTCCGACATGTTGCTGCAGTTGTATACTAGAATGAAAAATGTTGGTTTCAACTATACCGTTGCGATTGGTTAGCTGATAGTGTGGGGGAGATGGTGGCATAGTGGTAATGTCACTGAACTAGTAATCCAGAGGCCCAGGTCAATGTCCTGGGGACATGGGTTCAAACCCCACCATGGCGGCTGGTGGAATTCACATTCAATGAATGAAGAAGTTCAATTAATAAAAAATCTGGAATTGAAAGTTAGTCTCAGTAATGGTCATGAAACTATCATTGATTGTCGTAAAAACTATCTGGCTCACGAATGTCATTTAAGGAAGGAAATCTGCCGTCGTTGCCTGGTCTGGCCTACATGTGACTCCAGACCGACAGCGATGTGGTTGACTCTTAACTGCCCTCTGAAATGGCCAAGCAAGTCACTCAGTTCAAGGGCAATTAGGGATGGGCAACAAATGCTGGCCTTGCCAGTGATGCCCAGATCCCATGAAAGAAAACAAGTATCTTTCAGAAGCTAGTAGAATGAAGGGTGGGAGGGAGTTTTCGAGGAATGTGCAGGGAATGTCCCATTCAGAAAAGTTACCCTACTCAGTGGCCAATTTACATTACAAGTATATTGCTAATGCTTGGTGAAACACCATAGATGTCTGAGTAATTAATGGAATTGAGGTACAAATTAGCAATGATCTAATAGACGATAGAACAAGATTGAGTGGCCTACTTGTGTTCATTTGTGAATACCAGCTGGTACTTTCTTGGTGTGCTTGTGGATATGGGTAAGGGGTTCAGGCTGATTATAAGAGCTGTCTGCTGATTGCACGGTGATAGGTAAGGATCTGCTCAACATTGACTTGCACAGTGAAAGGTTGGGGTTGAACTCTGATCTGATGTATGCAGTGACGATTTGGTTTGGACTTGCAGCTGAACTATACAGCAACAAGGGAATGTTCCAGACTGACTCAGCTTTGACAATGTATATGGATTTTATGCTGCTATGGGGTAACAACGATAAGGAATGAATCTTAAAATGAAAGGCTGGAATTTAAAAATAGCTTCTTGATTGTCACGGTTTGTTGGAATCTTGGGTGCGTGTTTGCAGGTCTTTGCCATGTCTTTGCTTTGGATCATTGGTGCATCTGTGTCCCTACAGTAGGGTTTATATAATAAAGCTGCTATTTTTATCAGAAACTCGGTGATTGGAGTTGGGTGGGACGATATCAGACAGCGGAACTAGATTAAGATTGTTACGATTGAAGTGAGAGGAGTACACTGTCTTTTCACGTTCCACTTCTCCACAGGTCACAACATTTATTTAAATGTTTACCCGGTTACCAATCATATACTCTATTTTTTTCTCCCAGAATAAAATAGACCAACCAGGTTTCTGAAATAAAAAAACAAAATTATCAGTTTTTTTATGAAACAAGACCTTACCAGTAACGAAGCAAAGTATTAATACACAGATTGAAATATGAAAGTGCCCTTTTTAAATTCCCCAATTACACTCGCACATACATTGGAAAAAAGTACAAAAATACTCTGCCAAGGTATGTTGCAAAAAAAAGACAAAAAAAGAGTACTTTGGCCAAATACTTGTTAATTCTTGATTGGAAAAAAAAGGGAAGGTATGGAAGGGTGTCAGTTGTCCCTTTATCGGTCTGGTGTCCAGGTATACGGAGGCGAGTCACTGGGATTGTTTCAGAAGCAGCCCGTTCTGGAGATGTTGAGAATTGTTCTGGTACGCTTTCTAGGAGAAATATGGCATCCGGGTTTTCCGCTGGCATGCACCTGAATTACAGGATTTTTTTTCCAGCTTCTCGGGAGCTATGTAGCACCAGGGATTTTAGCTCTCCCACACTGGATCTTTGTAGGATTTCTTCAAAGAGATAAAGAGGTGAGCTGGGTGATTTCTTTATCCTTGACAGGAAAACACCAACTGTCTTCAAACAGTTCATATCCCAACTAAACTGAAAATAATGTCCAAAACCCAAACAGAGACCTCCTGTCCTCCATAAACCTTGACATGTGGCTTCTCTGTAGCCATTTTTCCCCAGGTCACCAAGGGTTCTGTTGTTCACTGAGCCCAATGCACATTACTTCCAGCACAGGATCTGGATCGGCGCAGGCTTGGAGGGCCGAAGGGCCTGTTCCTGTGCTGTAATTTTCTTTGTTCTTTGTTCACAGGTGGTTTTTCAAACAACATCTCAAGTGTCCTTTCGGTGAACTTGGTTTAAAAAAAGCACACCCATAGAATCTTTTCAGTTTTAACACAAGTCCTCAAAAATAAAATATTTAAAAAATAGAAGCACTTTTGCAACACGATGAAATTCTGAATATTATAATGGGCAGTACCATTAAATGTGTTAGAACTCCTTGTGGAATAAATCTTTTCCCAGAGCAACACCTTGAACTTCAGATTCAGAAATTGTTTCTCCAGTTTAATTTTAAAAGCTCTTCAAGAAATTGAATGACTGGAGAGCAGTGATGCTAGAATGAGCTGTACCAAAGAAGTAGGATGTTACTGTTCCCATTAACAATTGGGATTTGGTGAAGAATAAACTGTAATGTTCTAATTCTAAAAAAAAACTTGCATTTATACAGCTTGTTACCACCTTTATCTCAAACATCTCAATATGCTTCAAATATAAGAAATTACCTGGTGCAGTTACAGTTTTGTGGGTAAATGTGGCAGCCATATTCTATGCCGTAAAGAGCAGTGAGATGAATTTCTAGTTAGCCTGGTTTTTTTTGGTAGTGAGGGAGGAATATTGACTCAGATATTGACAGAATTCTTTTCGGTTTCTTAAGCATATGGAATCTTTAAGGTCCACCGGAACAGTCAGGCCTTGATTTAATGTCTCATCTGAAGGACAGTCCTCTGAAAATGTAGCACACCCATTTGATTTCCATTGCATTTAGAAGTGTTAAGCATACAGAGTGGAAAGTCCCAGGTTTGATCCTTTATTTGTGCGTAGTTAGTTCCCTTCAGTTAGGACAGTGCTTCTGACCGAGTGAGTAGAAGCAAATTAACTAAGGTATGTGCTTCAGATTGCTATCTAATGATCTTGCAAAAAGGTTTGTGGGTGAGGACAGGATTGGGTTTGGGCAGGATGCTCTTCACAGTCTGATTAGCTTGCAGACACTCCTGAAAAATGGCCACTAACACAAGGTATGAGTATGAGAATCTGCTGACACTCAGGGCTGAATTTTACGCCGCCCCAGCGGGTCAGATGGTAGCGTGGGGGTGGTGTAAAATTGAGTGGGAGGCTCCGGAAGGCCTACCTACCCCGCTCCCACCTCTGGTGAACTTCACGGTGGTCGGGCAGGGGGGGGGAACCGGTCCGCCCACCAGAGGCCAATCAAGGCTCCTAACTGGCCACTTAAGGGCCCTCGGCTGCCTCCACGGGTATTTTACCTTTGGCAAGCGGGTGTGCTGGGGCCGTGAAAGGCCGCCCAGCGATAGCTGTCGGCCTTTCCGCTCCCTGGGGGCCATGGCAGTCGGGCACAGGATGCCTGATTGAGGGCTGCCCCGCCCTCCCAACCCACCCCCGGGACCCAAGCCACCCCCCTCACCCCAAACGACCAGTCCAGCCTCACCAGGGAAGGACCGATTTTCCCCCTTTTGAGGCAAGCCCAACTAACCTCATCTCCAGGCTCCGTAGCGTCGGCTGGGCTGCAGTCCCAGCAGTGGTCACTGCTCCCGGTGGTGCTGCTGGGACTAAGAGCTGCCAGCCCACTGATTGGCCGGCAGCTCACTGAGGCAGGACCTCCTTCCTTAAGCAGGTGGAAGTCCCACCTCGGGACAATTAAACCTCAGGGACCCATAAAATACGGGATGGATCTCCGGACTAGGCGGAAGCGGGTTCGCCACCGACTTGTACATCGGTGACGAATTCCCGTCCGCCTAAGGTAAACTCCAGCCCTCAGTGTACCCAGCAAGAGACATCACCTTCAAAATAGGAAGGAAGAAGGTGAATGGAAAGCATTAGCAGTGGAGAGTATGCTGTATTAAAGTACGAAACTAGGATGATTGCGAGGTTGGTTCAACTCATAATTGTAAAGTGAGTTCCTGATAGTGAGCTTTGTCATAATGGAGGAAGACCCAGACCTGGAAGCCAACTGCATCCATATGGAAGAAGTTGTTGTCACTTATTACAGTTTGATTTTCAGACACGACTGTATCGTCTCTGAGCTTTTGCTTTGTTATTGGTCATAAACAAAGGCTTTCTGTTTAGTTTCTTGTCAAAACTATTGAATGTTTGTTGAGTACTCTGCCTGTTTTTCTTTTCAGCCTTGCCCTGACTGCATCTCTTGGAGTTGGAGGTCTTCTAAGTGTTGGATACTCTCTCTCTTTGGTGTTTATTAAACAGAAGGAAGTTGCACATATGGTTTGAAGCTGAGGAACAGCGAGTACTCTGATGCCTGCAGCCTTTTGTGGGCATTCAGGGGATTATTTTCAGGAAACAGCTGTTGTGTTGGTGCTGTGTTGCAGCTATTGTTTTTCATTCCCTTCTCCAGTATTTTCAAGCTGACTGCAGACATTGCACACGATATCTGAAAAAGTATTTTAAGGAAAACATTACTTCCCATTTTGAGACTTGTCACTGACGTGTATTTTATTTTTATATTAGTTGTCTGATCACAGTGGCTTTCAGTTTACAAGAGCAGCCTCTTTGCAGCTGTCATTTTAGTTGGTGCTCTTGCATGGATGAGCTTTATGTCTTATTTCTATTGCTGGATGACCATCTTGAAAACAATGCCTTGTTATATTGAACTGGACATAGACTCCTACCCTGCATGGACCAATGGTAACCGTTGGAATAGATTTTTGTATCTGTCAGAATAAATATTTACTATTTTTCTGTTTGTTGTTCTTCCTTGCTTTCTCAAATGCTTGGCAGTTTTTCCCTTGCTCAGGCTATTCAGACAATTCTCAGAGTTGTGCAAGAGTACTAGTGTTTATTCTCTTTTCCTTAGTGTACTCTGTCTCCCTTTCAAATTTTTTTTCTTAGGACATTGGCAAGATGGCAGGGTATTATTTGTTACCATCAAGCCAGGGGACCAACAGTAGTTTAATAAGGAGTGTAAGCGAGCATGCAAGGAGCAGCACCAAGCTTATTAAAAATGAGGTGCCAACCTGATGAAGGTACAAGACGGAAACAGTGGAAGCAGCATTCTATAGCCACAACACTGGCATCTACCCGGCAATGGGGAAAATTGCCTAGGTATGTCCTGTGCACAAAAAGCAGAACAAATCCAACCCGGCCAATTATCGCCCCATCAGTCTACTCTCAATCATCAGCAAAGTGATGGAAGGTGTCATCAACAGTGCCATCAAGCAGCACTTGCTTAGCAATAACCTGCTCAGTAACGCTCAGTTTGGGTTCTGTCAGGGCCACTCAGCTCCTGACCTCATTACAGACTTGGTTCAAACATGGATAAAAGAGCTGAACTCAAGAGGCGAGGTGAGAGTGACTGCCCTTGACATCAAGGCAGCATTTGACCGAGTATGGCATCAAGGAGTCCTAGCAAAACAGAGGTCAATGGGAATCAGGGGGAAAATTCTCTGCTGGTTGGAGTCATACCTAGAACAAAGGAAAATGGTTGTGGTTGTTGGAGGTCAATCATCTGAGCTCCAGGACATCACTGCAGGAGTTCCTCAGGGTAGTGTCCTTGGCCCAACCATCTTCAGCTGCTTCATCAGTGACCTTCCTTCAATCATTAGGTCAGAAGTCGGGATGTTCAGCACCATTCGTGACTCCTCAGATACTGAAGCAGTCTGTGTAGAAATGCAGCAAGACCTGGTCAATATCCAGACTTGGGCTGATAAGTGGCAAGTAACATTCGCGCCACGCAAGTGCCAGGCAATGACCATCTCCAACAAGAGAGAATCTAACCATCTCCCCTTGACATTCAATGGTATTACCATCGCTGAAACCCCACTATCCTAGGGGTTACCATTGACCAGAAACTGAACTGGAGTAGCCATATAAATACCGTGGCTACAAGAGCAGGTCAGAGGCTAGGAATCCTGCAGCGAGCAACTTATCTCCTGACTCCCCAAAGCCTGTCCACCACCTACAAGGCACAAGTCAGGAGTGTGATGGAATACTCTCCACTTGCTTGGATGGGTGCAGCTCCAACATCACTCAAGAAGCTCGACGCCATCCAGGTCAAAGCAGCTTGCTTGATTGGCACCCCATCTACAAACATTCACTCCCTCTACCACCGACGCACAGTGGCAGCAGTGTGTACCATCTACAAGATGCACTGCAGCAACGCAGCAAGGCTCCTTTGACAGCACCTTCCAAAGCTGTGACCTTTACCAACTAGAAGGACAAGGGCAGCAAATGCATGAGAACACCACCACCTGCAAGTTCTCCTCCAAGCCACACACCATCCTGAATTGGAACTATATCGTCGTTCCTTCACTGTTGCTGGGTCAAAATCCTTGAACTCCCTTCCTAACAGCACTGTGGGTGTACCTACCTCACATGGACTGCAACGCTTCAAGAAGGCAGCTCACCACCACCTTCCCAAGGGCAATTAGGGATGGACAATAAATGCTGGCCTAGCCAACGACGCCCACATCCCATGAATGAATTAAAAAAGAAATAGACAAAACTAAGTGATCCCACAATCAACAGATCAGATCAAAGCTCTTCAGTCCTGCCACATTCAGTCATGAATGGTGGTGGGCAATTCAACAGCTAACCGAAGGAGGAAGTCCTTCCTCACAACATTTAAGAAGTATTTAGATGAGTACTTGAACCTCCATAGCATACAAGGCTATGGGCCAAGTGCTGGAAAATGGGATTAGAATAGGTAAGTGCTTCATGGCTGGCATGGACACGAAGGGCCTGTTTCTCTGCTGTATAACTCTGAGAAGAGAGGATGTTCGCTGATGGTTGCACTGTGTTCTGTTCCATTCGCAATTCCTCAAATAACAAAGCAATCCGTGCCTGCATGCAGCAAGACTTGGACAACATTCATGCTTGGCTGATAAATGACAAGTAACATTGGCACCACACAAGTGCCAGACAATCGCCATCTCCAGCAGAAGAGCGTCTTATCACCACCATTGACATTCAGTGGCATTACTCATTGCCTAATCGCTCACCGTTAACATCCTGAGGATCACCATTGACCAGAAATGTAACTGCACCAACCACCAATACTGTGGCTACAAGAGCAGATCAGAGGTTGGAAATTCTGTGGTGAGTAACTCGCCTCCTGATTTCCCAAAGCCTGTCAGGAGCGTGATGGAATACTCTCCACTTGCCTATATGAATGCAGCTCCAACAACACTGTGGAAGCTCAACGCCATCCAGGGAAAAGCAGCTTGCTTGATCGGCACCCCATGCACAACCTTTAAACATTCGCTTCCTCCACCACCAGCGCACAGTGGCTGCAGTGTGTACCATCTACAAGATGCACTGCAGCAACTTGCCAAGGCTCCTTCAACAACAACTTCCAAACCTGCCACCAAGAAGAGCAAGGGTAGCAGGCACATGGGAACATCACTTCCAAGTCAGATACGATCTTGACGTGGAACGATATCACAGCTGTTTCTTCATGTTCTCTGGGTGAAAACCCGGAACTCCCTCTCAAACAGTTGGAGTACCTTCATCACACAGACAGCAGCGGTTCAAAAATGAGACCCACCGCTGGCCTTGCCAGGGACACCCACATCCTGTCAATGAATTTTAAAAAATCCCTTTTTCCTTGAGGGTATTAAGCGCAAGCACATAGTGTAGGATTTGAGTTGCATGGAAACCACATCAGGTCAGGGAGGTGGGACCCTTCCTGAGGGACATGAGTAAACGAGTAACTTTCATGGCCCCTTCCCTGGTGTCAGTCCACAAATTACTGATTATTGAATTTAATTTCAGCACTTTACCTCCTGGTTCCTAGTCCAGTCCTATAATCACTCATCTTTAGTATCCTTCTGAGATTGGACTTTTATTGTGTCATCTTGTTCTGTGATGCAGTTTGCTAGTACTCAGTTGCTGTGCCTCTGAGCTGCTCTTCAGTGTTTTTGAGCATCTAGAATTTAGAACATTACAGCGCAGTACAGGCCCTTCGGCCCTCGATGTTGCGCCGACCTGTGAAACCATCTGACCTACACTATTCCATTTTCATCCATATGTCTATCCAATGACCACTTAAATGCCCTTAAAGTTGGCGAGTCTACTACTGTTGCAGGCAGGGCGTTCCACGCCCCTACTACTCTCTGTGTAAAGAAACTACCTCTAACATCTGTCCTATATCTATCACCCCTCAACTTAAAGCTATGTCCCCTCGTGTTTGCCATCACCATCCGAGGAAAAAGGCTCTCACTATCCACCCTATCTAACCCTCTGATTATCTTATATGTCTCTATTAAGTCACCTCTCCTCCTCCTTCTCTCCAATGAAAACAACCTCAAGTCCCTCAGCCTTTCCTCGTAAGACCTTCCCTCCATACCAGGCAACATCCTAGTAAATCTCCTCTGCACCCTTTCCAAAGCTTCCACATCCTTCCTATAATGCGGTGACCAGAACTGCACGCAATACTCCAGGTGCGGCCTCACCAGAGTTTTGTACAGCTGCAGCATGACCTCGTGGCTCTGAAACTCGATCCCCCTACTAATAAAAGCTAACACACCATATGCCTTCTTAACAGCCCTATTAACCTGGGTGGCAACTTTCAGGGATTTATGCACCTGGACACCAAGATCTCTCTCACAGATGCTGCCAGACCTGCTGAGTGAATCCAGCATTTCTTGTTTTTGTTTCAGATTTCCAGCATCCGCAGTATTTTGCTTTTATATTACCAAGATCTCTCTGTTCATCTACACTACCAAGAATCTTCCCATTAGCCCAGTACTCTGCATTCCTGTTACTCCTTCCAAAGTGAATCACCTCACACTTTTCCGCATTAAACTCCATTTGCCATCTCTCAGCCCAGCTCTGCAGCCTCTCTATGTCCCTCTGTACCCTACAACATCCTTCGGCACTATCCACAACTCCACCGACCTTCGTGTCATCCGCAAATTTACGAACCCACCCTTCTACACCCTCTTCCAGGTCATTTATAAAAATGACAAACAGCAGTGGCCCCAAAACAGATCCTTGCGGTACACCACTAGTAACTAAACTCCAGGATGAACATTTGCCATCAACCACCACCCTCTGTCTTCTTTCAGCTAGCCAATTTCTGATCCAAAGCTCTAAATCACCTTCAACCCCATACTTCTGTATTTTCTGCAATAGCCTACCGTGGGGAACCTTATCAAATGCCTTACTGAAATCCATATAAAGAACAAAGAACAAAGATAATTACAGCACAGGAACAGGCCCTTCGGCCCTCCAAGCCTGCGCCGATCCAGATCCTCTCTCTAAACATGTCGCCTATTTTCTAAGGTTCTGTATCTCTTTTCTTCCTACCCATTCATGCATCTGTCTAGATACATCTTAAAAGACGCCATCGTGCCCGCATCTACCACCTCCGCTGGCAACGCGTTCCAGGCACCCACCACCCTCTGCGTAAAGAACTTTCCACGCATATCCCCCCTAAACTTTTCCCCTTTCACTTTGAACTCGTGTCCTCTAGTAATTGAATCCCCCACTCTGGGAAAAAGCCTCTTGCTATCTACCCTGTCTATTCCTCTCATATACACCACATCCACTGCTTTACCCTTATCCACCTGTTTGGTCACCTTCTCGAAAAACTCAATAAGGTTTGTGAGGCACGACCTACCCTTCACAAAACCGTGCTGACTATCGCTAATGAACTTATTCTTTTCAAGATGATTATAAATCCTGTCTCTCATAACCTTTTCCAACATTTTACCCACAACCGTATTACTATTGTAATACGGCGTTGGTTTGTGCTACCTTTTCTTCCTAAGAATAATGGTAGAGCTCCCTTTAGCAGCAGAAAGCAGCATAGAAGCATTTCATTTTATTTCACAGAAAGACTTGCATTTATGTAGTGCCTAACATGACCTCAAGATGCCCCAAAGCACTTCACAACCAATTAAGTTGTCATCATTGTCGGAAACACGGAAGCCAATTTGTGAACAGCAAGCTTCCACAAACAGTGCAATAATGACCAGGTAATCTATTTTCGTGATGTTGATTGAGTATTGTCCTGGTATTGGGGAGTGAGCCCGGCCAGGTGGTTGCAGGTTCAGTGGGGGAGCATTTCGAGAGTAGTGACCAAAATTCCATAAATTTTAAGATACTTGTGGATAAGGATAAGAGTCGTCCTCGGGTGAAGGTGGTAAATTGGGGAAAGGCTAATTATAACAATATTAGGCAGGAACTGAAGAATTTAGATTGGGGGCGGCTGTTTGATGGTAAATCAACATCTGACATGTGGGAGTCTTTCAAACGTCAGCTGATTAGAATCCAGGACCAGCATGTTCCTGTGAGGAAGAAAGACAAGTTTGGCAAGTTTTGGGAAGCTTGGATAACACGGGATATTGTGAGCCTAGTCAAAAAGAAAAAGGAAGCATTTGTAAGGGCTGGAAGGCTAGGAACAGACGAAGCACTTGAGGACTATAAAGACAGTAGGAAGGAACTTAAGCAAGAAGTTAGGAGGGCTAAAAGGGGTCATGAAAAGTCATTGGCAAACAGGATTAAGGAAAATCCCAAGGCTTTTTATACATACATAAAGAGCAAGAGGGTAACCAGGGAAAGGGTTGGCCCACTCAAGGACAGAGATGGGAATCTATGTGTGGAGCCAGAGGAAATGGGCGAGGTGCTAAATGGGTACTTTGCATCAGTATTCACCAAAGAGAAGGACTTGGTGGATGATGAGCCGAGGGAAGGGAGTGCAGATCGTCTCAGTCACCTCATTATCAAAAAGGAGGAGGTGTTGCCTGTCTTGCAAAGCATTAAGGTAGATACGTCCCAGGGCCTGATGGGATCTACCCCAGAATACTGAGGGAGGCAAGGGAAGAAATTGCTGGGGCCTTGACAGAAATCTTTGCATCCTCATTGGCTACAGGTGAGGTCCCAGAGGGCTGGAGAATAGCCAATGTTGTTCCTTTGTTTAAGAAAGGTGGCAAGGATAATCCAGGAAATTATAGGCCGGTGAGCCTTATGTCAGTGGTAGGGAAACTATTAGAGAGGATTATTCGGGACAGGATTTACTCCCATTTGGAAACGAACGCACTTATTAGCGAGAGACAGCATGGTTTTGTGAAGGGGAGGTCGTGTCTTACTAATTTGATTGAGTTTTTTGAGGAAGTAACGAAGATGATTGATGAAGGAAGGGCAGTGGATGCTATCTATATGGACTTTAGTAAAGCCTTTGATAAGGTCCCGCATGGCACACTGGTACAAAAGGTGAAGTCACACGGGATCAGAGGTGAGCTGGCAAGATGGATACAGAACTGGCTTGGTCAAAGAAGACAGAGGGTATCAGTGGATGGGTGTTTTTCTGAATGGAAGGATGTGACCAGTGGTGTTCCGCAGGGATCAGTGCTGGGACCTTTGCTGTTTGTAGTATATATAAATGATTTGGAGGAAAATGCAGCTGGTCTGATTAGTAAGTTTGCGGATGACACTAAGGTTGGTGGAGTTGCGGATAATGATGAGGATTGTCAGAGGATACAGCAGGATTTAGATCGGTTGGAGACTTGGGCGGAGAAATGGCAGATGGAGTTTAATCTGGACAAATGTGAGGTAATGCATTTTGGAAGGTCTAATGCAGGTGGGAAGTATACAGTAAATGGCAGAACCCTGAGGAGTATTGACAGGCAGAGAAATCTGGGCGGACAGGTCCACAGGTCACTGAAAGTGGCAATGCAGGAGGATAAGGTAGTCAAGAAGGCATACGGCATGCTTGCCTTCATCGGTCGGGGCATAGAGTATAAAAATTGGCAAGTCATGTTGCAGCTGTACAGAACCTTAGTTCGGCCACACTTAGAATATTGCGTGCAATTCTGGTCGCCACACTACCAGGAGGACGTGGAGGCTTTGGAGAGGGTACAGAGGAGGTTTACCAGGATGTTGCCTGGTCTGGAGGGCATTAGCTATGAGGAAAGGTTGGAAAAACTCGGATTGTTTTCACTGAAACGACGGAGGTGGAGGGGCGACATGATAGAGGTTTACAAAGTTATAAGCGGCATGGACAGAGTGGATAGTCAGAAGCTTTTACCCAGGGTGGCAGAGTCAGTTACTAGGGGACATAGGTTTAAGGTGCGAGGGGCAAAGTTTAGAGGGGATGTGCGAGGCAAGTTTTTTTGCACAGAGGGTGGTGAGTGCCTGGAACTTGCTGCCAGGGGAGGTGGTGGAAGCAGATACGATCGGGACGTTTTAGAGACATCTTGACAAATACATGAATAGGAAGGGAATAGAGGGCGGCACAGTGGCGCAGTGGTTAGCACCGCAGCCTGACGGCTCTAGCGACCCGGGTTCAATTCTGGGTATTGTCTGTGTGGAGTTTGCAAGTTCTCCTTGTGTCTGCGTGGGTTTTCGTCGGGTACTCCGGTTTCCTCCCACCACCAAAAGACTTGCAGGTTGATAGGTAAATTGGCCATTATAAATTGACCCTAGTATAGGTAGGTGGTAGGAAAATATAAGGACAGGTGGAGATGTGGTAGGAATTTGGGACTAGTGTAGGATTAGTATAAATGGGTGGTTGATGGTCGGCACAGACTCGGTGGGCCAAAGGGCCTGTTTCAGTGCTGTATCTCTAAATAAAATAAAAATAAGAGGGATATGGGCCCCGGAAGTGCAGAAGGTGTTAGTTTAGGCAGGCTTCAAGATTGGCGCAGGCTTGGAGGGCGGAATGGCCTGTTCCTGTGCTGTACTGTTCTTTGTTCTTTGAGGGATAAATATTGATCAGGACACCAGAGTTAATTCTCCTCCTCTTCGAAGTAGTGCCATGGAATCTTTTACGTCCATCTTAGAGAGCAGATGGGGCCTTGGTTTAACATCTCATCTGACATACACCACCTCCGACCAGTGCCACGCTCCCTCAATACTGCACTGGTGTGTCTGCCTAGATTTTTGTCCTCAAGTCTCTGGAGTGGAACTTGAACTCAACTTTCTGACTCTGAGGCGGGAGTTCTACCAACTGAACCATGGCTTACACACAGGTCTGATAACTTTTCTTTTGCTCTGATTAGCTTCAAAAGGTCTCTGAATTCAGGCCGGTGGACTAGTTTAAAAACCCATTTTTTTATTGTCATTCTTGGGATGTGGGTGTCACCGGCAAGGCCCCAGTTATTGCTACCTTTTTGAACTGCGACAGTATTAGGTAGGGAGTTCCAGGATTTTGATCCAGCAACAATGAAGTGTGGATGGTATGTCACTTGGAGGGGAACCTGGAAGTGATGGTGTTCCAATGACATTGCTGTCCTTACCTTTCTAGGTGTTGGGGGTTTGGGGGATACTGCCGAGTTCTTGCCACCTTATTATTTTATTAGTATTGTACTTGGTGATGTATATCTTCAGTGCCTCTTCACGACTTTATTCATTTTTTGTTCTTTGGCAGAATTTTTACATAAAAATTAAAACTGTAAGATTTGCTTCGTTTTTTTTAAGCACTTTGCACATGGAAATATCACACTATTCTTTTATTCTTGCTAACTTTATCCCATGTCCTCCTTTTCTGAAGGTGTTGAATTTGTGCCGGGAATGGATGCTGGATGTTTCTGGCAACTTGCTGAAATGGCTATTACTGATGCATAATACTTGCCTTTGAATGCTGGTAGGCTATTTGACAATGACAGCATACACAGCTGAGCCTGGATGGACCTAAGGGCTGTACATGATCATTTCCAGAAGTGGCCATTGACTAATGTTCGAGAATGGAAGCCCTGGTGATTTTGCCCCCTCTCTTGTCCAGCAATACTGAGGCTAAATGGAGAAAATATCAGCAACATTTGGCAAGTCAGGCACAGTATCTCTGCAGATAAGTGACAAGTCGCTGTTTCAGGCATGACCCTACATCAGATTGGAGGCTAACTGTACTTCACTTATTGAATCATAGAATAGAACCATAAGAATGATTGCAGCACAGAAGGAGGCTATTCAACCCATCATGTCTGTGCTGGCTCTCTGCAACAGCAACCCTCGAATCCCACTCCCCTAGCTTTTCCCTGTAGCCCTGTAAATTTCTCAGCGATCTTGGCTGAAATCAGCAAAGTCACCACATACCTAGAATAATACCTGGAATTACTTCGTTTACATGGATTAGCTAATCAATGGAGAAACTTGCTGAACCAGAGGGAACCATCTAGTCGTTCCTTCATTTTAAAACCATTCTCCAATACTTTTCAATGGAAGTGGTCCTTTTTTACTTTCTAAAAAGCAGGTAGGTAAGGGACAAAAACAAGAAATGCTGGATTCACTCAGCAGGTCTGGCAGCATCTGTAGAAAGAGAAGCAGAGTTAACGTTTCGGGTCAGTGACCCTTCTTCGGAGAAGGGTCACTGACCCGAAACGTTAACTCTGCTTCTCTTTCTACAGATGCTGCCAGACCTGCTGAGTGAATCCAGCATTTCTTGTTTTTGTTTCAGATTTCCAGCATCCGCAGGATTTTGCTTTTATTATACAGGTAGGTAAGGGACCTGTCGCTGATGATAAGAAATTGACATTGGTCATTTATATACATTTTTCAGACTATGATGAGCAAACACGAATCCATGAGGAAAAGGGTATCGGGGGAAAATTCTCCACTGTGGCGACAAGAGCAGGTCAGAGGCTGGGAATTCCACTGTGAGTAACTCATCTCCTCACTCCCCGAAGCATGCCGACTGTCTCCAAGGCACAAGTCAGGAGTGTAATGGAATACTCTTCACTTGCTTGGATGGGTGCAGCTCCAACAACACTCAAGAAGCTCAACACCATCCAGAACAAACAGAGTATTCCATCACACTCCTGACTTGTGCCTTGTATATGGTGGACAGACATTGGGGAGTCAAGAGATGCATTACACGCTCCAGAATTCCCCGCTTCTGACCTGCTGTTGTTGCCACAGTATTTATGTGGCTGGTCCAGTTCAGTTTCTGGTCAATGGTAACGCCCAGGATGTTAATGGATGGATTTTTTAAGGCTTTTGACAAGGTCCCACATGGCAGACTTGTTAAGAAAATAAAATCCCATGGGATCCAGCGAAATGCAGCAAGATGAATACAAAATTGGCTCAGTGGCAGGAAACAAAGGGTAATTGTTGACGGGTGTTTTAGTGACTGGAGGGCTGTTTCCAGTGGCATTCCGCAGGGCTCAGTACTGGGTCCCCTGCTTTTTGTGGGATATATTAACGATTTGGACGTAAATGTAGGGGACATCATCAAGAAGTTTGCGGACGACACAAAGATTGGCCATTTGGTAGGTAGCGAGGAGGATAGCTGTAGGCTGCAGGCAGATAGTGATGGTCTGGTCACATGGGCAGAAAAGTTGCAAATGGAATTTAACTTGGAGAAGTGTGAGGTGATGCATTTGGGGAGGTCAAACAAGGCAAAGGAATACACGATTAATGGGAAAATTCTGAGAAGTGTAGAGGAAGTGAGGGACCTTGGAATGAATGTCCACAGATCCTTGAAGGTAGCAGGACAGGTGGATAAGGTGGTTAAGAAGGCATATGGAATCCTTTCCTTTATTTGCTGAGGTATCGGATACAAGAGCAGGGAGGTTATGCTGGAACTGTATAACTCATTGGTTAGGCCACAACTTGAGTACTGTGTGCAGTTCTAGTCACCTCATTACAGAAAGGATGTAATTGCACTCGAGAGGGTACAGAGGAGATTTACGAGGATGTTGCCAGGACAGGAAAAATGCAGCTATGAGGAAAGATTGGATAGGCTGAGGGGAGATTTGGTTGAAATGTACAGAATTTTGAGGGGCCCGGATAGAATGGAGGTGAAGGGTCTATTCATCTTAGCAGAGAGGTCAGTGACGAGGGGGCATAGATTTAAAGTGATTTGTAGAAAGATTAGAGGGGAGATGAGGAAAAACTTTTTCACCCAGAGGGTGGTGGGGCTCTGGAACTCGCTGCCTGAAAGGGTAGTTGAGGCAGGAACCGTCAACTTATTCAAAAGGAGTCTGGATATGCACTTCAAGTGCCGTAAGCTGCAGGACTACGGACCAAATGCCGGAAAGTGGGATTAGAATAGGTGGATCGTTTTTAGGCCGGCACTGACGAAATGGGCCAAGTGGCCTCTGTGCCTTAAACTTTAAACTATGATAGTGGGGGATTCAGCAGTAGTAATGCCATTGAACATTCAGGGGAGATGGTTAGATTCTCTTTTGGTTGAGATGGTCATTGCCTGGCACTTGTGTGGCGTGAACGTTACTTGCCACTTATCAGCCCAAGTCTGGATGTTGTCCAGGTCTTGCTGCATCTGGACGTGGGCTGCTTCATTATCTGAGGAGTCGTGTATGGTGCTGAACATTGTGCAATCATCAGCGAAAATCCCCACTTCTGACCTTATGATTGAAGGAAGGTCATTGATGAAGCAGCTGAAAATGGTTGGGCCTAGGGCAGTACCCCGAGGAATTCCTGCAGTGATGTCCTTGGACTGAGATAATTGACCTCCAACAGCCACAACCATCTTCCTTTGTGCTAGGTATGGCTCCAACCAGCGGAGATTTTTCCCCTGATTCTCATTGGCTCGTTTTGCTCGGGCTCCTTGATGCCATACTCGGTTAAATGCTGCCTTGATGTCAAGGGCAGTCTCTCTCACCTCATGTCTGGAGTTCAGCTCTTTTGTCCATGTTTGAACCAAGGCTGTAATGAGGTCAGGAGCTGAGTGGCCCTGGCGAAACCCAAACTGATCGTCAGTGAGCAGGTTATTGATGACCAAGTGCCACTTGATGGCACTGTCGATGACCCTTTCCTTCACTTTGCTGATGATCGATGAGTAGACTGATGGGGCAGTAGTTGGCCGGATTGGATTTATCCTGCTTTGTGTACAGCACATACTTGGGCAATTTTCCACATTGCCGGGTACATGCCAGTGTTGTCGCTGTACTCGAACAATTTGCCTAGGGGTGTAGCTAGTCACGAGCACAAGTCATCAGTACTATTGTCAAAAGAACAAAGAACAAAGAAAATTACAGCACAGGAACAGGCCCTTCGGCCCTCCAAGCCTGCGCCGATCCAGATCCTCTACCTAAACATGTTGCCTATTTTCTAAGGGTCTGTATCTCTTTGCTTCCTGCCCATTCATGTATCTGTCTAGATACATCTTAAAAGACGCTATCGTGTTCGCATCTACCACCTCCGCTGGCAACGTGTTCCAGGCACCCACCACCCTCTACGTAAAGAACTTTCCACGCATATCACCACTAAACTTTTCCCCTCTCACTTTGAACTCGTGACCCCTAGTATTTGAATCCCCCACTCTGGGGGAAAAAGCTTCTTGCTATCCACCCTGTCTATACCTCTCATGATTTTGTACACCTCAATCAGGTCCCCCCTCAACCTCCGCCTTTCTAATGAAAATAATCCTAATCTACTCAACCTCTCTTCATAGCTAGCGCCCTCCATACCAGGCAACATCCTGGTGAACCTCCTCTGCACCCTCTCCAAAGCATCCACATCCTTTTGGTAATGTGGTGACCAGAACTGCACGCAGTATTCCAAATGTGGCCAAACCAAAGTCCTATACAACTGTAACATGACCTGCCAACTCTTGTACTCAATACCCCGTCCGATGAAGGAAAGCATGCCGTATGCCTTCTTGACCACTCTATTGACCTGCGTTGCCACCTTCAGGGAACAATGGACCTGAACAACCAAATCTCTCTGTACATCAATTTTCCCCAGGACTTTTCCATTTACTGTATAGTTCACTCTTGAATTGGATCTTCCAAAATGCATCACCTCGCATTTGCCCTGATTGAACTCCATCTGCCATTTCTCTGCCCAACTCTCCAATCTATCTATATTCTGCTGTATTCTCTGACAGTCCCCTTCACTATCTGCGACTCCACCAATCTTAGTGTCGTCTGCAAACTTGCTAATCAGACCACCTATACTTTCGTCCAAATCATTTATGTATATCACAAACAACAGTGGTCCCAGCACGGATCCCTGTGGAACACCACTGGTCACACGTCTCCATTTTGAGAAACTCCCTTCCACTGCTACTCTCTGTCTCCTGTTGCCCAGCCAGTTCTTTATCCATCTCGCTAGTACACCTTGGACCCCAAGCGCCTTCACTTTCTCCATCAGCCTGCCATGGGGAACCTTATCAAACGCCTTACTGAAGTCCATGTATATGACATCTACAGCCCTTCCCTCATCAATCAACTTTGTCACTTCCTCAAAGAATTCTATTAAGTTGGTAAGACATGACCTTCCCTGCACGAAACCATGTTGCCTATCACTGATAAGCCCATTTTCTTCCAAATGGGAATAGATCCTATCCCTCAGTATCTTCTCCAGCAGCTTCCCTACCACTGA
This sequence comes from Heterodontus francisci, assembly GCF_036365525.1. Lineage (NCBI taxonomy): Eukaryota > Metazoa > Chordata > Chondrichthyes > Heterodontiformes > Heterodontidae > Heterodontus > Heterodontus francisci. The sequence continues at coordinate 4,993,380 of NC_090375.1, read as the reverse complement.
CGTCAGGCTCACCGGTCTATAATTACCTGGATTTTGCCTGCTACCCTTCTTAAACAAGGGGACAACATTAACAATTCTCCAGTCCTCCGGGACCTCACCCGTGTTTAAGGATGCTGCAAAGATATCTGTTAAGGGCCCAGCTATTTCCTCTCTCGCTTCCCTCAGTAACCTGGGATAGATCCCATCCGGACCTGGGGACTTGTCCACATTAATGCCTTTTAGAATACCCAACACTTCCTCCCTCCTTATGCCGACTTGACCTAGAGTAATCAAACATCTGTCCCTAACCTCAACATCCGTCATGTCCCTCTCCTCGGTGAAAACCGATGAAAAGTACTCGTTTAGAATCTCACCCATTTTCTCTGACTCCACGCATAACTTTCCTCCTTTGTCCTTGAGTGGGCCAATCCTTTCTCTAGTTACCCTCTTGCTCCTTATATATGAATAAAAGGCTTTGGGATTTTCCTTAACCCTGTCTGCTGAACATATTTCATGACCCCTTTTAGCCCTCTTAATTCCTCGTTTCAGATTGGTCCTACATTCCCGATATTCTTCCAAAGCTTCGTCTTTCTTCAGCCACCTAGACCTTATGTATGCTTCCTTTTTCCTCTTAGCTAGTCTCACAATTTCACCTGTCATCCATGGTTCCCTAATCTTGCCATTTCTATCCCTCATTTTCACAGGAACATGTCTCTCCTGCATGCTAATCAACCTCTCTTTAAAAGCCTCCCACATAACACATGTGGATTTACCTTCAAACAGCTGCTCCCAATCTACATTCCCCAGCTCCTGCCGAATTTTGGTATAGTTGGCCTTCCCCCAATTTAGCACTCTTCCTTTAGGACCACTCTCGTCTTTGTCCATGAGTATTCTAAAATTTACGGAATTGTGATCACTATTCCCAAAGTAGTCCCCTACTGAAACTTCAACCACCTGGCCGGGCTCATTCCCCAACACCAGGTCCAGTATGGCCCCTTTGTGATATCCTCTTTGACCAGTAATGCAACTTCTCCACCCCTTTTACCTCCCTCTCTATCCCGCCTGAAGCATCGATATCCTGGTATATTTAAGAACAAAGAACAAAGATAATTACAGCACAGGAACAGGCCCTTCGGCCCTCCAAGCCTGCGCCGATCCAGATCCTCTCTCTAAACATGTCGCCTATTTTCTAAGGTTCTGTATCTCTTTTCTTCCTGCCCATTCATGTATCTGTCTAGATACATCTTAAAAGACTCCATCGTGCCCGCATCTACCACCTCCGCTGGCAATGCGTTCCAGGTGCCCACCACCCTCTGCGTAAAGAACTTTCCACGCATATCCCCCCTAAACTTTTCCCCTTTCACTTTGAACTCGTGTCCTCTAGTAATTGAAACCCCCACTCTGGGAAAAAGCCTCTTGCTATCCACCCTGTCTATACCTCTCATGATTTTGTACACCTCAATCAGGTCCCCCCTCAACCTCCGTCTTTCTAATGAAAATAATCCTAATCTACTCAACCTCTCTTCATAGCTAGCGCCCTCCATACCAGGCAACATCCTGGTGAACCTCCTCTGCACCCTCTCCAAAGCATCCACATCCTTTTGATAATGTGGCGACCAGAACTGTACGCAGTATTCCAAATGTGGCCGAACCAAAGTCCTATACAACTGTAACATGACCTGCCAACTCTTGTACTCAATGCCCCGTCCGATGAGGGAAAGCATGCCGTATGCCTTCTTGACCACTCTATTTACCTGCGTTGCCACCTTCAGGGAACAGTGGACCTGAACACCCAAATCTCTCTGGACATCAATTTTCCCCAGGACTTTTCCATTTACTGTATAGTTCACTCTTGAATTGGATCTTCCAAAATGCATCACCTCGCATTTGCCCTGATTGAACTCCATCTGCCATTTCTCTGCCCAACCCTCCAATCTATCTATATTCTGCTGTATTCTCTGACAGTCCCCTTCACTATCTGCTACTCCACCAATCTTAGTGTCGTCTGCAAACTTGCTAATCAGTCCATCTATACTTTCTTCCAAATCATTAATGTATATCACAAACAACAGTGGTCCCAGCACGGATCCCTGTGGAACACCACTGGTCACACGTCTCCATTTTGAGAAACTCCCTTCTACTGCTACTCTCTGTCTCCTGTTGCCCAGCCAGTTCTTTATCCATCTCGCTAGTACACCTTGGACCCCAAGCGCCTTCACTTTCTCCATCAGCCTGCCATGGGGAACCTTATCAAACGCCTTACTGAAGTCCATGTTTCTGACATCGACAGCCCTTCCCTCATCAATCAACTTTGTCACTTCCTCAAAGAATTCTATTAAGTTGGTAAGACATGACCTTCCCTGCACAAAACCATGTTGCCTATCACTGATGAGCCCATTTTCTTCCAAATGGGAATAGATCCTATCCCCCAGTATCTTCTCCAGCAGCTTCCCTACCACTGACGTCAGGCTCACCGGTCTATAATTACCTGGATTATCCCTGCTACCCTTCTTAAACAAGGGGACAACATTAGCAATTCTCCAGTCCTCCGGGACCTCACCCGTGTTTAAGGATGCTGCAAAGATATCTGTTAAGGCCCCAGCTATTTCCTCTCTCGCTTCCCTCAGTAACCTGGGATAGATCCCATCCGGACCTGGGGACTTGTCCACCTTAATGCCCTTTAGAATACCCAACACTTCCTCCCTCCTTATGCCGACTTGACCTAGAGTAATCAAACATCTGTTCCTAACCTCAACATCCGTCATGTCCCTCTCCTCGGTGAATACCGATGCAAAGTACTCGTTTAGAATCTCACCCATTTTCTCTGAGTCCAAGCATAACATTCCTCCTTTGTCCTTGAGTGGGCCAATCCTTTCTCTAGTTACCCTCTTTCTCCTTATATATGAATAAAAGGCTTTGGGATTTTCCTTAACCCTGTTTGCTAAAGATATTTCATGACCCCTTTTAGCCCTCTTAATTCCTCGTTTCAGATTGATCCGACATTCCCGATATTCTTTCAAAGCTTCGTCTTTCATCAGCCGCCGAGACCTTATGTATGCTTCCTTTTTCCTCTTAGCTAGTCTCACAATTTCACCTGTCATCCATGGTTCCCTAATCTTGCCATTTCTATCCCTCATTTTCACAGGAACATGTCTCTCCTGCACGCTAATCAACCTCTCTTTAAAAGCCTCCCACATATCACATGTGGATTTACCTTCAAACAGCTGCTCCCAATCTACATTTCCCAGCTCCTGCCGAATTTTGGTATAGTTGGCCTTCCCCCAATTTAGCACTCTTCCTTTAGGACCACTCTCGTCTTTGTCCATGAGTATTTTAAAGCTTACGGAATTGTGAAACTTCAACAACCTGGCCCGGCTCATTCCCCAACACCAGGTCCAGTATGGCCCCTTCCCGAGTTGGACTATTTACATACTGCTCTAGAAAACCCTCCTGGATGCTCCTTACAAATTCTGCCCCATCTGGACCTCTAACACTAAGCGAATCCCAGTCAATGTTGGGAAAATTAAAATCTCCTATCACCACCACCCTGTTGCTCCTACAGCTTTCCATAATCTGTTTACATATTTGTACCTCTATCTCACGCTCGCTGTTGGGAAGCCTGTAGTACAGCCCCAACATTGTTACCGCACCCTTACTATTTCTGAGTTCTGTCCATATTGCCTCACTGCTCGAGTCCTCCATAGTGCCCTCCTTCAGCACAGCTGTGATATCCTCTTTGACCAGTAATGCAACTCCTCCACCCCTTTTACATCCCTCTCTAATCCGCCTGAAGCATCGATATCCTGGGATATTTAGTTGCCAATCATGCCCTTCCCTCAACCAAGTCTCAGTAATAGCAATAACATCATACTCCCAGGTACTAATCCAAGCCCTAAGTTCATCTGCTTTACCTACTACACTTCTTGCATTAAAACAAATGCACCTCAGACCACCAGTCCCTTTATATTCATCATCTGCTCCCTGCCTGCTCTTCCCCTTAGTCACACTGACTTCATTATCTGGTTCCTTACAGGCTTTTGTTACTACCTCCTTACTGTCAACTGACCTCAATTGGTTCCCATCCCCCTGCCACATTAGTTTAAACCCTCCCCAACAGCGTTAGCAAAAGCACCTCCAAGGACATTGGTTCCAGTCCGGCCCAGGTGTAGACCGTCCAATTTGTAATAGTCCCACCTCCCCCAGAACCGGTCCCAATGTCCCAAAAATCTGAACCCCTCCTTCCTGCACCATCTCTCAAGCCACGCATTCATCCTGACTATTCTTTCATTTTTACTCTGACTATCACGTGGCACTGGTAGTAATCCTGAGATTACTACCTCTGAGGTCCTGCTTTTTAACTTGGCTCCTAACTCCCTAAACTCTGCTTGTAGGACCTCATTCCGTTTTTTACCTATATCATTAGTGCCGATGTGCACAATGACAACTGGCTGTTCACCCTCCCCCTTTAGAATGTTCTGCAGCCGATCTGAGACATCCCTGACCCGTGCACCTGGGAGGCAACATACCATTCGGGAGCCTCGTTTTCGACCACAGAACTGCCTATCTACTCCCCTTACAATCGAATCCCCTACGACTATAGCCCTTCCACTCTTTTTCCCGCCCTTCTGAACAGCAGAGCCAGCCACGGTGCCATGGACCTGGCTACTGCTGCCTTCCCCTGGTGAGCCATCTCCCCCAACAGTATCCAAAACGGTATGCTTGTTTTGGAGGGAGATGACCGCAGGGGACTCCTGCGCTGCCTTCCTGCTCTTTCTCTGCCTTTTGGTCACCCATTCCCTTTCTCCCTCAGCAATCCTAATCTGCGGTGTGACCAATTCACTAAACGTGCTATCCACGACCTCCTCAGCATCGCGCATGCTCCAAAGTGAGTCCATCCGCAGCTCGAGAGCCGTCATGCGGTCTAACAAGAGCTGCAGTTGGACACACTTCCTGCACGTGAAGGAGTCAGGGACATCAGCCATGTCCCTGAGCTCCCACATTGAGCAAGAGGAGCATGACACGGGTCTGAGATCTCCTGCCATTTTTAATCTTAAGTTTAAACTTAGTTAAATGAAAAAGGAACGAAAAGTTTTTACCAATCACAATAAAACCAGAGAAATCGAAAAAGCCTTACCTTATAAACACCCCACCGAGTCCTTTTTTTTTTGCTTCGAGGAGGAGGGCGGGTGGGAGACACGACAAGTGTGGTGTCTCGCGTTCAGAAACCGCCCAAATATATAGTGTTTTACTTACCCAGCAGCCCCCTGGCCTCCGCCGAAAAACAAAAGGAAATTAAATTTACTTTCAAACTGACCTTCCCAGCTGCTCACTCGCTCACACTCTGCTCCCGAAAAAGCTGCTGCTTTTTAGTTGCCAATCATGCCCTTCCCTCAACCAAGTCTCAGTAATAGCAATAACATCATACTCCCAGGTACTAATCCAAGCCCTAAGTTCATCTGCCTTACCTACTACACTTCTTGCATTAAAACAAATGCACCTCAGACCACCAGTCCCTTTGCTTTCATCATCTGCTCCCTGCCTACTCTTTCCCTTAGTCACGCTGACTTCATTATCTAGTTCCTTACATATTGTCGGAATGTTGTTGGGGCCCATAGCCTTTGCAGTATCCAGTGCCTTCAGCTGTTTCTTGCTATCATGTGGAGTGAATTGGATTGGTTGAAGACTGGCATCTGTGATGCTGGGGACCTCCGGAGGAGGCTGAGATGGATCATCCACTTGGCACTTCTGGCTGAAGATGGATACTGGTGACGTCTGTGATTCTGTTCTTGGGCCTTGCAATTGCTGTCATCTATTACTTCAAAATGCACAAGATTGCTGGGCATGGTTCTTCTAACTGATTGCTTGCCCATGTTTTAATATCTAATTTGATTCCTGAGCACCAGGATGCCTTTCTGTAAAGTATTTCACTGTGTGGTTCGAATAGCTTAATCTGATCTTCTTTACATTCAGCATCAAATGTCACTGGAGAACAATTCAGATGCAGAAATCCTGGCTGATTCCTTTCACTATACCAGGAAAACTAGGGCCAATTATGCACTGACCACTGCCACAGTGGAGAGGAGCTTACTATTTGGCGCCTTGTGTCTTTGCCAGCTCTTTGCCAAGCAATCCAAAATTGCCCTACTTGTATTTCCTTCTACTTCAAATGTTTATCCACTTTCCTCTTAAAAGATGCAGTGGTCTCTGTCTCCTGGCTTTGATGATGTAATACCACATCAGGCAATTCAGCTGTCAGGTAAACTATCATGGATACTCACTTTGCATTTTTATCCATTTGTGTTGTGACTAAGCCGGGAGTAATGCACTGTTAATTCAGTCCCACCACTCCACAGGTCATCGAGTATTAGTAAAGTTTCCCACCTACTGGAAAAATAGCCAGATTAAACACTTCATTTATTTCCCAGAATAAAGCACACCAAACCAGGTTTCTTTAAACAACAAAATTAACTATTAATAAACTAAATCTTGAACAATAATGAGATTATTTTATAGTCAGGCAAGCCCCCACTTGCCAAGAATGAGGAAAGTTAATTTTGCCACTTGAACATTGATTTTAAACTGCTGATGGTGAAGAAAGAACTTGCTTTAAAAAATAATTGAAGACTTTGGCTGGAGAGAGGCATTAGCATATCAACAGACAGTACTTCAAAGGACAAAGGAGCTATTCCCTGCTCCAATTTAATCCACAATGGACTTTTGATTGTCAGACGTTGAAGGTGAGCATTCCAGTTTAACTGCTAAGATGGCTGAATATATAAACAGATGTGGTTGGACCAGTTTGGCCACATGACTGGCTGACTGTTGGAGTTTTTTGAATTTGAACTTCCAACAGGGATTTTGAACTCGGGAAGCTGCTTTCTGCTCACTGAAAAGGCCTCTCTCCTGTCTGCTCTCATCGCGCTCTCACCAGCTTCGTAAACCATTGAAGACAGGTGAACCCCAAGAGAGAAAAGTCTCCTACAGTGAACACGCTTTAAGAAGAATACTGGGCCCTAACGAAAAGCAAGACTAGCTACAATCAAGGACCCTACAGTGAGCTCGAAGCACAGTAAAAACCCCTTTTCAAAGATTGCCTCAAACCTCTCCATTTTGTTTTTCTTCTCTTTTCTGTCCCAATTTGCATGTGTGTATCGTGTGCGCATGTTAGTGTGGGGCACAGTGTGTATCTGTAGGAGTTAACCATATTAGAGTTTAAGTTGAAGGTTTAATAAATTTCATTTTTCTTCTTTAAACCTAAGAAAACCTGGTGTACTCATATCTTTGCCTGAAAAATTGGAAAGCTGTTAGCAAGGATTCACCAAGGGGGAGCTCAAAACACAGTGTGTTGAAAATTGAATCCTGTTACAATAAGACCAGGTGAAGACAGTAAAAGACCCCTAGAAACCTTTCTCACCTGTTCGTAACAATATGAAAAGGTTTTATAACTTCTTATTCTTCCTAACCCTCAGCCATGCATACATACATTCAAAAATCGGTTAACCGGGTAAAAAGGGTTTTCTCTTTACAGCTGTTTCTTAGGAATAATAAAATAAATAGGTTGTAATGTTCTGGTCGGATATTTCCAGGTCGGTGAGGTGTCCCAGAGTTGAATAGCTGGATGCCACTCGAAGTCTCTACAAGCAAGGTTAATGAACAGTCTGTGATGGGTAGGTGTACAAGGCAATTTGTTTGCAGCAGGCGTCGCACATATCTTTCAGCAAAGGGTGCAGCAACAGGTCTACTTGTTTTGAAGTAGCAGACTAGCAATGGAAGCTTTCTTGAGTTTTCCGGATGTCCCAAACACAAGAGGTAACAAATCACTCCTGAGACAGAGATTTTTCGGAGACTGGTGGCAATAGGAATCTGCTACCTTTTTTAAAATGCAGGGCTTCCTCGCAGCAAAGGAGCCTTTCTCCCCAGAGAGCAGCAACTCCTCTTTTCCTGGGTCTTTTCCTCTCCGGGGGTCATTTTCTCTCTCCAGACAGACCACAACCACCACCTCCAATGTCAAATTTCTTTTTACAAGGGAGGTGAGCCTTCTTCGAGAATAGGTCTTTTTTCTCTGGTCTGTAAACACAGGTCTCAGCCAGCTCACTGCTGGTTGCTTCCAGCTCCCTGGCCTTTTTCACACTGAAACTAAAACCCTAACAATATGTCATGTGACAGTCATAAAGTCTCCTATCATTTCCCTGTTGAGCTGCTTGGAAACCGGTGCCTTGCAGTCTGCACTGAGTTCAAAGTTTCAGCATTCAATGTTCACAGAAACCCTTTTTCTCAGTCTTTTTAAAAACACACAGAATTCTAAGCTTTCAAATAAAAAAAACTTTGTGACATTTGCCTTTAAAGGGATGACAATATTCTCACTTTTAAGTAAATTGTCAAGTAGTGCAGTATGTTACTGCAGTTACTCACTGCTTGTGCTTAGCCACATGATCAGTTTGTGGAGGCACATTTAGAGGTCCCAGGGCAGAATAGATTGGCTGCACATCTCAAAAAAGAAAACTGTGGAAACTGAATAGAGTTGTGAGTGACACAGTGTGTGCTGAATCGACAGTGGCTCATTTTGTGGTGTAAGCCAAAATAAAACCAGTGCATGCAGTCATTACTATAAAAGTATAGAGTATGAATTACATATTGCTGCTGTACACTTGGTCAAGATCATCTGAAAATTGAGCATTAATGGAGGACTGTATGAGGGAAGTTTGCATGTTGAATCATATATATTGCTGGCAAGAATATTAATCTTGGGGAACTGGATAATTATACACATATATTTCTGATGCAGATAAAAATTGGTTGTTCTTGATTGGGGGCACTCACTTTGCTCATGCATGGCACATAGTGATATTGGAGAAGATGGCACTAATGTTGCTTCTGTCTGTACTTGTCTTTACAAGAACACAAGAAATAGGAGCAGAAGTAGACCATAAGGCCCATTGAGCCAGCTCCGCCATTCAATACGATCATGGCTGATCGATAGATTCTAGATGTGGTCACCCCCCACAGCTTAAGAGTATGCAGGGAGAGAGGAAATGGGTGACCACCAGGCAGTCAAAAAGAATCAGGCAGGTAGTGCAGGAGACCCCTGAGTGCGTCTCACTCTCCAACAGGTATTCAGTTCTGAATACTGAGGAAAGTGATGCTGCACCTGGGGAGTGCAACCAGAGCCAAGTCCATGGCACCATGGGTGACTCAACTGCACAGGCTGGGGTACAGGGAAGACTGGAAGAGACATAGTGATACATGATTCAGTAATCAGGGGAGCAGACGGGCCTTTCTGTGGCCGCAGACGTGAATCCAGGATAGTGTGTTGCCTCCCTGGTGCCAGGGTCAAGGATGTCACTGAGTGGCTGCAGAGCATCCTGAAGGTGGAGGGTGAACAGCCAGGTCGTGGTCCACATCAGAACCAACAACATAGGTAGAAAGAGGGATGTGGTCCTGCAGATAGAATTCAGAGGGCTGGGTAAGGAATTAGCAAGCAGGACCTCAAAAGTAGTAACCTCCGGATTAATCCCAGTGCCACGCGCAAATGAATATTGAAATAGAATGATAAGACAGAAGATACTGAGATGAGGAGAAATTTCTTCACCCAGAGAGTGGTGAGAAAGCAGTTGAGGCCAAAACATTGTATGTTTGCAAGAAGGAGTTATATAGTTCTTTGGGCCTAAAGGCATCAAAGGTTATGGGGCGAAAGCGGGAACAGGCTACTGAGTTGGATGATCAGCCATGATCGTAATGAATGGCGGAGCAGGCTCGATGGGCTGAATGGCCTCCTCCTGCTCCTATTTTCTATATTTCTATGAATGCATGGCTGGAAAGATGGTGCAGGACAGAGGGCTTTAGATGCCTGGGATATTGGGACCGGCTCTGAGGGAGATGGGATCTGGACAGGCCGGATGGGTTGCACCTGAACAAAGCCGGGACTAAGTTCCTTGTGGGACGTTTTGCAAGTGCTGTTGGGGAGGGTTTAAACTAGTTTGGCAGGGGGATAGGAACCTGAGGGTAGACTCAGTTGGGACAAAATCAGACATGAAAATGGAAGGCAGAAAGTTAATGGATGAGTCTGGAAGACAGAAGAAACAAAGGTTAGAAAATAAAAGGAGTTTGGCAGTGCTCAAGGGTATCTGTTTCAATGCAAGGAGTATAGCAAATAAAACAGCTGAGCTGAGGGCACAGATAGACACGTGGCAGTATGATATAGCTATGACAGAAACATGGCTTAAGGAGAGACAGGAATGGCAGTTAACATTCCTGGCTCCAGGGTTTTCAGACGCGATAGGGAGGGGGATAAGAAAGGAGGGGGAGTGGCAATTTTGGTCAAGGAAACTATTACAGCTGTGAAGAGGGATGATCTGTTGGAAGGTTCATCGAATGAAGCCATATGGATTGAGCTAAGGAACAAAAAAAGGCAATCACACTGCTGAGAGTGCACTATAGACCCCCAAACAGTCAGAGCGAGATAGAAGAGCAGATATGTCGGCAAATCTCTGAGAAGTACAAGAACAATAGGGCAGTAATATTTGGGGATTTTAACTACCCCAATATTGTCTGGGCTAGTTTTAGTGTGGAAGGAATTAAGGGAGCAGAATTCTTTAGGTGCATTCAGGAAAACATTTTTGGCCAGTATGTAGCAAGTCCAACAAGAGAGGGTGCAGTTTTAGGGTGCAGTTTTAGGAAATGAAGATGGGCAGGTGGAAGGAGTGGCAGTGGGACAGCATTTTGGGGGTAGTGATCATAATTCATAAGTATGGAAAAGGACAGAGACAGAACAGGAGTTAGAGTTCTCAATTGGGTCAAGGCCAATTTTACTAAACTGAGGAGTGATTTAGCGAAAGTGGAGTCGAAACAGCTACTTGAAGGTAAATCAGTGTCAGAACAGTGGGAGGCATTCAAAGGGGAGATTCAAGGGGTTCAGAGTAAACCTGTTTCCACAAAGAATAAGAGTGAGGTGCCTAAATCTAGAGCCCTGTTGATATCCAGGAGCCTACCGGGTAAGATAAGGCAGAAAAGGAAAGCTTATGTCCGACACTGAGAACTCAATACGACAGAAAGCCGAGAGAAGTTTTATCGTGTGATTGGTTAAAAACTTGGGAATTTAGAATAGTGGGAATGGAGGTTAAGGCAGTTGAATGTTCCTCCTGCAGAATGTGGGAGGTAAGGGTCGCCAAGGGTGTCCCTGCTGACTGCATCTGCGGGAAGTGCACCCAGCTCCAGCTCCTCGAGGACCGCGTCAGGGAACTGGAGCTGGAGGAACTTCGGATCATTCGGGAGGCGGAGGGGATTATTGAGAGGAGTTATCGGGAGGCAGTCACACCTCAGGAAAAAGAAGAAGGTAGATGGGTTACCGTCAGGGGAAGGAGAGGGAACCAGCAGGCAGTGCAGGGATCCCCTGTGGCCGTTTCCCTCAACAACAGGTATACCGTTTTGGATACTGTTGGGGGAGACGACTTACCAGGGGTAGGCAATGGGATACAGGTCTCTGGCGCAGAGTCTGTCCCTGTTGCTCAGAAGGGAAGGGGTAAGAGGAGCAGAGCATTAGTCATTGGGGACTCCATAGTTAGGGGAACAGATAGGAGGTTTTGTGGGAACGAGAGAGACTCACGGTTGGTGTGTTGCCTCCCAGGTGCCAGGGTACGTGATGTCTCGGATCGTGTTTTTGGGATCCTCAAGGGGGAGGGGGAGCAGCCCCAAGTCGTGGTACACATAGGCACCAACGACATAGGTAGGAAGACAGATGGGGATTTAAGGCAGAAATTCAGGGAGCTAGGGTGGAAGCTTAGAGCGAGAACAAACAGAGTTGTTATCTCTGGGTTGTTGCCCGTGCCACGTGCTAGCGAAGTGAGGAATAGGGAGAGAGAGGAGTTGAACACGTGGCTGCAGGGATGGTGTAGGAGGGAGGGTTTTGGTTTCCTGGATAATTGGGGCTCTTTCTGGGGTAGGTGGGACCTCTACAAACAGGATGGTCTTCACCTGAACCAGAGGGGTACCAATATCCTGGGGGGGAGATTTGCTAGTGCTCTTCGGGGGGGTTTAAACTAATTCAGCAGGGGGATGGGAACCTAAATTGTAGTTCCAGTGTGCAGGATGTTGAGAGTAGTGAGGTCAGGGATAAGGTTATAAGGACACAAGAGGGCACTGGCAAGCAAGAGCTTGGTTTAAAATGTGTCTACTTCAACGCCAGGAGCATCCGGAATAAGGTGGGTGAGCTTGCAGCATGGGTTGGTACCTGGGATCTCGATGTTGTGGCCATTTCAGAGACATGGGTAGAGCAGGGACAGGAATGGATGTTGCGGGTTCCGGGATTTAGATGTTTCACTAAGAACAGAGAAGATGGTAAAAGAGGGGGGGGGTGTGGCATTGTTAATCAAGGAAAGTATTACAGCGGCAGAAAGGACGTTTGAGGACTCGTCCACTGAGGTAGTCTGGGCCGAGGTTAGAAACAGGAGAGGAGAGGTCACCCTGTTGGGAGTTTTCTATAGACCTCCAAATAGTTCCAGAGATGTAGAGGAAAGGATAGCAAAGATGATTCTTGACAGGAGCGAGAGTAACAGGGTAGTGGTTATGGGGGACTTTAACTTTCCAAATATTGACTGGAAATACTATAGTTCGAGTACTTTAGATGGGTCTGTTTTTGTTCAGTGTGTGCAGGAGGGTTTTCTGACACAGTATGTAGACAGGCCAACCAGGGGCGATGCCACATTGGATTTGGTACTGGGTAATGAACCCGGCCAGGTGTTAGATTTAGATGTAGGTGAGCACTTTGGTGATAGTGATCACAATTCGGTTAGGTTTACCTTAGCGATGGGCAGGGTCAGGCATATACAGCAGGGCAAGAATTATAGCTGGGGGAAAGGAAATTATGATGCGATTAGGCAAAATTTAGGATGCGTAGGATGGGGAAGGAAACTGCAGGGGATGGGCACAATCGAAATGTGGAGCTTATTCAAGGAGCAGCTACTGCGCGTCCTTGATAAGTATGTACCTGTCAGGCAGGGAGGAAGTTGTCGAGCGAGGGAGCCGTGGTTTACTAAAGAAGTTGAAGAGCTTGTCAAGAGGAAGAAGAAGGCTTATGTTAGGATGAGACGTGAAGGCTCAGTTAGGGCGCTTGAGAGTTACAAGCTAGCCAGGAAGGATCTAAAGGGAGAGATAAGAAGAGCAAGGAGAGGACACGAGAAGACATTGGCGGATAGGATCAAAGACAACCCTAAGGCTTTCTATAGGTATATCAGGAATAAAAGAATGACTAGAGATAGGTTAGGGCCAATCAAGGATAGTAGTGGGAAGTTGTGTGTGGAATCGGAGGAGATAGGGGAAGTGTTAAATGAATATTTTTCGTCAGTATTTACAGTGGAGAAAGAAAATGTTGTCGAGGAGAATACTGAGATACAGACTACTAGGCTTGATGGGATTGAGGTTCACAAGGAGGAGGTGTTAGCAATTTTGGAAAGTGTGAAAATAGATAAGTCCCCTGGGCCAGATGGGATTTATCCTAGGATTCTCTGGGAAGCCAGGGAGGAGATTACAGAGCCTTTGTCCTTGATTTTTATGTCGTCATTGTCGACAGGAATAGTGCCGGAAGACTGGAGGATAGCAAATGTTGTCCCCTTGTTCAAGAAGGGGAGTAGAGACAGCCCTGGTAATTATAGACCTGTGAGCCTTACTTCGGTTTTGGGTAAAATGTTGGAAAAGGTTATAAGAGATAGGATTTATAATCATCTTGAAAAGAATAAGTTCATTAGAGATAGTCAGCACGGTTTTGTGAAGGGTAGGTCGTGCCTCACAAACCTTATTGAGTTTTTTGACAAGGTGACCAAACAGGTGGATGAGGGTAAAGCCGTGGATGTGGTCTATATGGATTTCAGTAAGGCGTTTGATAAAGTTCCCCACGGTAGGCTATTGCAGAAAATACAGAAGTATGGGATTGAAGGTGAATTAGTGCTTTGGATCAGAAATTGGCGAGCTGAAAGAAGACAGAGGGTGGTGGTTGATGGTAAATGTTCATCCTGGAGTATAGTTTCTAGTGGTGTACCGCAAGGATCTGTTTTGGGGCCACTGCTGTTTGTCATTTTTATAAATGACCTGGATGAGGGTGTAGAAGGGTGGGTTAGTAAATTTGCGGATGACACTAAGGTCGGTGGAGTTGTGGATATTGCCGAAAGATGTTGTAGGTTACAGAGGGACATAGATAGGCTGCAGAGCTGGGCTGAGAGATGGCAAATGGAGTTCAATGCGAAAAAGTGTGAGGTGATTCACTTTGGAAGGAGTAACAGGATTGCAGAATACTGGGCTAATGGGAAGATTCTTGGTAGTGTAGATGAGCAGAGAGATCTTGGTGTCCAGGTACATAAATCCCTGAAAGTTGCCACCCAGGTTAATAGAGCTGTTAAGAAGGCATATGGTGTGTTAGCTTTTATTAGTAGGGGGATCGAGTTTCGGAGCCACGAGGTCATGCTGCAGCTGTACAGAACTCTGGTGCGGCCGCACCTGGAGTATTGCGTGCAGTTCTGGTCACCGCATTACAGGAAGGATGTGGAAGCTTTGGAAAAGATGCAGAGGAGATTTACTCGGATGTTGCCTGGTATGGAGGGAAGGTCTTAGGGGGAAAGGCTGAGGGACTTGAGGTTGTTTTCGTTAGAGAGAAGGAGGAGAAGAGGTGACTTAATAGAGACATATAAGATAATCAGAGGGTTAGATAGGGTGGATAGTGAGAGCCTTTTTCCTCGGATGGTGATGGCAAACACGAGGGGACAAAGCTTTAAGTTGAGGGGTGATAGATATAGGACAGATGTCAGAGGTAGTTTCTTTACACAGAGAGTAGTAGGGGCGTGGAACGCCCTGCCTGCAACAGTAGTAGACTCGCCAACTTTAAGGGCATTTAAGTGGTCATTGGATAGACATATGGATGAAAATGGAATAGTGTAGGTCAGACGGTTTCACAGGTCGGCGCAACATCGAGGGCTGAAGGGCCTGTCCTGCGCTGTAATGTTCTATGTTCTAAGTATAGAAAATGGAGGGGTAAAATCAAAAAGGAAATTAGGAAAGCAAAGAGAGGGCATGAAAGAATATTGGCCAGCAAAATCAAGCTGAACCCAAAGATGTTTTATCAATACATTAAGAGTAAGAGGATAACTAAGGAGAGAGTAGGGCTCATTAAAGACCAAAAAGGTAACCTATGTGTAGGAGCGAAAGATATTGGTATAGCTCTTAATGAATACTTTGTGTCTGCCTTAACAAAAGAGGGGGACGATGCAGATGCTGTAGTCAAGGAGAAGGAGTGTGAAGTATTGGATGTGATAAACATAGGGAGCGAGGAAGTATTGACGGGATTAGGATCCTTAAAAGTTGATAAATCAACAGGGCCAAATGAAATGTATCCTCGGCTGTTAAAAGAAGCAAGAGAGGAAATAGCAGAGGGTCTGACCATCATTTTCCAGTCCTCACTGGATACAGGTGTGGTGCCGGAGGATTGGAGAACTGCTAACGTTGTACCTCTGTTTAAAAACGGAGTGAAGGATAGACCGAACACTGATGGGCCAGTCAGTCTAACCTCAGTAGTGGGCAAATTATTGGAATCTATTCTGAGAGACAGGATAAACTGTCACTTAGAAAGGCACAGGTTAATCAAGGTTAGTCAGCATGCATTTGTTCAGGGAAGATCTTGTCTGACCAACTTGATCGAATTTCTTAAAGAAGTAACAAGGAGGTAGTTGAGGGTAGTGCAGTTGATATGGTCCACATGGATTTTAGCAAGGCTTTTGACAAGGTCCCACATGGCAGACTGGTTACAAAAATAAGATTCTCATGGGATTCAGCGAAATGCAGCAAGATGGATACAAAATTGTTGACAGGTGTTTTAGCAACTGGAGGACAGTTTCCTATTGCGCTCTGCAGGGCTCAGTACTGGGTCCCTTGCTTTTTGTGATATATATTAATGATTTGGATGTAAATGTAGGGGGCATGATCAAGAAGTTTGCAGATGACAAGAGGATAACCAGGGAAAGAGTAGGGCCCATGAAAGACCAAAGTGGCAATCTGTGTGTGGAGCCGGAGGACGTAGGTGAGGTTTTAAATGATTACTTTTCATTTATGTTCACTATGGAGAAGGACGATGTCGTGTAGGAATCAAGGGGTGGTGGGGGTGGGGAGTGCGGTGGTAATTGCGATATACTTGAACAAATTAGCATTGAACAGGAGGAGGTATTAGCTGTTTTAGCGGGCTTAAAATCCCCAGGCCCAGATGAGATGTGTCCCAGGCTGCTATGTGATGCAAGGGAGGAGATTGCAGGGGCTCTGACACAAATTTTCAAATCCTCTCTGGCCACAGAAGTGCCAGGGGACTGGAGGGCAGCGAATTTGGTACCATTATTCAAGAAGGGTAGTAGGGATGAACCCGGTAATTACAGACCAGTGAGTCTAACATCAGTGGTAGGGAAAGTATTGCAAAATATTCTGAGGGACAGGATTAATCTCCACTTGGAGAGACAGGCATTAATCAGGGATAGTCAGCATGGCTTTGTCAGGGGGAGATCCTGTCTAACAAATTTGATTGAATTTTTCGAGGCGGTGACTCGATGTGTTGATGAGGGTAAAGCAGTTGAATTAGTCTACATGGACTTCAGTAAGGCTTTTGGTAAAATCCCGCATGG